>NC_047022.1:34640964-34955637 GCF_902652985.1 Pecten maximus
ACTGTTGATGGACACCTCTTAAATATAATTATATCCACAATAATTCACTTGCAACCTACTGTGTTCAATTTCTGGGTCACTACTACGACATTGCGTTTCCGGTTAGTATAAAATACGGAACGCAAATGAAACGAAAAGAATAACAAAATATTAGCATAGAGTTACTTACATGCTGTTTAATTTGCTTTTACCAGTTCTCTTTTGAACCCAAAGACTAGTTCATCAAACCATTCACGTTTAATATCGGATACAGCATGTAGTCCGTCATACAAATGTTGAAAATTATAGCGATAACACTCCTTTATATAACGGGATCGTCCACACCTTTTCTGATGTTTTTTCATAATTTTTTCAGCCCAATTGACTGTAAATTTGGATGCATTTAATTGTTTTAAGTCCGAGTTCACATTAGAGACTAGAGTCACAAGTTCTTCTTGCATTTCCCGAATCTTCTCTGCACTGAATAAATCACCATTATTGTATTCCTTGTTGAAATCCCCGATGTTTGCTGGTGGGACAGTCACAAAACTGACGGTAGCCGTTGGGCATTTCTCAATGATTGCACATTTTAATTGCCGATAATCTTCGAGTAATGATTCTCTTGTTTTTGAACTTTAAGTAACATATTTTCCGCGTTCATTGCGTTGTAGCTGTAGCATGTCATTGATTCCAACACATATATACAAAATTACTTTTTGACCAGCTGCATGCAAGTGCTTTAAAATTTCTCGTTTCAAATCCAGAATCTTTGCCCCTCTTTTGATGATAAAGTCTAATTTCAGATCAGGTGGTTGTCTGTATGTGTCAAAATTATTTCCTCTGGAATCTGATGCAAATAATAACTTATAATTACTCTGACGAGACTGGCTTGTTGTTAATCAGAGGTTATTAATGTTGAGATCGGTATTTATTTGGTCAAACTGGCAATGGAAACTATACGTGAGAAATTTGATGGAGAAAAGGCCAAATACGGAATACAAGTTGATGCAAAAATCGAACAATTAGAGGTTGCAAAATTGATACTGGAAAAGAAAAATGTAGTTGGATTACTTCCAACAGGTTATGGGAAAAGATATTAAAGATCCAATAACAATTATCATTTCCCCACTAACAGCGCTCATGGGAGACCAGATAAATACATTACGCCAATGGAATCTGACAGCTGTAGCACTTGAACCGGACATGGACCAGGAAAAAATAAAAATGGTGAAACAAGGATGTTTTAACTTTGTATTTTCATCGCCAGAGACAGCCCTGAAACCATTCTGGAAGGATGTATTTATGTCTAATACATGGCGAGAAAAAAGTCTTGCTTTAGTTATCGATGAGGCTCATTGTATTTCTGAATGGGGTGAAAACTTCAGAAAGGAATTTAAACACCTACACGAACTTCGGTCGGCAATTCGTGCCCCTGTTCTGGCGCTAACTGCTACCTCAACAAATGCTGTAAAGGCGGACATTTTAAAATGTCTACAAATTGAAGATGCTCATATAGTACACAGATCTCCAGACAGGCCAAATATTTTCATTGATTTCCAAAAAGCTGAAAGTACTGAAATAGAAAAAAAATGCGAGTGGATTGTTAACCACTTACGAGAAAATAATTCGGCGGCTAAAAAAATCATCATATATTGCAGAAGCATAGACAGAGTTTCCCAAGTGTTCATTCTTCTTAGAAGTTGCTTGGGAATAGATGCATATGCCAATAGAATAAAGGATTCAAACCATGCCCTCATAGATATGTTTCATAGTAGTATCCACGAAAATTCAAAACCAGAAATTCTTCGTTTGTTCCAAGATCCTAACTCAAATTTGAGTTGTTTAGTCGCTACAGTTGCTCTTGCAATGGGAATACAAATAGATGATGTAGACATTGTTATGCACCTCGGTAGTCCTAAAACAGTGTTATCGTATTGGCAAGAAGCTGGAAGATGTGCGCGGGATGGACGCCCAGGGTATTCATATGTGCTGTATGACAACTTCACTTTATCAGGAAAGGGCACATCGAAAGACCTGAAGAAGATAGTAGAAGATTCTGGATGTTTCAGACAAAACATTTTGAGATATCTCGGTGACAACGAATTCACAAATGATTCTGAAATATGTGAAGGACATTGTGGAACAGATCGATGTCTCTGTACAAAATGCATGTGTTGCTCTAGTTGTCGGGGAAGTTGTTTGTGTAACATTTCAAACAAATTCAGTGTTATCAAATTTGCCCAGATAACCGATGACCCTACCGACACACTGAATTAGACCTCGGGATCAACATTCATCAAAAGAGTGAAAAGGTTATTTTTTATTTCTTCGAGTTTGATTGTTGTCATAAAGTGATTTTTATTTTCTGCTGAAAATTCAAAAACGAGGATTTATTTTGCCGTGCTGTTAGTGTGTTTGGTGGTGTGTTACCGCTAAACCCTATCATTTATTGACTCTTAGGAGCGACATCGTCTGGAAGTTGGATTTATTCTGCCGTGTTGTTAGTGTGTTTGGTGTTTGGTATTATTTATTGATTTACCAAAATGGAGATTGACAGAAATTGCGCAAATTGTAACGAACAATTCAAATCAAAGAAAGGCGGTAAAGGATATTGGAGGTTTTCTTTGGAAAATAATCAGCCGAAATCTGATACAAGCGGAAGAGAGTTTTTATCAGGAGTTACAAATGTTAGCTTTACACCCGTTTCAGTGAAGAAAAGAGGAAAGATTTTGTGCCGTCAATGCTGGAGTTTATTGACAGAAGGAAAGAAATACCAGAAATCACTTGATGACTTTTGGAGCCGGTCAAGTAAAAATACATATGTCAATTGGAAAGCAGAGCAATCCAGTAGCAAACAAAGCAACACACCAGTAACAAGTACTCCAATAGCATCGCAAAAGAAGGGATTTCTTAGGAAAAGTGCTGCACGTGCCACAAGATGGGATCCTCTAATAAACCATATGTAGCCAGTTGGATATATATATATGATAAGTGTTATATATAATAACAAAGGTCAGGGTTGACTGACCAACAGGTAAGTTCCCGCGCCTCATACTGCGTCATGCATTGGAATGTAAGGTATGTGTGGAAGTTGTCCTGATTGGTCATTGTAGTGAGCAGGTGAGTGTGTGCGCATGCTAAACACCTGTCAATACCCTGCACCAGCACACTTTTACATCATTCCAGACACGGCACTCAGCATGACAACATGTTACAATGTACCAGTCATCCGTCCCTGGTAAGTCTTTTAAACTATGATCATATTACATGTTAATTTATTGAAGATCCTACATTTGTACATGTAATCGTCTCGGTTATTTACGTTCATGTTATGTCCATCGTCACCGTTTCTGTTATTCATGTCATGTTTGTACATTTGTAGGCCTTCTAATTAAACCTGAAACTCTATTGAAGTTGTCCGTGTGATGTTTCCCCACACACGTAAGACTACAAATGGCGCCCAACGTGGTTGAAGGCCGGGGAATTGACCACTAACCTAGTAGTGGACAGCGGACTCGCTATTCCGCGATCTGTGGATCGGGAGAGTAAAATCACCCTAGTAAGCGTCCCAGTGACCTAGCTGTGATAGCTACCAGACAAAGAATCATCGGAATCAAGCGTTAGAGAGACGTGCGATAGAGACGTCGTTTTACTACAACTTCCGGGATCTACTGGTGAAATATCTTCATTCCGTATATCAAAGCGACAGAATGGATTTAATGGATCTTCCAATGGAGGGATTCCTACCTAGAGCGACATAGTTCCAGCTGAATGGTATAAAGTGTTGTGTGACTGATATCAAGAATGCAGTGGTGTTTTGAACTCATGTATTTTGTTCCGCAAATTGCAGTGCAACAGGACTTGAGTGACTTAGTTCTGAACTAATTTGTGTATTGTTGAAAAACTCTCATATATAATTATTGTGACTAGATTATTCATTTAATTACTGTAATTTCGTGGTTATTAAGTATGTCATTAGTCATTCTGTTCATTGACTGTGGTATATATAATACATGTATGAGTTCTCAGTACCGAGACTGTAAATTACCTGGAATGTTCGTGTAATTGTTTTGTTCTTTCACCTTACCAGGGACTTTCATCTCATTGCACTACCTATTGAATTTCATCACCATTTCATCATCATTTCATCATCATGTCGGCATGGGCAGCCAGCGAAGTTATCATTGCACGTTTCCCATTTCATCTGATACCCTGTTGCACAAGAATGTGAGGTAAGATCATTTTCATTTTGCGCTTGCGATCATTGTAGTATTTCATCTTAAGTATATCTGTAATATTTATCTTTAGCCTATATGTCCAATACAAATAGGATAGAGAAGTTTTTGACAAGGCCAGTGGAAGCCCCACCAAATTTGGTTAAAACCCCATTACTGTTAAGCAGCAGCAAGGGTGTTTACTTAAAAAGGCACATTGATTTAATCAATGATTATGACTTCACGTTGAGATTTCAGTGCCAGCCAGGTGGCGATTTCAAATTTGGTTACAATTGGTTAGTTAAGAACCTACATCAGGTTGTTAGAACCTATGGTCAAATACATGTGTATGTTTGGCTTGGTACCTGTGACCTTACAAACAAGTCCAAATCTGGTTGCATAACCTTAGCACAGAGGTCTAATACTGAATGTGAAAATTATGTGAAATTGAAAGTTGACAAAATCAACAGCTTTATCGCTCAGTTTCCTTCAGTCTCCGTGACTTTCCTGGAGATACCTCCATACAGTATCAAGCTGTGGTAAGTCTAAAGGTCATAAAAACCCTGAAATATTTGAAACAGAGGACTCGATTTTGGTCGAAAGGATTAAGATCCTGAATGATTACCTACAACAGGTTAATCAAGCTGCTGGGGTAAGCTCTGTACGGTTCCACTTGGATTTGTTGAAGTATACTAGAGCCAAGCGCAAGCCGTTCGTCTGTTTTTCTTTATATAAGGACGGAATCCATCCCTCACCACTTTTAGCCAGGTGTTGGATGAAACGTGTAGTATTGAAAATTTTTGAGGACTGTATAGCTTCATCATAGTAGAACTTGCGATATAGATATATATATAAATATATCAACAATGGCAGAATCTCAAGAGGAACTTGCTGCCCAGCCGGAGGTTAAATTGGGGGCCTGGACTGAGGCAGATCTAATTAAATCATTAAATGCCTTGGGGAAATATGCGATAGTTGCACTGGGTGAGGAGACACAAACTCGCAGGCTGAGAACAAGCTCAGTAATAGAGGGTAATGCCTCTTTGTACGAATTACCATCCGCAAAGCAACAATATATTCCCAAGGTGCCTCAGTTCTCAGGTGAGTCCCTTAAGGGTGATGTCGCCTATATAGATTGGCGCTATGAGATCCGTTGTCTGATGATAGATTCAGACATATCTCCGAGTACCCTAACATAGGCCATACGTCGTTCGCTTAGAGGTGTCGCGAAGCGTTCTTTGATTTCACTCGGGAGTGAGGCATCACCTCGTGATATCCTGCATCGATTAGATTCGTTGTTTGGAGAGGTGGCCACACATGGTATGATCATGCAGGAATTTTTTAATGCTGCACAGAAGCCGGAAGAGTCTGCAACTACATTTGGCTGTAGACTCGAGTCATATCTACAAATAGCCATTGACAATGGTTCTGTAGATAAAGGAGCAAGAAATGACTTGCTCAGAAAAAAAATTGGACTTCTCTATATTCGGATAACCTCAAAAGTCAGACACGTCATAAATATGATAATAGCATGTCTTTTGACCATTTGTTGAGGGAGATAAGAATCGTGGAGAAAGAGCTGGACCTGTGCTCAAGTACTGCTTGTAAGAGCCAGGATTCTTCAAAGAAGAAAAAAGCTCAGAGCCATATATATAACATTACTGCTGAGGTTGACCAGCAGCAGGCTACATCTGTCACGGATGTGTCTTGAAGGAGTTTGATCGTAAACTCAAGGCACTGGAGGAGAAATTGTCGTCTCAAATTGACTCCAAATTTGATAAGATTTTGGAGAAACTGGACTCTAGCTCTGGTCAATCCAAATCTTACCAGGGTCAAGGGCAGAGCAGAGGTCGTGGTCGTGGTCGAGGTAACCACAGAGGTAAACCTAACCACGACAAACAAAAATCCTCTGATAACCCAAAAGAGTAACGGTCTCTGCGGTAGGCCAAGCGGAGACCGAATCATCTTCAGCAGGCCAAACCAACATCTTGGATAGACTCTTAGGAGTATCCAATGAAGGTGACATTTTCATCGATGGTGTTCAGGTTAAGGGCTTGATAGACAGCGGTTCAATGGTCTCTACTATATCAGAGTCATTTTTTAAAACTTTGCCGCATAAACCTGACCTCCAAGATATATCAACCTTAGGGCTTGATGTGACAGTAGCCAATGGTTCGAACCTTAAGATCAAAGGTTTCATAGAATGTGATGTCCGATTGCCATTCTTGTCTGACAAAGTCTTTAGTGTTCTAGTACTAGTAATACCTGACACAAATTACAATAAAGCAAGCCCATGTCTGATAGGTACCAATGTAATAAGACTTGTCAAAGATTTAATGAATTCCGGAAATTTTACTTTACCACCCGAGTGGAAGGTTGCTGTGGATAGCATTTCTTGTACATTCGACACCAGGTCACTAAACAAGAAAGTTCTTAAGGTTCATCCTTACCAGTCCACAGTAATCAACGGCATGGTCAGAGGGCTCGATCCCGATACCTCCACTATAATCACTGAAAACAGATCCGATAACTCTAACCTTAAGTATACAGTTTGTCCACGGGTTCTCAAAGTGAAAAATAGTGTATCAAATGTGAAAGTACCTGTAAAAATTTGTAATCTCACTGCTAAACCCATCTATATACAACCCAAGTCAATTATTTGTTCTGTAAATCAGGTTAAGGTTGTTGACAATTTAGCTTCTGAATTACCAAGCATAACAGTCCAAGTCTTTACCTGAAGATCTTGGTATTAACTTAAACACTGAGAACCTCAGTGAAGAGCAGCTGTATAGGGTTCGTCAAGTATTAGGAAACTGGAAACAAGCATTTTCTTCCAGTCCATTCGATCTTGGATGCACGGACATCATACTACATAAAATCGATCTTATCGATGAAAGGCCATTTAAACAGCCTTACAGGAAAATTCCTCCTGGTATGTATGAGGAGGTCCGTCAACACGTGAAAGATATGCTTGAAGCGGGTGTTATTAGGGAATCAAACAGTCCATTTTCTTCGAATGTTGTGCTGGTTCGAAAGAAAGATGGTTCATTAAGATTCTGCATCGATTATCGGATGCTTAACTCGCGTACCAGGAAAGATGCATATATGCTTCCTCGATTTGATGACACCATTGATACCCTCATAGGTAGCCGCTATTTCTCAAAGTTAGATCTTCGAGCCGGCTACTGGCAAATCGAGGTGGCTGAGGAAGATCGTCCTAAAACTGCTTTCTCTGTTGGGAACTTGGGGTTTTACGAAAATAATAGAATGCGTTTCGGACTAACCTGTGCCCCAGCTAGTTTCCAACGGATGATAGAGAAGTGCATGGAAGATATGCATCTTAGAGAATGTCTCATATTTTTGGATGACGTTCTCATATTCTCTCGAACCTTTGACGAACACCTGACAAGGTTAGAGTCCGTTTTTTCCAGACTAGTGCAACATGGCCTGAAACTTAAACCATCTAAGTGCGAGTTGTTTAAAACTTCTGTGACATACCTAGGGCATGTTGTGTCTGAAGAGGGCATAGCGACAGACCCTGGAAAGTTATCTGCAGTTAGGGATTGGCCACGGCCAAACAACGTAAAAGAGCTCCGCCAATGGCTTGGTTTCAGTGGTTACTACAGGCGATTCATTAAGGATTTTTCCTCAATAGCCCAGCCACTGAACAAACTCTTACAAGGTCATGACCTTACCAAAAAAAAAGAAGACTGCTAAGTCTAAAGGTAAAACTAAGGTCAAGAAAAAGGCTGAATGGGTTTGGGGGGAACCCCAACAGACAGCCTTTGATACCTTAAAAGAGAAGCTATTGAGTCCCCCAGTTCTTGCTTATGCGGATTACAAAAAAACATTTATCTTGCATACTGATGCTAGTGGCCTTGGTTTAGGCGCAGTTTTGTATCAGGAACAAGATGGTGTGGAGCGAGTAATCGCATACGCTAGTCGTGGTTTAAGACCTAGTGAGCGGAACTACCCTGCCCATAAGTTAGAGTTTCTTGCTCTTAAGTGGGCGGTGACAGACAAATTCCATGATTATCTCTATGGTAACACTTTCAAGGTCGTCACTGATAATAATCCACTTACTTATGTGCTGGGTAAGGCTAAACTCTATGCCACTGGGCATAGATGGGTTGCCGCTTTAGCAAATTATGACTTTACCCTGTCGTACCGCCCTGGGAAACAGAACATTGATGCTGATGGTCTCTCACGCATGTCTGTATGTTCTGATGTTGTTCAGGCTGTTTGTCAATCAGCAGTCACAGTGGCACCACTTGTGGAATGTGTGTCGGATGATCCTGTCTCATATGGCCAATGAGGACACAGGTTCGGTCGATTCATTCGCTGCAGTCGACAGGAAAGTACAACAGCACCGGGACAAAGACATAGCAAGGGTTATTGACCTATTGAGAACCGGTTTTCTTTCCAGGGGGAAAAGGCTACAGGGTGAAACTGTATACGTCCAGAAGATGTTTCGCACTTGGAGGAAATTGAGTTTGCATGACGGTATACTATATCGAACCGCTTCTCTAAACGGTCAGAACGTTAAACAGTTGGTGCTCCCAAAGCAGTATCATTCCCTCGCTCTAAAGGGTGTGCATGATGACACTGGTCATCAAGGGAAGGAAAAAACACTTTGGCTGGCAAAGCAACGGTTCTACTGGCCAGGCCTAGAGAATGATGTGAACCATAAAGTTGAGACTTGTGTGGGCGTTGTGTACGACGAAAAGCACCAGTTAAACCTGTTGCTGAACTTATTCCTATCAGCTCTAGCCACCCTATGGAGTTGGTCTGTATAGACTTTCTCACAGCAGACAAGTGCAAAGGTGGAATAGAGGATATCCTGGTTATAACAGATCACTTCACCAGGTATGCTCAGACAGTTCCCTGTCGCAATCAAACGGCAAGGACAACTGCGAAAGCTTTGTATGAGAACTTTATTGTTCACTATAGCTTTCCTGAGAGAATACACAGTGATCAGGGCCGCAACTTTGAGAGTAAGATCATCAAAGAACTTTGCAAACTGGCCGGTGTGAAAAAAACCAGGACCACACCATATCATCCAATGGGAAATGGTTTTGTGGAAAGGTTTAACCAAACTCTTCTTAGGATGCTTGCCACCCTTGATGAAGATAAAAAGGCTGATTGGAAATCGTACATAGCTCCACTAGTCCAGGCCTATAACGCAACCAAAAGCGATGCCACAGGGTACTCTCCTCATTACATCATGTTCGGATGGCATCCACGGTTGTCATTGGACGCATTCCTGGGTATTGAACCAGGTCAGCAGGGTGCGGTTGATCACACCTCCTATGTTGGCAAATTGCGAACTAGGATGGAAAATGCTTACAAAAAGGCACAGAGTGAAGCTAAAAAGAGATCTGCTCAGAACAAGAGTCGCTATGACCGTTCTGTTCAGAACTCCAAACTGGAAATAGGAGACCGTGTACTGATACGGAACGTAGATCTCAAGGGCAAACATAAACTGACTGACAGGTGGGAACGGGAACCCTGTGTGGTGATAAAAATACCAAACAGTGACATTCCTGTATATGAGGTGAAGTATGAATCGGGCAAAGGT
Source organism: Pecten maximus (assembly GCF_902652985.1). NCBI lineage: Eukaryota > Metazoa > Mollusca > Bivalvia > Pectinida > Pectinidae > Pecten > Pecten maximus. The sequence continues at coordinate 34,650,736 of NC_047022.1, forward strand.
CGTAACCGTACATTGCACCGTAACATGCTACTTCCCTTTAACTCCATTCCAATGGAAGTTCCTCCTAACTCGCAGAACCGAAAGGTTAAGCCTGCAAAGTATGTTGCTGTCCGAAGGGCAGAGCCCACATTACCAGTATCATCCTCAGAGTCTGATTCTGAGTCAGACTCGGAGTTTGAGCTACCTCCTGCTAGACCAACTCGTCCCCGGAAGTTGCAGAGAGTACCAAACCCTTCCATGCAAGAACCTGTGTTCAACAATTCTGATCCAATATCCGTGATAACGGAAAATGAGTTTGAACAGAGATCAGGTTTGGCAGACCTCACTAATCTGTCGAGAGACTTGCATCAGGGTCCGATATCCAGCCTTAATGACAGTGCTGAGTCCACAGTGTACCAGGAACACGACAGTTCAGAGGTTGATGAACCAAGAAGGTCAGCTAGACCTAGACAGCCTCCAGATCGTTATGGTCAGTGGGTGTTTCCTCTGCAGTGTTCATTACAAAATCTAGATCTGAAGTAAACCATGATTATGGATCTGTGTTACAACATTCCTGTGATGAAATGAGTATTTTAACATTTTTATATACATTTTACAATTGATATTTAACCATACCTGTAGGGCATAACGCTCTGGATGGTAGGGACTGGCCCAACCTCCAGAGAAGTCCTAGGCAGGTGTAGTAATAATTTTTATTTCATCGTTGTTGTTTTTTTAACTGTCACCTTTTCATGTAAGCTATATGTATAATTTACTTTTATTGTTTATTGTTCATGCAGTCACCTTATAGTCATGATGGTGCTGGTAGGGACTGGCCCAACCGCACAACTCGTGGCTATGTTGGACATGCACCTTTACCTGAAAAGGTGATATAATTTGGTTCTTACCATGAACCGTGTTGGATATCTCCTTGATAATCAAAACCCTATCTGTAAAGATTGGTTTAGGTCAACCTACAGTGTTATACCGGTTTGTTTTACTGTAGTATATGTAGCACCATGGTGTTACCAGCCCTGGTTATATTAAGGCTAGTGGGTAAATCCCAATATAACAGTAAATTGTGGACCCTAGTTTTAATTGCGGTTGTTTCTAGAGCAATTGCTAGCTCAGCATGCCATGTATCCGTTTCAGGACAACTTTATGTCTGATCGTAAGTGGTATTAATTGAGATGCCAGGAGCCATCTAATCAGGGAGGGGGAGTATGTAGCCAGTTCAATTTCAAATAATTTTATTGACAAAAATACAATTGTCAAAGGGATTAGACATCAGGCATTGCCTATATAAGTCTTCTCCCTAAGAACAACACAGTGGTACAAAATACAGACATTCATTAACAGTACACATACTCAACACACAACAAAACAATAATAGTCATCTAAATTAAAATGTAAACAATTGAAGGGAGATAACTCCAATATGATTATCATAATTAAATGGGATTTAAATGGTGTAAGAAAATAAATATATAATTCAAATTTTTCATTAACATAATAACTTGAATAAATGATTCAATTTTTTTAGTTGGTGATTATATTTTGCAAATATGTAGTGAAATTGTGGCCCCCTCCAAATACAGATACAGGCCAAGGACTGTCCATTTCACTTTAAGTAGGCCATCCACTGATGAGGAAGGAGACACAACTACACAAAACAGTTAGCTTTTTAAAAGGAATCAAGGTTTATTTAGTATTTTCGTTTCAATGGGACATTGTTTTTAAAAATTTATATTGGAGTTTCACTTCATGAGAGTAAAAAAAAAAACAAAGAAAAAAGGTAACATGTAAATAACAATTTGAAATGAATAATTCATAACAATATGTATTATATTATTCAGTCTATTATAGAAATGAAAATATTTAAATAATGAATGAATATACCCATTGGAAATCTCGAAATAGAATTTCTGTACATGTGTTTTGTTAAAAAGTGATTGTTGTTGATTAAATGAATCTTTTTGAGCTTGTGATAAAGTTAGAGACAGCAGATAGAATATTCGTATTTTCATTAATAGTACACAATTCACATCCATTCAAAAGGATATTTAAAGAGAAGTGGTTATGATTTTCATTTTCATACATTATATTACTTATAGTATTATGTAAAATGACACGACAATTAGCGAAGTTAACACAATTAAAGAAGAAATGCGATGATGTTTCAGGACCATGACCACACGAGCATACAGCAGATTCAGCAAGGTGATCTTTATATAGATCATAGTTTAAATTACTACACCTATTCCTCAGTTGACAAAGAATAATATTAATATGACGATTACCACTGTATTTGAAAACTTCAGTGGTTTTAGACTTAATCAGCTGACTGGAAGAAATGAATTTCTTAAATTGTGAAAGAGATTGGATATTTTCAAGATTTGAAGCAATATTATTGAATTCATTAAGCATTGATGGGAAAAAAGAATTAAAGAAGTTAACTGTCCGACATAGTGGGGGATCAAATATTCTAGAACTACGTAAGGTATATCTGTCTAAAGAGGGGTCATGGATAAATGGTTCAATTATCTCTCTAAGATAATACGGAGTTTGATTGTTAAAAATTTTGTACATCATAATTAACTTGTGTTGTTTTCGTCTCTGTTCAAGAGGAACCCATTCTAATTCAGTATACAACAAATGATGTGAGGTACCTCTGCGCAGTCCAGATATTATTCGTGCAGCTTCAAGCTGTACAGACTCGAGTAATTTTTTTAAGTATAATGAACAATTGTCCCAAACAACATCCGCATATTCAAGAATTGGCCTAATGTAAGAAATATAAATTGTTGTTAATGTTTTTCTATCAAGTTTATTTTTCATTAATTTTAAAATATTAAGTCTTTGGTGAGCCTTTTGATAAATATTATGAATATGGTCATTCCATTTGGCATCATCACTGAAAGTTAGGCCAAGATGTTTATGTATTCTTTCAGTCTTCACAGGTTCATTATAAAAATAAATATTAGGATGATCGATATTATGTTTGTTAGAGAAAGTTATAGATTCTGTTTTATTTGGATTGAATTTTATATCCCATTTATTAGCCCATTTCTCAATATTATTCAAGTCTCTATTTAATTTTTGTGCCAATTCAACAGGATTATCATTATTTACTGCATACAAAGATGTATCATCAGCATATAATTTAATAAAATTGGTTACACAATCAACTATGTCATTTATATATAGTAAAAACATCATTGGACCGAGAACTGAGCCCTGTGGTACTCCTGCTTGTATAGATCTAAATGTTGAGGCATATCCTTCTGTTAAGACTCTTTGCTTTCTACTTTCTAAGAAATTTTTAAACCAGTTGAAAAGTCTCCCTTTAATACCATATAATTGTAATTTATGTAAAAGACCTATATGCCAAACTCTATCAAACGCCTTGCTTATATCACAAAATACAAATCGTAGATCTTTACACTGATCAAGGCATCGAACTATATTATGATAAATTGATAAAAGCTGATTGACCGTAGAATCATTCAACATGAAACCTGACTGATGTTTGGAAATAATATTATTATCTAAAAGGTAATTGAAAACATATTTAAAAATTATTTTTTCTATTAACTTACTAAAACATGAAGTGATAGATATTGGTCTATAATTTGTTACATCATTTATGAGGCCTTTCCCTTTGTAAATAGCACTTATATTAGCAGTTTTCCAAGAAAGGGGGATAACTCCACTTTGAATTGTTTTATTAAAAAGTAAAGTCAGTGGGAGAGTGAGGGAAGATTCCAAATTTTTTATTATTTTAGGTACTATGCCATCTGGTCCTGCTGGTTTTTTCCCATTTAAAAGAAAGATTTGATCTCTGATGTCTTGCTCTGTAATTAATATGTTTTCTATTGAATAAGGTGGTTCATTTATAATCTCAGGAGTTGGGTCCATATTATCAGAAGAAGTAGCTATAGAGGTAAAATATTCATTTAAACATTCAGCTTTATCAAAGGGATGTTGAATAAAAGAGTCTTGATGTTTTAGTGGAGGAATAGAGTTTGCTTTATTATTTATGTTTAGGATATCCTTAGCTATTTTCCACCATTTGCTAGAAGAAATATTTTTATCTGAGAGTGACTTCTGTAAATTTTCAATATATATATTTTTAGCTTGCCTTATTTTTGATATAGTTCCATTCCTAAGCTGCCTGTAGTTTTCCCAATGAGCCGGTAAATTACTCGATTTCGCTTTCCTATGTGCTCTATCCCTTCGTCTCATAAGTAATTTGATTTCAGATGACATCCATTTTTTATCGTTTGGTCTAACTGTAATATTCTTAAAAGGAATACATTCTAAGATTTGTTGATTGATAATGTTACATAAGTATTCGTTAAATTCATCAGTATTATGAGATTCAGCAATAGAAATCCAATCAATTTCATCTATATTCCTATTCATTAGATCATAATTTGCATTCTGATATAACAGTATTTTTTTTTTATATGTTTTTTGCTTAAAAATAGAATATGACATGCTAAAATGTATTTGACAGTGATCGCTACATTTTGGAGGAGATACAGCTACATTTTTAACAAGGTTAGTATTGTTACAAAGAATAACATCTAATAAGGTTGAAGTGGTAGATGTAACACGAGTAGGTTCATTGACATAATTGAGAAGGTTGTATTTTATCATAAGCCTACCAAGATGACTTTGAGGTTGTAAGTTCAACATATCCACATTTATATCACCAGTTATAATAATGTCAAGATTAGTATCTACAGCTCTTTCTATAATAAAATCAAGTGTTTCCCAGTAACGAACTGGCATTTCAGGTCTGTAAATACAACCTAGTAAAAATTTATGTGATTCAATGTGAACCTCTAACCATAAAAGTTCAATACCTTCGTATTCTAAATCTAGTCTTCTTTTAGTATAAATTGTATTTTTATGATAAATTAAAACTCCACCTCCAGGGCCTGTTCTTCGGTCCAAGCGATCATGACAAAATGAATCAATTGAAATATCAGAATCAGCTATTTCTGGTGAAAGATGTGTTTCGGTAATACAAATAATATCATTTTCAATTAATTCGGTCTCAATAATTTCAAGCTTATTTCTCAAAGATCTAATATTAAGATGCGATATATCCAGACTGTGTAAAGGTCCTGGGTTAATTTCAATATCATCTGCAACCCATAATAAAAGTTGTACAATAATGAGATGGTATATAAGATTCTTAAGACTAATAACAGTAATATAATGACTGATAGAAGGAGAGTGAATAATTTCAAGCAGGACATAATCGCTAAATCTTCGAGATTTCCATGGTGTCTCAATGCTATCCCATGTTACGTGTTTAACCATTATCATAAATCAGATGACTCTTATATCGACTCGGTAATGCATTGAGACATGGGGTACAAAAACTATAATCATATCTACAATATAGACTATTGATGACTAAAGGTACAAGAAAAACAACACTATATACATACAGGAAATACAAAAACACGACAATATCACAGTACATATGACAATAACTGATAACAAACCACCAAAACACTATCAGATAACACAAGATATTGTAAGCTTATATTTAATACTAATTAGGAAAAAAAGCACTGTTGCAATTTGTTGATTTAACCACAGGAGTTGGTTACAAATGATAAGATATAATAAGAAATAATAAGATGTATGAGATATGGGCCGCACACATGTATATCCCTACACATATGTGCGACCCACATCTCACCACATCATATCCTATCAATATTAATACCTTTGGTACCAGTCCTCGAGGTCATTGCAACGAACCACTGTGATTTAACTAGAATAAATATATATACTACATGTATACTGTAACCATATGTGATGCCTTATAAGAAAATACATGATCTTACCATTAGGGAAAAACAATTAAACGAACACCCTCGAGTTTGTAGGTACATTTGTACAATATAATATGCTTCCAACATTGTGCGTAGTTACATATATGTAGTTTGTTTACTATTTGAGTACATCATGATCTTCTACAAGTTTACGTTATAGCATAAGTCAGCTCAAACCTCGCAAACGCTTAGATGACTACGATTAAAATGTGGTTTACCTACATTTGTAGTGAAGAAACGACTTGTTCAGATCGGAAACATTTATCTGTGTATAATTAGGTAATTAGCAAAGTCGTTTGAGGTAAACAATACAATGTGGACTTAACATTTCTTTTTTGAGGATGATACGTTTTGAATAAAATCATAAATAAATCAAAACTGGCATAAAAAGTAATTAAAAACACGACAGGAAATACTATCTATGATGATTTGTTCATTATAAATGAAAGTTAGCCGTATAGAACACGACTTCACTATAATATTAGCTAGTGCTTCAAACATTTTACGTGCAATATTGAATGGGACGTAAACCAAAACTGAAGACCGTCTATGCTTATAACAAACTCAAGCTAGGCCTAGTCAGCGTAGCAGCCAGGAATGTCAAGGACGAGTTAAAAATTACACACTACGGTACGTGCACGTGAAGGCCTTGTATATATATATATATATCTAGTTCACTACGTTATTTCCTTTGGAAAAAAAAAAAGTTTGATAATCGATTTATATTTTGGTCATTAAAATATTCAATCACTACATACGTGTATCTTACGGTTCTGTTTTATTACAAAAGTCTTCACATTTATTGATATCATAGGCATTCGCATGGAACATACACTGTATTTACACTTTCAGAAGGGGGAAAAAACAACAACAACAACAAAAATAGGCAACACAGTATATATATGTACATGTTAATTAGGAAGGTGCTTTAACGTTTCTGATGTCTAAGCACTTATAAAGTATATCTTTAATATAAAATCTAGATTATAAATTCTGTATTGGTTACAAACAGCTGATAACCATTTTAATCTTAAATAATGACATGATTTATCATAATGTAATGACATGTAACGCACTATGCCAATAGTGGCACGGTATGAATAGATTTATAACGAATACTGGGTTCAGGTATAATAGCACATGTTTTCCATTTATTACTTAGCTGGGGTCTTTTTGCTTAAGAGAGTTCTAACTCCAGGGGATTTGGAAGGGGGGTCGGGATACGCAGATAGTTCTTCAAGGGTAGTTACTTGTGCCTTCTGTCCAGTCAGGTTACGGATAACAATTCGCCCATCAAGTGTCCATGCGCTGGATATCCATTTCTTAGTTTTCAGATATCTTGCCTTGGAATACACACTAGCTCGGGACTTGGTGAGTGCCTCATTAACGTATAGTTTATAGTTGATTGGAGTCGGGCTAGGAGGGCAGTCACTTGTCGAACTGCGCATGTCAGGTTCAGTGGCTGAACTACTGTCTGTTTTATCCTTTTTACTAGTGAACAGGTCAAATCTAGCCCCATATACCGCTGCCCTGGTTCGATATGAAATGAATCTCACTATGATGTCCCTAGGGTACTTTTTGTTAGGGGGGCCTACGCGATGGCTACGACTAATATCGTCAGTAGACAACATTAATCCGCCTAGCTGGTGGTGACAGGCATCAATGACCAACTGGTCAGTATCTTCACCCACGGATTCAGGTATACCACGAAACTTTAAACAATTACGGCGTGAATATATGTAGCCAGTTGGATATATATATATGATAAGTGTTATATAATAACAAAGGTCAGGGTTGACTGACCAACAGGTAAGTTCCCGCGCCTCATACTGCGTCATGCATTGGAATGTAAGGTATGTGTGGAAGTTGTCCTGATTGGTCATTGTAGTGAGCAGGTGAGTGTGTGCGCATGCTAAACACCTGTCAATACCCTGCACCAGCACACTTTTACATCATTCCAGACACGGCACTCAGCATGACAACATGTTACAATGTACCAGTCATCAGTCCCTGGCAAGTCTTTTAAACTATGATCATATTACTTGTTAATTTATTGAAGATCCTACATTTGTACATGTAATCGTCTCGGTTATTTACGTTCAAATTATGTCCATCGTCACCGTTTCTGTTATTCATGTCATGTTTGTACATTTGTAGGCCTTTTAATTAAACCTGAAACTCTATTGAAGTTGTTCGTGTGATGTTTCCCCACACACGTAAGGCTACGTAAAGGCAAGAAGGTATTCGGCAGCTTTTAGAGGCCTATACAATGCAACTACGGGCACGAGAAAACATTCCCATCAAGTCATAGTCAAAATTGTCAGACAAGAAATCAACAATCTCCTGACAACGGAATTTCCTCTCTTTCGGAAAGTAACGCTTGAAAATATCAATTCTTTTTCCTGGAACAAGACTTTGTCAGACATGAGAAATACGGCTCCCCTCACATTTCAGGTACTATCAAGCGTGGCTACTACACCTAAATGTTCTGAAACTTTAACGCGAGGCAGAAAGAATCTCAAACCAACGATCGGCGTTGCATTGTCGTCTTTACTCCATGCAAGAGCTCCAATTAAAGCTTCTTTTCTGCCAACCTTATTCTCAATCCAGCTATGGAGAGGAGGGATAAAGAAGGACACCCTCAAACAGATTAGCCACGCCGGACTGTGTCTCGGATATCATGGCACTGTTAATGCCATTGACAATATACGCTAGTCATTCGACTACGAGGCAGGACTGTCAAAGACAGAGCTTGAGGGACAGCTTTCATCTGATGATATCAGACAACGGGATGAAAATGAGAATGACGAACTCGAAATATCCCTGGCCCTGTCAGAAACAGTTCATCGAAACTGAAGAGGAATAATCTGATGTGGACGAAGAAGAAAGCGATGAGGATGTATTTGTAGAGGAAGAGACAGTTGACGAGGAAGAGGCAGTTGACGAGGAAGAGGACTATGATCTGGAAGATGACACGGTACACGATGCTGCAGACAATCTGGACATAAGTGGTATAGAGGTTATTGAAGACGATAGCCAACTACAGGAATTGCATCCAGGATTCACGACATGTTGGGATAATGTTGGCAAAAAGGTTATCACTCGAATCCCTTCTGAAGACCGAACTAACACATACATGAACATGGCACTGGGATATTTGGCTGTAAATAGGGTACCTGTAAGCCATCTTGATTTCTGCTCTTCAGAGACATCAGCATCTGACATGCCAATTGATACATTTGTCCCAAATGCTGAAGATTTGAATGAGCGTCAATTTAGAATGACGACAATCCTGACGAAGGGCAAATATCTGCATATATGTGCTGCCATTGCCGAACGGATCTTGGGTAAAAAGAACCGATGGTTGGATGTGCTGCTGAATCCAAGTGCAGTGGCCAAGAGTGGTACCATTTGTGTTGTATCGGCATGGACCTTAAAGATGGTCCCTGCAGGTAGGGCGTAAGAATTGTACCTGCTGCCCCCATTGCATGATCGTAAGAGGCGACTAAACTTGGGATCTTATCTTTTCTCTTTTTTCTTGATAACTTTCTTCTTCCTAATGTCTCCCTTGACAATGCCTCACTTCTGGCCTTTAGTTGAGCGTTCGCCGCTGTGAGGAAGGTTTTGGGTTCTGTCCCCTAGCCGAGACATACCAGAGTCTTTAAAAATGGTAGTTTCTACTCCTGCTTAGCGCTCAGCATATTTGGAGTGGGACGACTGGTTGGCCCGTTGTCAGTATAATGTGACCGGGTGGGGTGTGCTGCTGGGTGTCTTCGGCAGTATGCTTCAGTGAGATGGCACTTTAAATCGGCAAAAGTTCCGGCCTATCACAAGGAGACTTAACACGAACATACCACAGCCTCCCAAAACACACATACGCACTCACCACACTCATACATGTCGAACGCACGGGAGGCCGTCCTTAAATGACCTTCGATGTTAATAGGACGTTAAACAAAATAAACCAAACCAAACCTTAAAGATGTTCCAAAGGGCGCTTGGTACAGTAGCGACGTTTGCAAACGAAGGAGAAAGGGGAAAGGTAAAAAGGCCTCGAAAAAGGAAACACTACCAGAGTATGACCACAAAGAAGAGTACAGTAAGGCTCTTGTGTGGCAAGGATTGAACCTTTTATGCAGGCGGGACGCCGTTAGAGAAGGAGATGGTGACGCAATGATTACGTATTGGAAATTTGATCTGCAACAGTTCTTTATGAAAAACATTATTCTGGCACGTTTATTGTGTGCAGTAAATGGATGGTTGCCTGAGAAGTTAAAAGAAGAGTTGACATGGAACCGTACGGTTAATTAGTGGTGGAATTGGCAGGAACCTACCAATGGATCTAATGAATGAGCTTCTTAACTGATTATTCAAGGATCAACTTGAACATGCAAAAGGTCGCTACACAGATGAAACAATCCAAAGGTGTGCGCAAATCATTGGTCCCCTAGGAGAAGCTTTGTTCAAATGTTTTTCAGATTATACATTCGTTGAAGATCTGTCTGTTGCGAAGAAATATCCAGCAAAATTACAGAAATTGGGTAATGAACTTGACAAGAGAAAGAAAATCATCCTGGATCAGTAATTCAAACGAGTATTTCTACCACATTAAATCCAGCAAACGTACATCAGTTAACGTGATACATGCAATTTTCAAGCAGAGAGGAAATCGGCGTGGGTCTTGATCATTGTTGCTAAAAATGCCCTATTACAGCTGTAATATACATTTATTTACAGGAAGTTACGTATTATATTGTGCATTTCAAAACGGCAGAAACATCGCGGCCATCTTGGATTTCGGAACGACATGAGTACTAAATACACTCCACAACTGTTGATTATTTCTTTTTTGGACGTTGACAACAAAGATTTTGCATTTCAAAACGGCAGAAACATCGCGGCCATCTTGGATTTCGGAAAGACAGAGTACTAAATACACTCCACAACTGTTGATTATTTATTTTTTGGACGTTGACAACAAAGAAACAAACGATGATGATAAACGTGTTGGTTTTAGAGAAAGAAATTATTTTAGAAAATACATTTAAAGTGACTGGAACAACGTTATCAAACAAAGAACGTGTACGATATGGCGTGTGTGTAAATAAAGGGATAATAAGTGCGCAGTACAAGAATACATCTAATATCTTTAAAACATTGTCAAATTCGAATAGGAAAATGTGTGCTTTTAATCGGTCGATGGAGTTGAAAATTGGTTTCATCTTGAGTTAATACGTGTAGCAGGAGAGGAGAAAATGTAGCGGCCAGACCTGGGTTCGAACCCTTGACTACCGTACAATAGCCGGGTGCTGCTCCACCAATTGAGTTATCTGATCACCGATGATTGACCGTGTCTAGTCCCGCTAGATCTTCATTGTATTCAAGGTCGGATACAGGATTTTTCAGTTTGGGGGGGGGGGGGGGGGGGGGGGGATTACGGGGGGTCCGGGGGTACTCTGTCACGAAGTCGTGACATTTGTATATGTATACTGTGTGACTTCTTTGTTTTGTGATTGTAAAACTGAAGGGGTAATTTTTTTAGTGATAGGTTATTTACGGTAATTCAGTATTGAGCCTAGACTGAGTGTGGAATAGATGTATTACAAGAGATATTACGGTATTTTATGGGGTTTAACTATAATACAGCATGGCCTGTTTACTCAGTTCTGATTGGCCTATGCTCAGAGTGTCAACCAATCGGAGCACGCCTTGCTCTGGGTTGGGGGAAGCACATGGAGAAAATGGCGAGGGACGGACGGCCACATTTTGGGCCATAGAAAATACGCATTATGATGAGATAAAAGGGAGTTCAGGACGTTCCCAGGGGTGAGTCCAAAACTGTAAAACTTGTATTTTCCATTGGTATTAATTGTATAAGCTGTCAAGTCCATATTTTTGTGTATTTTTACATAACATGACTTGGTGAAACAGCGGTGTAAAATTCACGTGAGGAAATCTATGGAATTGTGTTTTGAAGTAATATAATGACCACTGTGTGGCAATAGGAATAAATGTTAGCTCTAGAAACTGTTTATATAGCTAGACAAGATAGGTTAGAAGTTATTTTTGTCATATAAGTTGTAAAAGTAAGTTACGGTAATGAATGCAGATTTTGCCGAACTGCGGTATTGTTTGGTCACGGCACAGTAGTGAGAAATGTTATTGTTTGTTTTATATAGTTCAATTGATATGACCAGACTACAGTATGGGCTCGGGCTGAGTGAGTAGCCCGGACGCCGGGATATGGGTGCCATGTTTCCGTCCGGCGACAGGTAGTGTTCCGGAGGAGTGCCCACATGTGATGTCCTCGTCGCCCGTTTGTATGACCCACGGCTTTTCCTAGGACAGCTAATTCCAGCTTCGGGATGATCGTCGTTGCATACCAAACACGATACGGCCCAAGAAAGGTGTTGTGGAGAGCACAGGATCGTGACAACCCAGTAGAACTAGGTTACATGTACAGTAATGTTAGTGCCGAACTATGAACAGTATGTGTGTACAAGTGTACCGGAAGTGGTGGTGTTGTCGAACTGTTTCTATGTTTACATTATCAGCTGATTATTGTCTTTGTAGTGTTTGAACTGGTTAAAGTACTTGGATCATCTAGGATGAACTGTATTATCAATTAACATTCACAGTAATAACTAAGTGATTAATTTGGAGAGAAACATCCAGTGGTATAGGATATTTCGGTGGTGTTTGGTATTTGAATATACTCTGGATAGATTTTTGAGTATGAGAAAATTATCCTAGTCCTATATGTATTATGAAGTGTCGAGTGTGTGAGGGATCCCGTAGTATGATGAGAAGTAGGGTTATTTGTTGTGATAGGTAGTACTTATATTGTTTGTTATGTCATTATTTGTTCTTGTGTAAATAAATTGTTAAGTTTACATATTTGCTTTTAGTTATCTGTTGGTAGCTTCCAAGTCTGTAAAGGTATTGGCCCTCGGGTTCGTGACATACTCCCCATGGAAAGAAGTAGCAGGTAAATGCAAAATCCTGCATTCGAGTGTATTTCACGATAGCTTCATACAATTTTAGGGGAGGCGTGCGCTCCTACGACCCCCTCTCCCACCCCACCAATAAAGTCGCCGGTAGTATACTTTTTGCGAAAAACTTAGTGACAAACATATAAGCCATAAAATGTCGCCATCTGAAATAAACGTCACATCAGATAGAAAATGATTGAAAACACGCTGTCACACCTTGACAAATATGGTTTAGATTGTTTAAAGCATCACAATTATATAGTTCGCGGGTTTGTAAATCAAGAATTGATCCTTTTTCTTCAATCAGTTTTTTCAGCTATTCAACACACATATGTATCTGAATATATGACGTAAGCCTTCAGCGTTTTTGTATGGTTTCCATAGCATTATTATCCTATCAACACATAAAATAAATAATCAACACATTTTATAAAAAAAATTCCACACCGTTTCGTTTGTTTCGTCTATTTCAACTCCTATTTTGGATAAACCGGAAATAACCCCGAGAGGTCACGATCAAAACAAGTATGGCGGTATATACAATTGGGACCTACGCTCGATCGACAAGAAAGGCCAATAATCACTGATCTTGGACATAGATATTGACACACGTTGTGTAACTTTGTATATTTATCATAGATGAATAGAATAAGGTAAGTCAGATCATATGAATTGTGAGTAAAGATAACTTTTAAACGACTTTAATTAGGTGGGTGACAGCAACACGTTTTATGTGCGGTGGTGATTAGAGGTTACATGACAGCCTGTCAAAAGTGTCCTTTCGTGTAAACCTCTAATATTATTGGAGTAGTCCACGGCTAATACCAGTTGAGGAAAAAGACAAAATACGTGAGCATATAAGGTCATTTCCGGTTGTAGAATCGCATTACTGTAGAAAAACAACAAGACGCAAATACCGAAGCAAAAATCTTTCTATTAGAAAGATGTATGATCTTTATTCCGAAGAACGGAAGGTCAGACAAGAAGTTCCGCAGAAGTACTGGATATACGACCACATATTTTGTAGCAAATTTAATTTTGATTTTTATCAACCCAAAAAAGATGATGCTCATTCTGTGATTCATATACCAAAATGTCTCGGGCAAAAAGGAAGAAAACAAGGATAAATACAGCAGACATTGTGACCGAAAACTTCAAGAAACAAGAAAGAGGAGGATAAGAGTAAGGCATTGATAAATGATACAGTAAAAACGGTAAATGTTGACCTTCAAAAAGTGTTAATAACCCCTAAATCTAATGTTAGTGATATGTACTATAGCAGAAAACTCGCGACTTATAATTTTACGATATATGATTTAGCTACGAAATATATAGTTTGCAATATGTGGCACGAAGCAATTGCTAAACGAGGATCAAATGAAATAGCAACTTGTTTGCTTCAGTTCAATAAATCTTTAGGTCCAGTGAAGGAACTCAATTACTATTCAGATAGTTGTACAGGACAGCAAAGGAATATTGGATTCAGTAGCATGTGTCTTTACTCGGTTGCAACTTTACCAATCGATATCATCATGCACAACTACTTTGAGAGGGGACACTCATAAATGGAGGGCGACTCTGTCCATGCCACTATTGAAAGAGCCACAAAACAAATTGATATGTATTCACCTAGTGACTGGATGGCCGGAGTCAGGACCGCACAAAGATCAAAGCCCCTATATAAAGTTCTTGAAATCAATAATACTGACATTTTGTATTTCAAAGAATTCGCGAGTAAAACAATAACAAATCGCCAACAGTCGGACGACGACGATCTGGTTCGATGGAATAAAATACATCGTTTCCAATATAGAAAATATCAATCAACGAAAGTATTCTATAAATACGAAATTGACGATCCAGAATATTTCTCCTTCGATATTTCACGTAGCAGAAAGAGAGGCGAGGATATCTCCGGATACGTCTTGAAAAGGGCTTATGACAAGTTGATTCCCATATCAGAACTTAAATACAAGGACATGCTCAGTCTCGGTACAAAAGGAATAATCCCTGTTATTCATTATGAATTCTACAGGCGTCTGCCACATATATCGTCTATCTGCGACCGACTTCCAGAGCCGAATGATAGTGACGACTCCGACAATGAATAAATCCTTGTGACAATTTGTTTTGAATTAACAGTGTTTTTAACTTGTTACCTTTTGTTAATGTTCCTTAATAAAACTCTTGTTCGATATTATTGATTCGGTGTAATTCCTCTTTGCAAAAACAACGAATATGGACAGTACAATATGTATAACTAAACCATAATCCGAACTCAAAATCAATTAAAACAGGGCAAAATTCAAACAGAATGTTTTGTATGGAGACTCATGAAAAAATAAAATTGAATAGAACTATATGGGTGTTCCAGAAGGTGTTCTCTGCTTCATCGATGGCACCCGTCATGCAAACCTAAGTCGAATCTGGTAAAAGTCACACTCTCAAATAAGTATTTGGCGGTGACAACGAAACAACAAGAAGCACAAAGCCTTGAAATGCATAAACTTATGATTTTTATTTCAAATATGACTTTGTATTATGAGTAACACTTACGACCTTCTTACACCAGGAAATAGCCACTTTCAGCCAAAAATGAGAGGACTTTCATATTTAAATTTGTTATCAGAGAGATGATTATAGTCAAAGCTATAACATTTGTACACAAGGTTAGAAAATCAAACAAACAATTACATGCGAAAATTTGGCCCATACCTAACTGTTTATGACTCAATGCAACGGTTATAACTGCCTCCTGTAAAATTTGTCAAAAAAACTTGACACACAGATACGACCTTCTGATACTATAACGACGAGGTGTCAAGTAGACTCATATAGAAGAAAACAAACCACAGAAAGACTGGGCCGTGCGAAATGAAAGATTTAATCCATAAGTCTTGCGAAGATCTATTTTGGTCTTCTAAATAAAATGCACGGACGAAAATACACCGAATCTGACGCGGATATAGGTACATTCATGCCACTAAACACTTCACAGTCACGGGACAAGTTAAGAGATTGAAACATCCGATCACTTGCGTATACACAGCCATTGAAATTACCTTACCAGCTAATGAGTACATGAAGGCAAAACGTAAAAAGATACAATTGAACGAGCCGTCTCATCTGGGGATTAATATTAAATTTACATTCGTTTAGGGTGTTCAGCCAGCTGATCCATCAACTGGTCAGTGCTGTTCTAGACCGGGTCAAGCGCAAACGTGCCGGAAAAATAGTGCAAAAAATATCCTTTTAAAGTTGAGCTTTTAATAAATCTTACCATATCAATTGTTTAGATGAATCGTTTGTACAGATAAGAATTTATCAAAATTTATAGAACACAAGCTACCATAATAATACGAATAAACAATAACCACAGATGCATATTTTTTGACATTTATACACCTTTCGTAAGGATATATTTGCGTAATTAGCATTCATGCTTCATATTAAATAACTAAATAAAATGGTCACTTTTTAACATACTGCTAATTCAATATTATATTTAGTTTAAACAGTATTTTATCTAATTAATAGAAATTGCATACACAAATATAAAATATCAGTTCATAATTTGCAAAAGGATCTGGAAACAAGCTTACAGCTTATATCAATCCATCTCCCTCACAAGGTCAGTATGATTTAATTTGGCATAGTGGTCAAGTAACAACACTGCTTAATCATTTTACAATTTATAAAGGTTGTTATCAAAATGATTCTATATTAAAACATAAGATGTACATTCATGGAATGAAACGTCAGTTAAAGAACACTGTTGGAACATATATAACGAAAATTTGTTGAGAATGATTTGAATATTTTACACTGATACATAACTATCATATTCATAGCTTCAATTTGATTTGTTACTTGGGTTAACTATGATATATATTCAGATATTGTACCTTTTAGTCAATTCTTTTAGAATAAAGAACAAAATTCTGCACCGCAGCAATAATTGTTTCATTTTCTTGGTCAGATAAGTCTTGGTGTCCAGATAACAGTATAACAGTGTTTAAGACCATATCTAGGGTAAAAATGAACTGTTCTCTTGGACTTTGATATTTTCACACATGAAGAGAAAATGAAAAGTTGTCTTCAGTTTATCCACACGTACAACATGGACTGTCAGATAAGTTTCTATTGAACAAATGCTCTTTTAATGTACTGCAATGTAGGCGAAGTCTCGTGTGTAAAATTTGCAATCTTATGCTTTTTCCTTCGATCTGATCATGGTTCCCAGCATAAGTCTTTATATAACAGTTCTATGTTAGCAATTTTGGTAGCACCTGTCACTATTCTGCCAGTCTCAATTTAAACTTGCTCTAAGTTGTCTATTAGATATTATGGTAGTGCATCCCAAAAATTATCGGCATATTCTAATATTGGTCTTTTGAAGATATATATAGTGACTGTAGAGAGTTTCTATCACGAACGTATTTCAGTTTTCTAATTGTTCCTAGACGTTTGGAAGTTTTCTTTAAAATATATTCAATGTGGTCAACCCAGTCAAAATAAGAGGACAATTATACACCCAGATGCTTATGAGACGTTACATTGGATACGACTGTATTGTTCATTAACACTGGCGGTTGAATTGGTCTAGTACGTTGTTTTTTTTTGCTTACAAGTAGAGACTCTGTTTTAGTTTGATTGAATGTGACCAGCTAATCATATGCCCAATAATTAATTTTGGCTAAATCATTATTTATCAGCCGGTTAATTATAATATAATTGTCAACTTCCATATCAATAGTAGTATCATCTGCAAAGAGTTTAATTGTTTGTTTTGGTTTGGTTTATTTAGTTTAACGTCCTATGAACGGCTTAGGCCATTTAAGGACGGCCTCCCATTCGTGCGACATGCATGCGTGTGGTGAGTGCGTATGTGTGTTTTGGGAGGCTGTGGTATGATTGTGTTAAGTCTCCTTGTGATAGGCCGGAACTTTTACCGATTTATAGTGCTACCTACTGTCAATGTCATTAACAGTATCATTGATATAAACGAGGAAGAGAAGAGGACCTAAAATTGATCCCTTGGGAACTCCTGGTTTAATTTCCTTGTATTGAGATGATTTCCCGTTCATTACCACACGTTGTCTGTATAAAAGATCATTTTTGTACCAGTCAAGAAGTTTTCCGGAAATTCCCGCCCTTTCCAGTTGGTTAAGCAAGCCTTTATGTCAAACACTGTTAAATGCTTTACTATTATCGCAAAATATAACCTGTATTTCCTTCTCGTTATCAAGAGCCTTGCTAATATCGTTCGCAATAATTACCAATTGGTTTACAGCAGAGTCCCCAGGGATAAAACCAGATTGTGCCTTACTGAAAAAGTTTGTTCTGTGCAAAACGTTGTATACATACATTATTATATGTATTTAAATACACATCTTTCGATCAATTTATCTAACATGCTGATGAGGGATATTGGTCTATAATTTCTTACACTGCTTTTGTTGCTTTTTTAAAGATTGGAATAATATTTGCAAATTTCAATTCATCTGGGTAATAAGAAGAATGTAAGGGTTTGTTAAACAATTGACATAGTGGACGAGACAGTTCATTTTCTCCTTCAATCAGTAGTTTTGCACTTATCTTATCTGGACCTGAAGACTTGGAGGAATCTAATACACTTATTGCATCTTTAACATCTTCAATGGTAAATACAGTATTTTTAAGAGTTTCATTGGGTTCATAAGTTAGAGGGGGAGGAAGTTTGTTGATGTCATCTAACTGTGTTTATTTGACAAAATAATCATTAAGTAAGTTTGCTTTGTATACATCTCAGTAAATTGTGTATCATTTTCTATAAATACAGATATAGATGATTCTTTATTACAGAAATGAGTACATTTTTCGCTATTTTCCACAAATTCCTGGAGTTAAGTGGTTTGTCTTTGAACGAGTTGGTATAGTAAGTTGGTTATAATAGTGTGTTTTAGCTTTTCTTATAATGTCTACGCATGCATTACGTGTTTGCCTTATGTTAGCCAGGGGTGTTGATTATTTCTTTGTTTTGGTTTTCTATGTGCTCGTTTCCTTATTCTACGTATTACGTTGTGCTCTCATGGTGGGTCTTTTTTCATAATGTTTTTATTTGGAATTGTGTAAGTAGCTATTTCTAATATCTTATTTGTCTGCCCTGCAGGTAGGGCGTAAGAATTGTACTTGCTGCCCCCATTGCATGATCGTAGGAGGCGACTTAATTTGGGGTCTTATCTTTTCTCTTCTTTCTTAACAACTTCCTTCTTCCTAACGTCTCCCTTGACACTGCCTCACTTTTGGCCTTTAGTTGAGCACGAGAGAACGTTCCACCACATGGAATTAGCTGATTTTTGGTACACATATCAAACAAGTAAAGCTCTATCCGATTTTGTGATGGAAATTTGCATCCAAAACTATATAACGGGAGAAAATTGCAATTTTATGGCATTTTTCTTCATAATTGTGTCTCTGCAAGTGCATTTTCATCCGAGAAAATTTTTGTTTTATGTTTTATGAATAAACACGATGTTTTGGAAATATTTATCAAAAGAAATTTATACTATGTTGCGAATTACAATTTCGAGATAACCTTCTATTTACGACCTTATGTCTTTGATGCTCAAAATGACAACTTTATAAAAATACATTTTCACTGACATTATGAAATCTGGGTGTCGGAAAGGTGTAAAATTATTCTTCGGAAAAGAAAAAAAACTGTAGTTGAGCTAGATAAGAAATTATACGGGGGCAGGCTCCTATGGAGAATTAACATTACTGGAAACAGGCCCTTTCAGTCAACTTGCATTGTCATATTTGTTTCTTGTACTGGTATTTATGCATTTTGGGCCGTTATTGACGCCTTTGATTTATGTACTCTATGGGCCGTTATTGACGCCCTGTCTTGTGTAGGCCGTTATTGACGCCTCTTGACTCGTGGGCCGTTATTTACGCCCTTTCTTGTGCAGGCCGTTATTGACGCCTCATGAATTGTGGGCCGTAATTGACGCCCCTTTAAATTGGCAAAAAATAAACACCGTGGCCATTACTATCAGTATATCTGCCCTGCAGGTAGGGCGTAAGAATTGTACCTGCTGCCCCCATTGCATGATCGTAAGAGGCGACTAAACTTGGGATCTTATCTTTTCTCTTCTTTCTTAACAACTTTCTTCTTCCTAATGTCTCCCTTGACAATGCCTCACTTTTGGCCTTTAGTTGAGCGTTCGCCGCTATGAGGAAGGCTTTGGGTTCTGTCCCCTGGACGAGACATACCAGAGTCTTTAAAAATGGTAGTTTCTGCTCCTGCTTAGCGCTCAGCAAATTAGGAGTGGGACGACTGGTTCGCCCGTTCTCAGTATAATGTGACCGGGTGGGGTGTGCTGCTGGGTGTCTTCGGCAGTATGCTTCAGTGAGGTAGCACTCTAAATCGGCAAAAGATCCGGCCTATCATAAGGAGACTTAACACAAACATACCGCAGCCTCCCAAAACACACATACGCACTCATCACCAGACCTGCCAACCTTTCAAATTCAAAAATAGTAATTTGGCCCATTTTTGAGCAAAAAAAAGAGTAATTCTTAACAATTCTTGCCAAATCTATTGCATCAAAAAGAGTAATTTGCTACTATTTCGAGAGAAAAAAGAGTAACGACCACCACAAAATAGTAAAGATTACTATAAAATAGTAGTAGTTGGCAGGTCTGCATCACACGCATACATGTCGCACGCACGGGAGGCCGTCCTTAAATGACCTAAGCTGTTAATAGGACGTTAAATAAAATAAACCAAACCAAACCAAACCAAATCCTCACCCATTTCCAGCTCAATAGCACCATTGGAACTGGAGAAGAAGTTGAAAATGTGTTTTTCAAGATGGCGGCTATCTTGGATTTCAGACCAACCCGAAAAATAACAAGAGGCCCAGGGGCCTTAACGGTCATCTGACTCTAAATTAAAACCCTTATATTATTGTAGTATGTATTCTCTCTAGCAAGTATATAGTGGCACTGTTGGCCATGGTGGCCATCTTGGATTTCTGACCGATCCAATAAATCACAACACTTTGTCTGAACCATCTAAGGATAATATCTGGTAAGTTAGAGCTGAATCCCACCGGTGGAATTTGAGTTGATCTCTTTGTGTCGGCTTACCCTCTGCTCTAAATTAGCAAACTGAACTTTCTTCTGAAACGGTGTTAAACTCTAAAATATGAACATGTCCGTCGTAAAAAAAAGCCTCTAGTCTTCGAAAGACTTGTAGGCTTTAATTTTTTTTTCTTTCGTCGTATTCCGACTTGTTACATATCATATAATTGAAAATATCGATCAAACCAAACACGGGGATGCTTGTAAAGGGTTAGGCTTTTCTAACTTTTCGCTTTATGTCCTCAAGAACACTGACCTTGTGAAAATCTTGATCTAAGCTTACGTGTAAATTTAGTGTTGCAACAGCTTTGACAATTTCCCTAAGTCTCTCCTTATTATATTCTGTGACCGTAACGCCCCTTGTCCTCAGAAGGTTTGGTTTGGTTTATTTTGTTTAACGTCCTATTAACATCTAAGGTCATTTAAGGGCGGCCTCCCGTGCGTGCGTACATGTATGTGTGTTTTGGGAGGCTGTTCGTGTTAAGTATCCTTGTGATAGGCCGGAACTTTTGCCGATTTAAAGTGCTATCTCACTGAAGCATACTGCCGAAGACACCCAGCAGCACACCCCACCCGGTCACATTATACTGACAACGGGCGAACAAGTCGTCCCACTCCAAATATGCTGAGCGCTAAGCAGGAGTAGCAACTACCATTTTTAAAGACTCTGGTATGTCTCGGCTAGGGGACAGAACCCAAAGCCTTCCTCACAGGGGCGAACGCTCAACTAAAGGCCAAAAGTGAGGCATTGTCAAGGGAGAGATTAGTAAGAAGAAAGTTGTTCAGAAAGAAGAGAAAAAATAAGATCCCAAATTTAGTCGCCTCTTACGATCATGCAATGGGGGCAGCAGGTACAATTCTTACGCCCTACCTGCAGGGAAGGATTGCAATTCTGGCACACTAAGATTTCTAGTAAGCCCGTTTTCGTAGGCTATACGTTTATGTATCGAATTTACGCTTGAAAATAATCCGTCATGTTGCTATTTTTGTGCCGTATAAATATAATTTATGTGAGTTATTTTATGTTATATACTACCACAATACAAGTGACTTAATAACAGCATTGCTTGAAGTGGGTTACATATGCTCAAGCCTGTCAGTGTTAGTAAGCATGACTAAACATTGACTACATATAGGTCAAAAAGTGGTTATACTAAATTGTACTCGTACGTCATCTTTCGGCATTCTGAATGGAAACCCCCAGAATATTCTATATTAAGCCAAGTTATTTCAACGGTCATATAAAAAAACATTGGAGATTGACATGTGACCAAGTCAGTAAATGGATATAAGATGATTTCAATAAACTCCTGCTGTCAGTAACACTGGACTTCGATACACGTCAACATGCGTACCTTTGTTGTAAAATATATTAGTTGTATAACTTTAATGTTAATTGGTATCAGCGGATTCATACCTCCAGTAAAAGAGAGTATACATTTGGAGAGGCTATCCACTGTCTACCTGCCTTATAAGTACGAGAACAATACCGGACAGTTCAGGTATCCCTCTGGTGCTGCGGAACAGACAGCGTACGACTCCGTTGACCAATTTCTATACGTAGTTCGTAGGTTAAAAATTGCATGTACCAAGTATATATATATATAGAAATAACATTTATGTGAATCAAGCATAAATGTAACCTCTTGCATGCATGAGCATACATACACATTTATAGATCCATGTATATATAAACTAACGCACATTGCATTTGGGTGTCTTCGGCAGTATGCCTCAGTGAGGTAGCACTATAAATCGGCAAAAGTTCCGGCCTATCACAAGGAGACTTAACACGAACGTACCGCAGCCTCCCAAAACACACATACGCACTCACCACACGCATGCATGTCGCACGCACGGGAGGCCGTCCTTAAATGACCTTAGCTGTTAATAGGACGTTAAACAAAATAAACCAAACCAAATAAACCAAACATTGCATTTGAATTACATAATTCAAACATTTTATTGATCGAGTGATATCCAGTCTTGTTACCGTTAATTTAGTTAGTTAACATTCTTAACACTATAACATAGCTTTATTCAACATATTGGTTTGGTGTGGTTTATTAGCTCATCTGCCCGAAGGGCAAGTGAGTTTATGCCATGGTGCGGCGTCCGTCGTCCGTCCGGCGTCAACTTTTTCATTTAAACAACTTCTTCTCAATATCCAAGAGGCCCAGAGACTTGATATTGGGCCTGTACCATGCTGGGGTGAAGGGCTACCAAGTTTGTTCAAATGAATGACCTTGACTATAATTCAAGGTCACAGGGGTAAAATAGGCTATAATCTTCAAACAACTTCTCAAACACCAAGAGGCCCATGGACTTGATATTGGGCCTGTAGCAAACTGGGGTGAAGGGCTACCAAGTTTGTTCAAATAAATTACCTTGACCTCATTCAAGGTCACATGTGTCAAATAGGCTATAATCTTCAAACGACTTCTTCTCAATAACCAAGAGGCCCAGGGATTAGATATTGGGCCTGTAGCATGCTTAGGTGAAGGGTACCAAGTTTGTTCAAAGAAATCACCTTGACCTTCATTCAAGGTCACATGGGTCAAATACGCTATAATCTTCAAACGACTACTTCTCAATAACCAAGAGGTCCAGGGATGTGATATTGGGCCTGAAGCATGCTGGGGTGAAGGGCTACCAAGTTTGTTCAAAGAAATCACCTTGACCTTCATTCAAGGTCACATGGGTCAAATAGGCTGTACTCTTCAAACGACTTCTCAATAACTTAGAAGTTCAAGGTCACAGAGAGGGTTGAAAGTCAATTGATCGGTTAAAGAAGGGAAGCGAAGAGAAAACGAAGAGAAATCGTAGGTAAAACGTACAAAAGCGTCCGGCAGAATGATAACATGTCTGCAATCATTTTCTAGTTGGAAATCCTGTGTTTTGATCTTGATCAAATCTAGTTTTGTTTGTTGTTCTGTCTATTTGTCAGCCAATGTCTTCAACCACGGGGACTTGTGAAGTAGCCATCTTGGATTTATTCTTATGATAAAGTGTTTCTCACTTTTTTTCATATCTGTGTACATATTCTCAACATACCGAGCAAATACTCTCGTGTTTTAGTTAATTATCTAAAGAATGTCGAATATCGGCAATTCAACCATAGGCTAATTCAACCCAAGATTTGAAAATGTTCCACCACTTACATGTTGATGATTTTTCCTCTCATCAATAGCATATAACGTACTGTTTAATAGGATAAAAATTGGTTTGCATCCAACGCCCATAAAAGGGTGTATTCTCTAAAAATAAACAAGGGTGTATTCTCTAAAAAAAACACAGTTTTTGTGTCTAAAATGTTATCATCGAAAATGGCATTTTTGAGATTGTTTCTTCCATAAAACAGCCAAATGGCACGATGGAAACATGATTTTTTGTCACAATCATGCCATGAATGTATTCTTTACGGTGACCATCATTTGATTAGATTTTCATTAATATTTTACATAACATGCACATTTTATCAACACTTAGACAGCTTCTGAAAGGTAGAACTTTGAGGAGCCATAAAAAACAAACCAAGTGACCAAAATCTTTATACTTTATAGATTTGTGACCACAACGGCATGGGCAATGCACCACCAACAGGAAATTTGAATCAGAGAAGGGGCCATTTTGGAAACAGGCTCTTAAGACATTTGGTGAACAAGGAGAATCCAATGATCATCCCATATTATGCCAATTAATTTAAACTTATATGTGAATGAAATATAATATATAATTATTCACTGCACCGATGTCAGCGAAGTCCTGTCACATGGAGTCCCAAAGAACCGTAAGTGCTGCTAAGCTGGTAACACATCCAAAAGTCCATACAGTTAACAAATTTTTAAAAAAATAACGCGAAGCAGACACAAATGTATACAGACCAAATTGAATATCTAGAAATTGATTGAGCGCTTAACATTTTGTCCATCCTGATAGAACCCCACATGAAGATAGGTACAGTCTCCAAAAGATGCGTCTTAATCAGCATAAATGACCATCTACATGGTCAGCAACGATCCAATGAGTCTGGAACAAAGAGCAAACCAGCACAGAAAACTATTCTAACTTTTGGGAAAGGGTGGGAGGGTTTCTTTTACATCGCGTCAATATGAAACCGAAAGGTCACTTCCGGATGCAAAACAAAAGGTCAACGGTGTTAGTGACTGGTACAAGGGAGGTAACTCAAATCACCATCAAATAAATTAGTCCCCCCACTTCGTTTGGGAAACTTAATTATACTGTTCAAAAACAAATAAACAAATGTTGTTCGATTAAATAACCCAAGTTATTGGCCACTTGATCCAAACCAATGCTTTCCAAAATTAGCACAACAACCTAATTCAATGTTACCTGCACTATCAGTGAACAGCTCTTATTCAGTGCAAGAGATCCAGTCCCGATCAAAGAAAGTAATGTACCATTAAAATTCTGAAAGAACTCTAGCTAAACCCCAATGTCCTCTTTGCTTTCTTCAGTCAAACGAGTAGACTTGAAGCTCCAGCTAGCCACCGATACAATCTCCTAGAAAATGCTATCGTGCCTGGCGTACGTTTGACACGAAAGCTAACATTCCTAACAAACTTTGTAGGTCTTTTAATTGGATCTTCGATTTTTAACCAAATCTTTTAATATCAATGACAACTCCAGAACCTTGTCAAGTTTTGAATAAGCCTCCAACCCCCATTTTTGGGGGGGGGGGGGGGGGGGGGGGGGGGGGGGGGGGGGGGGGGGGGGACAAAACCTACTGGTGAAACCCTAAGATTTGAAATTGGTTTGCTTTTAAAGGGGCCCCAACATCCTACCAGCTTCCACCTCATGCTGTAATTTTACAGCTGAACACAATTATTTATTTATTTATCCATAGTCATGAACCCTGCAGGTAGGGCGTAAGAATTGTACCTGCTGCCCCATTGCATGATCGTAAGAGGCGACTAAATTTGGGATCTTATCTTTTCTCTTCTTTCTGCACAACTTTCTTCTTCCTAGTGTCTCCCTTGACAATGCCTCACTTTTGGCCTTTAGTTGAGCGTTCGCCCCTGTGAGGAAGGCTTTGGGTTCTGTCCCCTAGCCGAGACATACCATTGTCTTTAAAAATGGTAGTTGCTGCTCCTTGCTTAGCGCTCAGCATAAATGTAGTAGGAGTGGGACGACTGGTTCGCCCGTTGTCAGTATAATGTGACCGGGTGGGGTGTGCTGCTGGGTGTCTTCGGCAGTATGCTTCAGTGAGGTAGCACTATAAATCGGCAAAAGTTCCGGCCTATCACAAGGAGACTGTGATGTCCTGAGGGTACCAATTATACATTAAGGTACATGTACATAACTTGTTGTGTAGATAGTATACGTCTCTTACAGAACATGAATGAGAAGATACAAAACTTCTGATTCTTGATTAGGTACTATGATTTCATGGTTAAATTAAAAGATATTAGTGAAGTAACAATACATTGAATTTAAAAATATTTTTGTCTGATAAACAAAATGATATTAAAATATATGTACATATACAGCGTACTTGAGAAAGAAAAAAAATCTACAAACAGTCATCAAGGCATAAGGTAGAATTAATCATTAATATAAAATGTATAGTAATTACACCTAAAAACCCTGCAGGTAGGGCATATGAATTGTACCTGCTGCCTGCCCTTATTGCATGATCGTAAGAGGCGACTAAACTCGGGATCTTATCTTTTCTCTTCTTAACAACTTTCTTCTTCATAATGTCTGCCTTGACAATGCCTCACTTTTGGCCTTTAGTTGTTGAGCGTTCGCCGCTGTGAGGAAGGCTTTGGGTTCTGTCCCCTAGCCGAGACATACCAGAGTAGTAGTTGCTACTCCTGCTTCGCGCTCGGCATATTTGGAGTGGGACGACTGGTTCTCCCGTTTTCAGTATAATGTGACCGGGTGGGGTGTCCTGCTGGGTGTCTTCGGCATTATGCTTCAGTGAGATAGCACTATAAATCGGCAAAAGTTCCGGCCTATCACAAGGATACTTAACACGAACATACGCACTCACCACACGCATGCATGTCGCACGCACAGGAGGCCGTCCTTAAATGACCATAGCTGTTAATAGGACGTTAAACAAAATAAACCAAACCAAATACACCTACCCACGTCCACAATATGTAATATACAATTAGACGTTGATGTGAAGATGTCACAGAAGTGGCACAATGCATGCTAATATATTGAATTTCATAGGCAGAGAAATAATGCCATATATATTATTGTAAATGGCGCTTTGTAGAAATAACGTGTTGGATCTATTTAAAGGCGTTATCCAATTTCATGAATGCCAAATTTTATTTGCCGTCCTCATTACAGCACTTAGAACCTTTGTCTTTTATTTTCCTTTTCGTGTTTTCCTTTCTGCAATATCTGCTTAATCTTTTCTGCTGTTTCGTCTATAGACATGTTCGTTGTTAAGCTGTTTGTAAATTTCAGAAAACATGGCAAAGATGTCTGATGCAACCATCTTCATGACCCATGACTGTTGCGAGAACGATACATTTCTAAACAAATATATGTACACATTACACAGTGGAAGTTTATAATGAATGACATGACGTATCGAATTAACTATTTTCATTTTTATATATAGTTAGACCGAGGGAAACTCCGACTCGGACTAATATATATAGTAAACTATATATTCATTTACGGTCGTCTAAATAGAAAATTCAACGATATCGATATTTTAAGCCTATAAATCCCGACTATTGTGTAAAACAGAAGTAACTTGATCAATTTTAGTATGTACCGTGGCTAACAATGAACCTTGCTGTTGACATGTTGATTGTTAAGCCGTTTGTAAATTTCAACAAAACATGCCAAAAATGCATGTTTCAGGGGGACACAATAAGGTCATATTGTGTTACAATAATCGTGTCGTTTTGTTCACAAGTGCATTAGCATTAGTTTGACCGGATTTGATTTTACTCTATGATTCTACTTTGACATTGCATTGCTTACAGTCTTGTTAACGGCCATGTGGGCAATATCTCAATATACGAAAAATACAACTGCAAAGTGTCATAATATATTCTGCTTGTTACTTAGGTATACCTGGTAATAACCAAGCAGATCGCGCCACAGAAGAGGCATGATCACTTCCACCAGCTGATTGAAATCATCACATTTTAAACAATTACTAACTAATTTTTTAGGGCAACAGGGTCGAAGTTTTTCTTGCCCGTGTTACGATGTGCCATACAAGCGTGAGGACCAGTCTGAGGGCATCGCATGCAACGGACCGTTATACATGTTTTATTGGATTGCATTGATCTATAAGTTCGACAAAAAGAAATTCGTTGGATCATTGCTAATCGCATCTACTGGGGTGAAAGAATCCACTTTGACTCGTCCGCACGGGTTTTGTCTCTATGTAGGAGAGCGTAACCCTCGATATTGATCTCGGAATCAGTAATGGAGCTGTCAACCCAGGTTTTCCTGTTCTACGTCCTATCAACAGTGCTAAGGTTATTTAAGGATGGAATAATCTTTACTTGAAAATGTTCATGAAACATCTTCATACCTCGGCCAACAACATACTTAAAGATATACAACATATACAAATTATGCATTCGGATGTAAAATCTACTTTTTATTAAATAGACACAAGGTACCAATCGATCCTATCAATGAGTTATGGCACACATCTGGACGGATCCACCACCACTAAGTTCGCATCACCGCAAGTAGCCTTGTAAAATTCACATCTGCAAGAAAACGGACTGTTGTAGACTGAAAGAAGTGTTAAAAAACAATGTGCGATTCGGTTAGATGCTATTGATGATTCACGAATAAAATTGTAGCATTTTCTTACACTATCCTCATGCATTCTTATATATTGAAGCGTTCAGTCCCAGTACAATGCACGTTATAAACCATTTCGGATTGTATTGGCCTACAGTCTTACGGCATATTATTTTCAGGTGTCGTCGATATACTTTATCAAAAAATGTATTTACAAATATGCACAAAGCTAGTTATGTATTTTACCAAAATGTTTGTCATGACATGTTGTTTCTCAAAGCCATTAATAATTTGCTATTGATGCCGACAATCTTATCTATAGAGTAACTATGTGGTAAGATGCAGCAGTGAACAATTACAAGTCACACAAATAATAACACCTGGAAAATAACCATGCTGTTGCGACATATATTACGATTCTAGTGCATGTGACAATGTTAAATTATGTTTAAAAAAATTGATTTCATTTATTGAAACAAAAGATATAATAAGAAAACAAGAGATCCCAGAGGGATCTTGGCGCCCACCATTGAATGATCTTTATAGGTTCCATGTCAGATTGATCTTCTCTCTATTTTTCCCTTCCTTTTACTAATCTGTGCAAATTGAGAAACATCCCTCCAGTACTTTTCAAACAAGGGAAATCTAGCTTTATCTGAAATTTGAGATTTAGCGATAATGGCTGTTTGTTCGCCAGGTTGTTTTCAGGACAGATTGGTCCCAAAATGCAATACGAGGCACCAAGGGGAACCTACATATGAAATGTGAGAAAGATCCCTTGAGTACTTTCTGAGAAATAGCGATAACAAACTTCAATTGTCAAAATCCAACATGGCTGTCTGTCGGCCATGCTATTTTCCAACTGATCCCAAAATAAAATATATGCTTAACTAGGGACCAAGGGGAACCTACATATGGAATTTGAGAAAGATCCCTTCAGTACTTTCTGAGATGGCTGCCTGTCGGCCATTTTGTTTTCCTATTTGTCTCAAAATGCAATATGCATAACTAGGCACCAAGGGGAACTTAAATATGAAATTTGAGCAAGATCCCTTCGGTGCTTTCTGAGAAATAGCGATAACAAACTTCAATTGTCAAAATCCAAGATGGCTGCCTGTCGGACATGTTGTTTTCTAATTGGTCTCAAAATGCAATATGCATAACAAGGGACCATGGAGAACCTTCATATGAAATTTGAGAAAGATCCCTTCAGTACTTTCTGAGAAATAGCGATAACAAACTTCAATTGTCAAAATCCAAGATGGCTGCCTGTCGGCCATGTTGTTTTCCGTTTGGTCTCAAAATGCAATATACATAACTAGGCACCAAGGGGAACCTACATATGGAATTTGAGCAAGATCCCTTCAGTGCTTTCTGAGAAATAGCGATAACAAGAATTGTTTACGGACGGACCATCTGATGATGGTGGGCTAAAAATCGACTGTCTGCACTTCCTTGCTGAGGGACAGGCGTGTATTGTACCTTGAGGGAATTGTGATTATAAGGCATATTTGTGTGTGTGCGCGCGTGCTTTTCTTTTATCTCTCTTGTTTCTGTAATCTCTGAAAAGACATTTTGCTATACTCACTGGTTTGGGTAAACCTGTCCGTTAGATCCACATTGGAAGTGGAGGAAGCGATCGCATGTGATGTTATCTTTATTGTCACAGAAAACTGACTTGATTATTTGTACATTTGACATTATTGTCACCGAGGGCCGAGTGGTAATAAATGGTTCAGTAGTGGGTATCTTGATTGTTTCGGTCGTTTTCCCGACGTTTGTGGCCATTGATGTCATTGTTGTATCCGTTGTTGTGGTCATATCTGAATGAACTGCCGAGGATAACGCGGTACTCGTACCAACCGTCAAGGTCTTCGCTGTGGTTCCTTTTGTGGTGGAAATTGAATCGGGTATACTGTTGACCACATCTGCGACGTCAGCGGTAGTGAAGAAGTGACATGCACCCTGACGTGCTAGTTCTAAAGTGGTGGTTACACAAGACGTCTGGAGAAAGTGACAGCTATAAAATACATACATAATTTTAACATAAGGAAATATTTATCACCTGATGCGATTTACCACTTTTTAATATACTCATCTCATGATGCTATGATCTTTGATAGAATGTTCAGATGGAACTTTGAAGTTGACCGTTATTGCAAACATATAGTTCCTTTTATATATCTTTTTACATGCCGAAATGCAAATTAATTATATGGTTACATTTTTATGTCAAAATGTTTACATTTCATTATATGTTTCATCACATAAGAGAGGTAGAGTAAGCTGAATAATATGCTTAATACATTTAAGATGAAGTTCAAATCAATATTCAGATTTTGTGACACTTTTTTCTGTTTAGCCTCTCTTTTAACGCTTTTAAATTTTGATCAAATTGCTCGTAAGGAAATGTGTCGGTTTAAAGGCATGTTTCACTTGGCCCAATGAAAACTAACAAAATGAAAGGACAATTAGTCTGTAAGTTACTATTACATTGGTCCCTTTGGTGAACTCGTCCGAGATCTTATTTGCAAAAAAGTCGAATATGGTGTTTAATAAAAATGCGTTCATATGTATTCAGATTATCATGTTCACGAGGCCAAATAGTAATAACACCACAACGAGCCTCATCTCTATATATTACAACTGACTCGGTCCAAATTGTTGAAACAAATTAGAAGTGTTCTCATTTTTTACTTGAAATTGAATAAATTGGTTTGGTTTTATTTGTTTAACATCGTATCAACAGCTAAGGTCATTTAAGGACGGCCCCCCGTGCGTGCTATATGCATGCGTGTTGTGAGTGCGTAACCGTGTTTTGGAGGACTTCTAATGCTGAAATCACAAATATAAAAATATATGAGGCCAAATCCCGAATACCTCATCTTTGTATGTACTGATTGTTGGAAGGTTTGTTTGATGAAAATAATGAACAGATAGAAAGTTTTCGTAGAATTCCTAGGATAACGATAATTGAGTATCACATAACCTTTTCACATCCGTTCGGTTTTTACCTTTTTGCCCGGATTAACCGATTCTGATGAGAGGGAGAATCGACATTATCCATGCCGGTTCAACATTATTTATGCTTAGTTTAAGACCATCCGTGTTCCTAGAACATTGTTCTTATCTAGAATAACACCACTGACTAAACTTTTTATGAACCAGATCTGATGTTTTTGCAAGTATATTCAGATCGAAAAATTAGTACATTGAACCCGTGCAGTAGCGGGGAAATAGTATTCCTTCTGTATCTTACTGTATGGCGACTAATTATGCCCCCCGCCCGCAGGGTCGAAGTTGGTTTCTCATGTCTTTTGTTCAGGAGGCATTAGGGAGCCCTAGAATAAAGCCCTGTCTAATAGAAGACTACAGGTGAACCACCTGAAGAATCGGACATTTTCTTCCGTGTATATAATGTACTCTATTTAGGGGACATTGAATATATCAAAATCGATTTTCTGCCTATATTGCAACACTTCGGATCAACAATCCTTCCTTTCCTGACTGCATGCTGTCTTTCCGTGCGTTAATTCCATCTACGTGCGTTCCCTTGACACCCATTCTCGTATGACCAAGATTGTTCAGTGGACGTTAAAACCCTAAAACCAACCAAACCAACCATAAAACCAATCCATAACCTTACCGCGCATGGTGGGAAAGCAAACAATAAAATAGCTTTTGTATACATTTGAAAGCAAAACTTCACAATAACTCAAATATATTGTAGCTAAGTAGTTATCAATACTATACTCTCAATAACAGGCCATTTAGGGCAAATAAGCGTTGAGCAAAACAGGAATTAAATAAAACATCATACACAAATGTAGATGTAGGAAACTTTATTGGGACACGTTACTGAACCAATAACATGAAACTCAAAAGGAACAAGGTTTCGTAGCCTATTTTCCATGCACCATGAAAAAAGCATATACTGACGGGTGCCTTCTGCACACAATGATCACTACACGCGTGCATATACCAACAGAGGAGGCAGTCCTTAAATGACCGTAGTTGTTGATAGGACGTTATACGATACAAACCAAACAAAAATATGATATTTTTTCCTTTAATTTGTAAAATCAACCGTGATAATTATATGTAGTTGTAAACAGTTGATAAAAAGCGTAATTATAAGGTCGATACTCGGTTCCTATTACATGTAACAAGGCGTGTGTAACGTAGGTACACTAATTTCCAACACAAGCTGACAAATTCTCTCAAAATCGCTTACTTACTTGTTCGTATATGTGACACCATCCGAACCGCAAACTTCATAATGTTCGTTGACCTGTGTTTGACAGTTCAATGACAAAATGTACGGACAAAGGATGTCTGGGTTCGGTGTCGAATTCTCGTCAGTGGAAGTTATGTGACCGGAAGTGACTGCCTTGTGCAGATGGAGAGTGTGTCCGAGGGAGGCTGAAATTACCACAGCTTATATTCATTATCTAAGACGAGTAATCAAACAAGAGGCATAGAGGGCATGTATCTCTCGCCTGGAAATATATATTTATTTTAAATATGACAAAAACGTCCACCCCATACTGATGTTATCAGGCAAGTATGAGCGATAGCCATTGCTCCGTTTCAGAGAAGAAGCCGTTTAAATGAATATAGATGAATTTACCCATTTTGACCCCCGGGTCAGCCCCTCCATTTTCCATTTGTACAATTTTGATTCCGCATCCCATAGTGTTGATTCTGACCGAATTTAGTCCAATTCCGATCAGAGGTTAAGAAGAAGTAAATTGTTGACGGACGGA
The DNA here is from genome assembly GCF_902652985.1 of Pecten maximus. Classification (NCBI taxonomy): domain Eukaryota; kingdom Metazoa; phylum Mollusca; class Bivalvia; order Pectinida; family Pectinidae; genus Pecten; species Pecten maximus. The sequence continues at coordinate 34,684,219 of NC_047022.1, forward strand.
CGATGGACGCGACGGCATGGCATGAGATCACCTTGGTCCTTTGGATCAGGTGAACTAATTACTCAACCAGTATTGACCTTAGCTGTTTATAGGACGTTAAACAAAATAAACCAAATCAAACTTAAGCTGTTGGTCTGTATCAAAGGTTGATTTACCACACCCGACCTTTGTCATTTCATACACGAGTATACAAACATATCCTTTTTCGTTTTATGCCAATTCTACTCGCCATTTTTCGGCCCTTTTGACCCCTTACAGTATCACGGATGGTTAAGCGTGGTATAACTAACTGATACAAGTTTTCAGACATACTCAGTAGCGCACCAAGGAACTAAATCATTCCGCTTGTTGCGACTAAACATGACTAGAAAGACGAAAGCAGTTCTAATGTGTTAATTGATATAGCTGTAATAATAACAGTCAGCCTCTGCTCTGTGAATGGCTGTCAACCATTTCTCTCATTAGTGGAAACACTGACATATATTTAATTTCCTTAATGGAGTTTCATTAGTAAAAGGCCTTGACATATTATTTGTATACAGGGTCTGATCAGCAAAAGATTTGGAACAAAAATTGTTTTTAAATCCAACCTTTATTATAGATTAAAATGAGGGTAAATTATCATGAGGGCTTTATATGCTAGTTTTATATATTCCCAACGACCTACCAACAATATACGGGTAATTAGAGCCAGAAAAGGGCAAATTAAAATGTGCGAAAACGAAACAACACCAAGAAACGAAATATATAAAAAGGTGAATATATATTGGTCAATCTTCAATAACAGTAATAACCAGAAGGTTAACACGTGGCACGACAGTATTTTTTGCTTAACGATACCAGTACGAAACAAAACATGTATATCATCATTCCTTCATTCATTTTGACAGAATTCATATATATATGTCGACTTCCGTGTCAATTCTTCATCGAATAGCTCACCTGTAATGTAGACGAATATCAATACAATAGGATTCATAGTGGTCATTATTCCCTCACTGTACATGGAAATCTTATCTAATATTCATGACCCACAAACATTAAAAGTCAAACCAGGACAAAGAGGGTCACAAAGGCCTATCATGTCAATGTGCTGGAAACATGATAACACTGCGAAAATAATATCAATGTATAAACAAAGGCATGCCTTTGTACGTTTGGTTTGATTTTATTTGTTTAACGTCCTTTTAGCAGCTAAGGTCATTTAAGGACGGTTTCCCGTGTTTGCGATGTGCATGCGTGTGGTGAGTGCGTATGTGTGTTGCAATTTACATGTATTTGTGTTTAACTGAACGCTGGATTGGAATGGAAATTTGACGTTTGAGTACTTTTTCAATGAAATCTTACCTCGAAGTCACAGGATGTTTGACACGGAGACGGTTGACAAGGTTAGATGTAGTGCTTTTGTAAGTCAAAACCGCCGAGCATAGTTTACATTCTGCTCGGGATTTTTCAGAATTAAGCTGAAAATGTTCCCAAACCCAACTGGAACGCTTCTCCATTCTTGCAACCAAAGGACTAAAGGGAGGTAAATATCGTACCGAATATTCGAATACCATTTCACTATTCGAATATTCGGGGAATTGGTATTCATTCGCGAACATTCGAAAATTCCTTTCAGCTCCAGAACATATATACTTTGCCTACTGAAGTAGAAAGTTTTTTTATGCCTGAAACAATACGGTACATAACACTGTTATGTAATGTGACCGGGTGGGGTGTGCTGCTTGGTGTCTTCAGCAGTACGCTTCAGTGAGGTAGCATTTTAAATCGGCAAAGGTTCCGGCCTATCACAAGGAGACTTAACACGAACATACCGCAGCCTCCCAAAACACATACGCACTCACCACGCGCATGCATGTCGCACGCACGGGAGGCCGTCCTTAAATGACCTTAGCTTTTAATAGGACGTTAAACAAAATAAACCAAACCAAACTAAATATTTCCGCTAACCCTACTGACCCAGTATTTTGTGCCTTCCCCTTAAGTTTTATTTTAAAAACATTTTCAAGGAAGGACTATTAAGTAAAGATTGCTTGTCTATATATAGCCTTAGTAAAAACTAATTACAAAATAAAAAAAAGATTTCCCTACCGACCTATCTCATTATTTCTGGCAATTTAGCAGGTAACGTTAGAGTACTCCAATAATTCACAGTTTATTGTCAAATGCAAGCTGTAGTGGGCAAATGTTAAACCAGGTGGGCAGCTAACACATAATTTGTAATATCAGTGGCGATTGGTTATTTGAAATTAATCAAAAAAAATCCATGATGAAAAGTAAATTTAATCTGACAAAGGAATTAACAACAATGTACCTGATTTTGGGTACTGAAACCAGGGAAATAATGAAGAATGTACATTTTTTTTATATATATTGATGATGTGTGACTGCATTGATACTGACTCTTTACTTTAAATTTAGGAAACCAGAAAAGAGGCAGAAATCCAAAAACATGTTCCTGGCACGTTTTCTTGTTAAATATGTTGTACGAATATTTGCCACTTTCCACAGAGTTAGACAGGTTGGACAGGAACATGCTAGGTAAGTCAGTTCTAAAATTTTCAGACATTCACAATTTTTAGCACTGTGTGAGCATTTTAGTCACACTAACACATACTAAAGCTATAAGGCAAATGAGAAAATGTTCATTATTTTTATGTTTTTATGATTTTAAAGAGACAATATAGTCAAAACGTGCAATGAAACTCATGTTAATATCAAAAATTTATCACTTCTAAAAAAATTGGCATGTGAGCAGTGACCTGCATCTGATATCCATTGTGGTCACTTTGTTTTGGGGGGATATATATTAGAAATAGCTTGTACTCCGTGGGTAAAGCATACATAAATATCCGCCACCGGGTAAATGGAATAAAAACAGTAATGAAAAATTGAAAGATAAAGTTCCCTGATAAAAGAAATATTTTTGCCATTATCATCATCAATAAAACCAGCAAGGTTATAGCCTTGTAAGTGTGTCCATGTAGCTCTGAGTATATAAAAACACACTGTTCACATCAAGCCAAGTTAATTGTATAACCACACGATTAAAGACAGAGTAAATATTAATTAAACCATCAACAAAACGGTGGATTTTGCCAATATATTTGGGTTTATTGTTCATAAGAATTATAGGCCCATGCCATTTTGCAGGATTTTGGGACATGGTTTAATATAAAAAATTAACGTCACTTAATTCAAACTTTACAGAAACAAATGATGTTTTATACACAGCCTCTGCCCTGCAGGTAGGGCGTAAGAATTGTACCTGCTGCCCCCATTGCATGATCGTAAGAGGCGACTGAATTTGGGATCTTATCTTTTCTCTTCTTTCTTACAAACTTTCTTCTTCCTAATGTCTCCCTTGACAATGCCTCACTTTTGGCCTTTAGTTGAGCGTTCGCCCCTGTGAGGAAGGCTTTGGGTTCTGCCCCCTAGCCGAGACATACTAGAGTCTTTAAAAATGGTAGTTGCTACTCCTGCTTAGCGCTCAGCATATTTGGAGTGGGACGACTGGTTCGCCCGTTGTCAGTATAATGTGACCGGGTGGGGTGTGCTGCTTGGTGTATTCGGCAGTATGCTTCAGTGAGGTAGCACTATAAATCGGCAAAAGTTCCGGCCTATCACAAGGAGACTTAACACGAACATACCGCAGCCTCCCAAAACACACATACGCACTCACCACATCTGCATGTCGCACGCACTGAAGGCCGTCCTTAAATGACCTTAGCTGTTAATAGGACGTTAAACAAAATAAACCAAACCAAACCAAACCAAAACACACATACGCACACGCCACACGCATGCATGTCGCACACACGGGAGGCCGTCCTTAAATGACCTTAGCTGTTAAAAGGACGTTAAACAAAACAAGAAGCCCAGTGGGCCTGTATCGCTCACCTAGTTCTACAGCAAATTTGCAGTTGAGTGAGGTCATTTCTACAGATACTATGCTGATAACCAATTCATTCAATGCATAGTATTGGCCTAATATCGGGTCTTGGTGACAAGATTTAAACATGTGACTTTGAATGTAGATCAATGTCATTCATTTGAACACACTTGGTAGCCCTACACCCCAGCTGTGTGACAGTTTGCGCAGCCAGCCAGGTGTATAAGGATATAACTGTGTGTAGGATATGCTGATCATGAAATCAAACACTGAAAAACAATTAATGTTTTAGTTTCTAAATTCAATGTACTCAGCAGCAAATTCTTAATCATCCCCCATGAAACGTGTTTGGGGGGATATCAAATCGGGTTTTGTCTGCATTACTCCCTCCATTCCTTCATCCTTCTGTCTGTCCGTCCATCTAAAGTCTTTTCGATGCTTTTTAACTTTAAAATGTTATGTTAAACTGTGTCTTTAGGAACATTGAGCATTCCTGTAAAGACTTCCATTTGTGTGTCATTACTGTATTCAACTTCATTAACATCCAAACCCCTTTCTTTGGAGATTTGCAATTATAACATTTATCTTCTCCACAACTAAATCATTACGTATTACAGTTCAGTCATCTTAGTTTATAACATACTTACATTCGGCAATCAAAGCGGTGTTGAATTTTTTAATTTTTTAATTTTTTATTTCTGGATTATGGATGCCTAAATCACTGGTAAGTTTTGCAGTAATATATAACTAGATATACAAATACATCACACCTATTGATTTTATATAAACAATGCTTTTTTGGTGCTTATTGTTGTGAATATGGTACCTCTGTTTCTAACATAATGGCTTTAATTACTATTGCTTGTGCCATACTGTGGCGCCTGGCATCCGGCATCTGTCCATCAACAATTTACTTCTTCTTCATAACCGCTGATCGGAATTAAACAAAATTTGACTGGTAACATCGTTATGTGGAGGAGATTCAAAATTGTACAAATAGTGGGGCCAAAAAGGGTCAAATTCACTAAAATCTAAAAAAAATCTTCTCAACTCCCAGATATGGTATAATCAAATATCTTAGATAGAAAGCTATTAAGGTCTTTTACCAAAAATGTGAATTTCATGACCCTGGGGTATCATGTTTCCCCCTAGGGAGGGGATACAGTTTTCTATAGTTTATCTAGGGAAATAACACTTTTGAGCATTATTTGTTTTAATTACCTTTGGAAATAATACTTACTTGGTTAGAATTATCAGTACAATAGTATGGGATATCTGTTGTTAACTACAGGTATATTGGCACTGACTGATCCCCATGGGCTTGTGGGTTGGGCTGAAAACGGTCAAATTAGCTGATCAAGAAACTTCTAATCAAGACCTAAAAATAGTAGAATTAAATACTCTTCATAGATGGAAGGGTATTAAGGTGCTTTACCAAAGTTGTGAATTTCATAATCCCTGGGTATCATGTTTACCCCTGGGGAGCGGGTAAATTTTATTATTGTAGGTATGACACATTATTTTTTTCTGTTGGAAAAATAGTATAAAATCCATATTCATTGCAGAGCGCTTACTTTGTTGAGCATTTTGGTCTTTGAATTGTTGAAATATCTCGATGGATATTAAAGTTATGGCAATTTTAATCTTGCCGATTCGCATTTCTATTCGGACAATATGACGGAAATTATGCAAATTAGGCTAAATTCCATTTATAAATAAGGCCTTAATCAGCTATTTCATTCCCAAACTAACTTTTGTTTCCATTTCCCATTACTATGAACCTTACTGAATAAGTAGCAAAAAGTGCAGTCCCATAAAACTTATGAACAATAATATATTAGCTCTTGAAAATGGAGAAATTGTAAATAAATTTATTGTCCGCCTCAAAATTTGGCTAAGTCCACCTCATTAATATGCGTAAATGACATAACATGAAAACTAAGTGCATGACAATAACCAAACTTTGCATGTTCATTCACAGAGCAGTTCTCTATCAATTAAAGTAAAACAAAAATAAATTATCCCATTTTTGGACCCAAAATTGTGAAATATGTTGCTATGGAAACCATTTTACCTTTAATTGTACCTAATTAATATGCGTAAATGGCATTACAAAAAAAATACATGCATGAATATCACCAAACTTTGCATACTGATTTGAATAGCAGTTCTCTGTGAAATGAAACAGGTTTTGTTACTTGTATCTCACTAATAGAAATCATGTAATCTGTTGCTATGGTAACAATTTTACCTTTGCATTTACCTAATTAATATGCGTAAATGCCATAACTAATAAACTGTTCGTTAGAAATGTTCGAAATTATACACACTTTTTTAGAAGAACTTCATATAAATATGTATGTAACCTGTTACTTCACTTAAGGTTGAAATATATACCTTTGACTTTTAGCAATGAAGTTAATTGAAATATTTTTCGACAAAGTTGTGATGTTTTTCCTGAATTTCATCGCTATTTGGTACAACCCAGAACCGCAAATCTGGGGACGGCAGAATGTCATACTGTAAATGTGGAGGAACTGTTCGTCTTTCTAGACATAAACTTTATAGTCAACTTGTCCACTGAACACATCAGAACTTCTCCGGGATACCAATTATCTTCATAGGATGCAATAATCCAGGTTCCAGTAACACTTTGTTTTACTGAATTTAGTTTCAGAGTGCCAATAAGATTTTGTTTCAGGTGCAACAAAGTTTTTTGTACAGAATAAGAAGATACAGGAGAAATATTTAATATCTGTTTGCAGTAAAGAAGTTGAAAACGTAGTGAATTCTTTTTCTTATTCAAACTTTTGCACATTGTTAAAAGAGTTTCCAAATCATCCAGGGAACGAACAACACCACCCATTTTCTTCACATTTTGTTCGATATTTTTAAGTTCCTTTTTACGTTTCGCTTTTAACATTTTCTTCCTTTGCTTTATTTCAATAATTATTTGCTTGCGTTGTTGAAGAACAGTCTTTTCATATATACGATCATTTTTCTTAAGTTCCTTTGCAGATTTTCTTGCCTTTATGAACAGTAGTTTTCGGGCTACAGATGATTTTTCCCGAAGCCAAGATGATGTATGGTTATGTTTTAACATTGAAATGGAACTATGATGACGAAGACTTGCATTTGGTTTTTGTTTTTGAGCAAAATCCAGATCACCAAACAAATTTTCAGATGGAATATTGGTCAATTTGCTGTGGATTGATCGCTGACGACCAATATCATCTGGTGCTGAACTATAAACACCAAGGGGTAAATGATCTTTCAGTTGCCTCCTTACCACTTTCAACATAGCCTTACAAATGGCACACAAATTTTCCTGAATATTAGGAAGTTCTTTAGCAATTTTTAACAGTTCTTCATCAAAAACATGAGGATATTTACCAAAAACAGGAACAAAGTTATTTTCAAGGAGTGAACTTGAATCTCCTTCCAATACAGCAAGTCTTTCATTTAGAGGGCCGACAAACTGGTAAAAGTCCAAGTACTGTTCATCACTATTTACTAGAGTCCAATATGGCTCAGCAATGTATATATGTATTAATGCTAAAGCTGACACTTGGCTCAGGACATCAGCAGATTCAACATCAGCTAATACGGACTGTAATTTAAGGTTGGGCTTTTCAAAATAATTTTGAAGAAAATCTAAAATGTCTTTCGAGTGGTAAATAATATAAACTGCTCCAGTGAATAAATTATTAAATCTATTGCCACGATAATCAATTATTTTGCTAGTTTTATTTTTTTAAGATAAATACGCCAACCACTGCTGCCTTGCACCATTCTTCTCACCCCCTCTTGGTCCAAGTACCTCTGATGCTGTTCTTATTAAGCGCACTGCTGGTTGTTCCATACTAGATTTAAATCTCACAAACTGTGGTAGAATATCTCGACCAATTGGATTTCCTTGTATCGTTTCAAAATCCTTAATAATTTCATTATGAAATCCAAGTAATACAAGTGCTGAGCAATAAAAGAAATTAAGTTTATATATGTCATTTTCATCAAGATCTGCATTATCTTTTAAAATATTACTTCTCCACTCATCAATTATTTCATTAGTTTTCTTCATTACACTTGAACGATCAGACATCATGGCATTTAACTTAGATAACAAATTAGCAACAGGTTGGTTTTGTACACGAGCAGATTCACAAATAAAATCCTTAATAACTCCAGCAACGGTTTCACTATCCTCTTTGACAACATGTTTATATCCCAGCACCATGCTTTTCTTATCTGTGTGGATACCAGCATTAAGAATTTTGTTTCCATCCCTTGCTGTCCCATCGGAAAAAATATCAAAATTTAGTCTGTTATGCAAGACTTCACTTATTTGTTCTTTCGCTATGATATGCCCTTCATCACAAATGTTTTGAATGGTAGTTCTTGATGGTAATTGAAGTTTATCATTTGAATATAGCATATTTACACTTCCAATGACTTTAGATATTTTGTTAGTTGGGATTCCAACACCAGCTAAATCCATTAAACAAGTTCTGATGTCATCATTATATCGATTACTGTCTGGGTCCTTTGTGGTTAATCCTTTGTTTTCATTAATTAATATTTTATTTTCATCTTTTAAATTTGCTATTTCCATTTTAAGTGAAATATTTTCTTGTTTTTCATTTTCCAAATCAACATTTTTCTTCAGAAGTTTCTTATCAGAAGAACACTTTGCATTTAATGCATATGACAAACGGTTAGAAACTCGACAAAGTTTTCGTCTGTTATTTTCAAGCTTAGATTCTTCATGAACAATTTTATGTTTTAGTTGTTTTACTTTTCCTTTTAAAGTGTCACTTTTCATTGTCTGACGTCTCTCCTTATCATCTAACAATTTCTTTTTTCTTTGAAGTCTTTTGTAAACATTTTCTTTCTTTAAAGTGGTTACAGTTTTCTTCAAGTCTAATACATTTTGCTCCAGCTGTACATTTTCATTTTCAGTGTTTTTCATAGAATCCAATTCGGAACACTGTTTCTCAATTTTGTTTTCAAGATTTTTAACACGGTCATTATTTTCCCTAATAATGTCTTTTAGAGTCATATTTTCTGTCAATAAAACACTATTTTCATCTTCAATTTGTCTTTGTGATGACACCAGAGTATGACATGCCTTTTTCAATTTTAAAACACTTTGTTGGGATTTCACTTAACACTCTGGTTTTGATTGTGTGGATCTATCACTTTTGATATTGTTGACAAATTTAGAAAACAGCTGATCCTTGAACATTTCTAGCTCAAATGAAAGTTTATTCTTAGCTAGAGTATCATGTTTTTCTTTAATTTTCTTCTGGAGGTATCTCAACTTGTCGGTGGATAGATTTGAATCTAGTTCAATTTTTTTCAACCAGTTTTTCAAATCATGAAGACATTTTTTGTCACGGTTTTTGAGTACGCACAGTTCGTAGAAGCATCCAACAGAAAGTGAAATTCCTTGAATTGCGGAAACTTTTGAATCATATAATTCTTTTTTACCGATACCTACAGTGTTGCATATTGGCCCAATAAAATCCTGTTTATTATGTAATTGCAAATCTGATGAGACCTCAAGAACAGGGCCCATATTCATATAAAATCTTAAGTTAAATACTTATGTTTGACTTAAGTTATACTTAACTATAAATATTTTACTTAGTTAAATAAAACTTAAGTTAGAACTTAAGTACTATTCATAAACGACTTAAGTATTTACTTAGTGCATACTTAGCTAAGTATGAATATTTAAGTATTTCATGTAGTTGCTATGTTGTTGTTAAGTAGCTGCGTGATGTCTTTCGTAAAACGTGAAATTTGGCACCGGCGTTCCAGGCATTCCAAAACGATCAGAATCCGGAAATGGCAACAGCAAAAAAGACGAGATGACCAAACTTGACAAAGGACGAATGTCTGGCGATGGTGAGGCTAGTACATGTTTACAAGTGAAAGAAAACATGTCATACGTGGACGATTTAAGGACGGAATGTCGGCATCGGCAAATAGGCAAGCGTGGGTTCAGGTTGCCGGCAGATTAAACAGTTCAGATGCATTAATCAGGAGAGAGCCGGAAGAATGCACGAAAATTAGACTAACCTCGTCGTTCAGGCCAAAAATGCATATAGCGTGTTCATCGTAGAGTCAACAAGTACGTTTTAGTTGATTTCCACTAAACCAAACATCAGTTGAAATGCACATATCAAACCCCTAGTTACATTGTACGATCTGTAAAATCTGCTAAACATGCTAGAACTGTCACAACAATCAACTGTAATATTTAAAACTTTCGTTTCGTTATCAAAGCAGGGGAGTACTAAATACATGACAGGGCCGGAATGCACATGAACGGGTTAAAGTTAAAGTACAAGTAACCTCAATGTTTTTTTTAATATACAGGTAAGAAATCTATAGATATACATTTTTTTAATTGATGAATAAAAGATACAATAAAACTTTGAGACAGTATTTCTGGTTTGTGAAAGTCAGCAAGAGAAACAAAAATGAAGTTTTATCTAAATAGAATTTGATTGGTATGTGGGTATGTTCCTTATAAACTACAATTGCTCCGTGTCGTTGTAGTATTGACTTCGTAATGGGCCTTAACGACAGTGAGATTGACTCCTCCATCTTCGATTCAAACCTTTACATCTTGTTTTAAATGATTGAATACAACAAAATCTGAAGTTAATGATTTTTTTCTTAAAAACAAGTGATTTCTGTCGATTTCGTGAAGTCATCTTTCTTCTGAGCTGTTAAGTATTTACTTAAGTATTTTTAAAGGAAGTTAAACATCCTCATGACATTACTTAACTTTAAGTAAAAACTTAAGTAATACTTAAGCTTAAGTAGTTTTATGAATACAACTTAAGATAAAACCTTGAATTAAGTAAATACTTAAGTTTATTTTAGTACTTAAGTACAAATGTCCTACTTAAGTATTTACTTAAGTGAAATACTTAACTTAAGTTTTTTTTATGAATATGGGCCCAGGTGCCTGTAAGCGCATCTTTTTTGCAACATTATTCAGCACACTTCTGGTCAAGTTTGACCACTTTGAAGGAAAGGTGAAACCAGGGTTTGCAGTAAGCAGAATTTCTTCATTTTTTTTTCTAAATGCAGTTTTCTGTCTTCTGGATATGTTCGAAGAGAAGATAATACTGCGAAGTAGTGATACTTGTGATGCCTATCAAAATAAAGACTGAAATATAAGCTTAATCCTCAACATCATTGTTTTAATTTAAATATTTAGACTTGTACTCTTACTAGGTAAAATCCACAACATACATTTCATGATTATTAGATCAGTTTAATTAAACGTAATTATTAATTTTAGCTGAATAAATATAATTAGTATTCTTATTTCATTAACACACCAGAAGAAATCTAGAAATAAGAATGCCTAATATAGTAATAAGTCTTACTAGATCATTTGTAAGACGATGAATTAAATGGTTAAAAATATTTAAATTCAACCGACAAAATAATGTCACAAGTATAAACAGACTCTACAGAGGTCTACAAACAACCTCATACAGCATCTTTTAAAAACAATTTAAATACTTCATATGCCTTATATGTAATGACAATATGTTGTTTATATGATAATTTCCATTAAAGCAATTTTCAACTTGATATTCGAAAAATTGCAAGAGTTGTGTTTACAATCCGCGGTGCGACACACATGTGTAGATTCTATATACACACATGGGTGTCTAAATATAGGCCAACACTCGCAACAGTACAAGTGTTCATTGTATCAGATTGTGATCGGTTAAAACACAATAAAGCATAAATAATGATAGATAGAAGAGATAATGTTTGCCTCAATGATATCGTTTATTTACCTGAACTGGGTCTTTTCGCTACGAAATCGGCGGAGAACGCTTCGTCCCACCCAGCCAAACCTAACAAGTCTTCGCTCGTAATGTCAACACTGACGGCAGCCATATTGCGGTTGAAGGTCACGGTCTCTCTGCGTTCTAGGTCATTTCGGTGTGTGAGCCAGTCGTTTTAGTTTCGCACAAGTAGGTTCAACTGAAAGATTATTTCGCCAACTTTCGGATGATATATTTCGCCGTACAATTACTTGAACGGAATACGTCGATATAATTATTTGAAACAATAAAACGCGTTTCTTCATGTGAAAATACCGGAATATCGACAAGAGAATGACATCGCTAAAAACTACGAAAATGTGGCTTTTATTTAGGTACTGGCTCGAACATAAACAACGACCGGCTCATATACCGAAATGGCGATGGAAAACGCAAGTGTTATCACCCGACGTCAACATTTCGCTCCCGTTGTGAGCGTATATTGACTCAAGGGATGACAGTAGCACTTCAACTGTCTTGTAAATAGGGTTTGTAGTCCATTTAAATAAAGAAACGTTTCCAACATATTGCATACATATCTGACAACCACCATTTATAAGTATCTCGTTCAAAGACGTGATTTAATACAAATTTCGACGATTTTATTTTCACCATTTGATTTATTAAATACTGAATCCGACAACAAAATGGCGGCATGTGTCATACCTAATTATTGTTTATATAGGGAAATCGCCTTTTTGACTATCATTTGTTTTAATTCTATCAGGATTCATTCTTTGTTAACATTATGACCATTGCATGACAGGTTGATGGTATGTACATGTTCTCACTAAATGACCCCAGGGGCTTATGGGAGTGGCTAAAAAGGGTCAAACTAACTGAAATTTAAAAAACCTTTAAAAACCTAAATAAGGTAGAATCAAATTCACTTCATATAAGGAAGGGTCTTTAGGTGTTTTACCATTCTTTGAGAATTTTATTACCCTTGGGTCAGCTGGATGGTATGCACAGATTGGCCTTGACTGACCCCCTGGACTGATGAGTGGGGCGAAAAAAGGTTCAATTAAATTAACTAAAGTATTCAAAACTCTGGTAACCGTTAAGGCCCATGGCCCTCTTGTTTTGATCCAGAAATCTTGATGACCACCAAACAGCCATCTTTCTATATTAACTGTTTCTCAAGATAATTTAATAGAAATATTGGAAGGTTCTGTTTTTTTTAATTTGATACCTTTGTATTTTTCTCCTGGTACCTTGTAGTACCTTGTGGCTGATATACACCCTACCTTGGATATCAGATTAAGTATGTTATTGCTCTGGATACAGAACTCTCTCATGAAACTTAGTAGGTTCTTCCTGTTTCCAAATGAATAAGAGGAAATTAAATGATAGTCAACATAGATCCATTAGTGGTCACTTGATCGTTTAATATACTTGTGTTTCCAAAATGATAAAAAGATAATAAAAACTTAAGAAATCAACACATTTTGGTCTTTATTTTTTATACCTATCAATTTATCAGTCAAAAACAAACTTATATAACACCAGAACATAATGTCACCTTATTGACAAGTCAAAATTTGCTCTTTCAAAAAAACCGGCAGTTACCCGAGAGATAGACCACTGATTTAGCTATAATACATGTGTTACACATGTACATAAGTCAAAATAGTCTTGCTATGTCAAAAAGCATTGGATTGGCGATATACAGATAAGGATCAGACTTTCTTTCTTTTTTAATTTAATCTTTGATTTGTTGATTCAATGTTTATCCCTAGTCAACTTTGCTTTATAATACTGGTAACAACAAGATAGTCATCACTGAATATGTAACAATGCTACTCATTGTAAAGATACAAAATGTGACCATGGAACTGACTTGGTGATCTTTACCTTGTTAAATTTGAACCATTTTGTGCATCGCGTCATAAAAAACATTTATCTGAGAAAATTTGAGTGATTTGATAAAATACAATCACATTGCTTCATGCTGTCATAAAGTATTCACAAGAAAGATATACAGAATTTGACCTTGATATTTTACCCAATAACCTCGAACTTTTGTCCGTTAAATCCTTGTTTAATTTGGATCAACATTGCTTCAAAATGTTATAACAAACTTCATCATTGATGATATACAAAAGTTAACCATGACCTTTGTTCAGTGTAATGTCACCCCTTTTTTTAACTTCCGATTAACAAATTGTTCAGTACAAAATACGCACTCACCACACGCATGCATGTCGCACGCACGGGAGGCCGTCCTTAAATGACCTTAGCTGTTAATAGGACGTTAAACAAAATAAACCAAACCAAACCAATCAGTACAAAATGTTTATCAGTTAAATAATAATAACAATAAAGAGTAACATTCTTTTTATTGAAATCCAAAATGGCAGATATGCTGCCATTTTGCCATTTCGAATCTGCTTGGCCGGAATAAGTACATTAAATCATTGATTCTAAATCCTACATTTACATCCATCATTATAATCTTCAGAAAGAAAACTGACAAATTTTGGAAAATGTCGAATAATTTGTACCCTTCACACTGTCAGTTGCCTATTAATTGGTCTTAATTTCAAATTCATTCCAGATCTTAATGGATTAAAGTTGTATTACGTAGTATACCAATTATGTTTCATTGATATCAACTCATATATACTCAAGCTATCCTTTACATTAGGTTCAATGGCAATGGGCAATTCATGTAAATAAAACTTGTATCATCTCCATGTTTGAACTCATCCTACATCTGTTCAATCTAATTAAAATATAGATGGTCATTCTCACTACGTTACACGTAACGTAGTGAGAATGACCATCTTGATTTTAATTAGATTGACATATTTTCATATAAAGATAATTACTTCTTTACTAAAGTTATATTCACATGCAATAATATAATTTAAAACATTAATGGATGTCAGACAATGAATGACAAAAGATGACTCAATAGGCTCAGGAAATAGAGTCTCCAAAGAATGTTTTTACAGAGGAGAATTTTTTTACGATAATCACCTCTGTGTTTAAAGTATTCTGTAAAATATCATTTTGTTCTTCACCTAAACAATTTTCCACTACTTCTGATGCAATATTCATGTCCACATCTAACTCCTGCAGTGAGTCTTGGAGAGATTCCTGTAGGGGAGAATATGTTGGATATGGATAAGTATGACAAATTGATATTGACCAAGACGCCCTCAATCCATGTGTGTCTCCGGCAGTAGGCTTCAGTGAGGTAGCACTATAAATCGGCAAAAGTTCCGGCCTATCACAAGGAGACTTAACACGAACATACCGCAGCCTCCCAAAACACACATACGCACTCATCACACGCATGCATGTCGCACGCACGGGAGGCCGTCCTTAAATGACCTTAGCTGTTAATAGGACGTTAAACAAAATAAACCAAACCAAATCAATCCATGACGGTTGAGGTGATTTGTTATACATTGTTCTCATTTTATGATTATTCCACCCTTGCCTAAACTCTTCAAGATGAACATTTATGATTGGAAGGAAACAGAAATGTAATGCATGTATGTGGGTTGGGCAGTTTATGTCCAGCTCCCCTTCATCCTCCAAACTGTAGACCAGTTGATAGAAAAATTATATGACCTGTCCATAAATATCCCTCCAGAGGCGCTCAATTCTTTGGTTATGAACTGATCGTCCAGTATGGAAACTGTTTGTATCCAAACCATTGATCATATTCATGAACATGCCAATGTGAATATGTTCACGTCCATGGTCGCATCTTAATTTTCCAGGCACACCATATTGTTTGCAGGCAACAACAAAGAACAGTCAATGGCTTGTTATTCTTGCTACGAGACAAGTATACCACCAGTCTTGAGTACCCCAATTCCACAAAATAAACCAAACCAAACCTTTCTGCTTCACCTACTTTTTTACTTATCAACTCAAAAAGGGACTATGCTGCAAATTACAACCTCCAAAATGTATTCAAATCTTACCTTATCAATTTCATGTGGCCATCTATGTGCCATAAGGAATTTGGCCCACTGACAAAATATTGTCTTCTCGCAATTGACCTACTCATCCTTTCCCCTGAAGGATCTATACGGCTTAATAATTCTCGCACCCTTCTGTGTTGTACACATATGCCTTTTCCCTCAAGATATCCAGCCATAATCTGCAAGCAAACAGTTTTCAAATCTACATTTACAATAATGCTAACAACCATCGAACAAAGGTTCATGCAACCTTTATCTTCTGCTATTGAGATCTTTACTTTTAAAAATATTTCTTTTTTTTGCTACATCTGTATATATGCTATATACATATATAGTTATATCAACCTCACATCATACAGTTATGTAAAATATTTATCAATGAAAAGATGCAAAATCTGACTTTGACCTTTCAACAAGGTGACCTTGAACCTTCGTTTGTTGATTCCTTGTTTAATCCAGACCAACTTTCAAGTTTCAAGTTAATTGGTCAACAAAAACTAATCAACAAATGAAAATATCCATGAAATAGTCTAACATTAAATAACAGTAGCCTTCATGGTTGACCCCTTGACCCTAAACTTAATCCCACTCTATTACTTCTTACACTAACATGAAATGAAGTTCCATCTAAATCGATACCATCTGATGTTATTCTCTGGAGATAAATTTCATTTTCTAGTAAGTGAGCTTCACAGTTGACCTTTTGATCCTTGTCTCAACCCCATCCTATATTTTCAAATGATAATATATTGCATCAAGTTTCAATATAATTGGTCAGCCTTGTTAAATTTCAGTGTCATATTGGTCAACAAAAAACTTAAGTAATCAAAAAATCAATAATTTTTTCTTCTATTTATTACCTTCATATTTAACCTCTCGACCCCAAACTCAATCCCACTCTGTTTACCTCATAAACTGACAGTATATCAAGTTTCATTCAAATCTATCCATTCTATCACAAACTATCGTCTGGAAATCAACATCTGGACAGACAAACAACGACAAACACAATAGTCCCCTCCAAGACAGAGGACCACTAATTAAGTTGGCCCAAATGTAGATCAGCATGCTACAAGTATAATATATCATGACTCTGTTTCTTTGAATCTGAATCTTTGCTACTTCAGCATCAATTTCATCATTTGAGATATAAGAATACGTCTTGACTGATAAATTCCCTCGGAATGCAGACGCTTGTAGACTAATGACTTGGAACAGCCAAGGAGAGATGCAATTTTGGATGCTGGATAGCCAAGGTCATGGAACATGACCAGTTGTTCCCTTGTTCATTGGCCATCCTGACAAACAAATTTAAAAGAGAAGTAACATGCATTGAAGATTTAAACCTAAATATTTCTGATTTATAACTATTTTTATCACAAGAAAACAATCACTTACATGTATATACACACTGTATAGTAACATTATTCAAGGATATTTACCATGAATTAATACATGTGTATATATATATATACATGGAAAAATTAAAAAAAATGACTCAGACATCTAACGTTTTCGTCCCGTCTAGGGGACTCTTCAGACTTTATTTTCAATTGCACCATGACGTCATAATGATCATGACGTCATTATAACAGTTACGTCATACAATACCAACAACTTACAACAATAACAACTTACATGTACATACAAATGAAAACTGTTTACGCACTATTCAGACTTGGTTTTAATAGCTTAATAAACTCCGACTCCTTTGATTCTCGTTTTATTGTATCAGAAGTATCCATCTTATATAAAGGGAAAATTTTAAAATCACCATTACTACAATTATGAATATGCTTACTAACATTTAAAAATCTGAGATTATCCGAACGTATTTGTTGACGATGGACTGTCATTCTGGTTCTCAATTCATTACCAGTTTGTCCAATATAAAAATCACTACATTGAGAACAAATCATAGCATAAATAACATTACGGCTTTTACAATCTATATTTCTTTTAACATTAAAAGTGAAGCCATTTTTGAAATTGAAAGTGCTACCTTCCACAATAAGTTTACATGTACCGCAACGCGGTGTATTACATTTAGAAACCTTTGTGCATTTTAAATTATCATTGAACTTAGAACTTGTCAAAATATGACGTAGGTTTTTAGGTTGTCTTTTACTATTTATTAAAGTATACTTGTTTAAAACCTTACCCATTCTATCATTACTTTGCTTAAGTTCTTCACATTTATTGCGAATAATAGGAAATATATCAAAATTACGAGGATTGAAAGTAGATACAAAAGGCAATACTGATTTATTGTCGTCAACAGAATGACGGGATGTAAAAGGTCCCTTATCGATTGCTAATTGTTTACCTTTTTCTATCATTTCTTTAGGATAGCCTTGTGATTTTAAGAATACTGTAAGTTCATTTAGTCTTGTATTTACTGTTTCTTTTTCACTAACGATAGATACTATGCGTGACGCTAAATTGAAAGGAATATTAGTTTTGATATGTTTAGGATGATTAGAATAAAAATTTAAGTAATTATGCGAATCTGTAGGCTTTCTATATAAATCTGTTGAAATAGTATCACCTTTTATTGCAACCAACACATCTAGAAAAGGAAGTGAAGAATCACTCGCCTCCGTTGTATAATTAATCGATGGGTGTAAACTATTGAGGTCTTTGTTTAGTTCTTCTATAGAAATATTAGGTGGACATATAACAAAACAATCGTCTAAAAAACGGAAAAAGTTATTTTCAAGGAAATCACGATATTCCCTACCGTATTTATGTTCAGATATAGCGTACAGTTCTTCTAGGTAACCAAGGACTAGAGTGGCATAAGTAGGTGCCACTTTGGTACCCATAGCCGTACCCATCTTTTGATGGTAATATATATCATTAAAAAAGAACACATTTCTGTCTAGAATAATTTCCAAAGCATTAAGAATGAATTTATGATCAAAACGTTGAACGATAATTTCAGGGTGTTTTTTCAACCAATATTTTACAGCTTTCAATCCTAGTTCATGAGGAATCCTGGTATACAAACTAACAACGTCAAAAGTAACTAATTTAGAATGAGGTTTGACATGTTTAGGCAAATGGTCCAAAAAATCAAAGTCGTCTCTTATAAAACTTTTGACAGTATTACAAAGAGGTTTCAAAAGTATATCTACAAAATGACTGAGACGTTGCGTACTACTGTTTGGACCACCGACAATAGGTCTGAATTTTAAGTCATCAGGATCTAGTATCGTAATACACTCTGAATTTTGACTTTTGATAGCTTCATTTATTAATTTACTTTTGTGTATTTTAGATAAATGTTAGTAAGCATATTCATAATTGTAGTAATGGTGATTTTAAAATTTTCCCTTTATATAAGATGGATACTTCTGATACAATAAAACGAGATTCAAAGGAGTCAGAGTTTATTAAGCTATTAAAACCAAGTCTGAATAGTGCGTAAACAGTTTTCATTTGTATGTACATGTAAGTTGTTATTGTTGTAAGTTGTTAGTATTGTATGACGTAACTGTTATTATGACGTCATGATCATTATGACGTCATGGTGCAATTGAAAATAAACAGTCTGAAGAGTCCCCTAGACGGGACGAAAACGTTAGATGTTGTCTGAGTCATTTTTTTAATTTTTCCATATATTTTCTTCCACAAGGACTACTATTATTTTTTCTCTATATATATTACTTGTGGATGTGACACAGACAAGCTGTTTATTCAAGTGCGAAGACCAAAATGGATGAAAAGAGTTACTTAAAAGAAATCTCCGGTAAGTTGACCGAGATGAACAAAAACATTAAGCAACTACTGGAAATCTTTGCTATTCCTGTCATCGAAAAATCAACAACATGTTTGCAACAACTTACTACCGATACACCGGATTACCATTTTACGCCAGACAACAATTCAAACAAGAAAGAAGCTGCGAAGTTACGGAAATCCATTTTGCATAATTGGAAACGTATCCTTAATGAACGGAAGCAGGCTTATTGGAACACTTTGAAATTAACAAAGACCGGGGAAGTATACCAAGATTGGATGGAACGGGACGTTGTCATCATACCGCGAAAATTTAGACCAAAATTGATTCCGGGGGAGAATGAAGATGACAAAGAAATCCGGGCTGAAACAGCTATATATAATTTCCAATCTGAAATGAAGATAATGTTGAACAAAATGAATCGCGCACAAGAAAAATGTCTGTCTCTTGACGAAGATCTATACAAAATGATCCAGAACCGAACCCAAAATACGGACATCATACGAATTTTGATGAAATCAATGGGAACAAGAATGTCGGAATGAAGAAACAAGATCCGAAGAAATATGGGAGAAAAAAAGAAAGTGGTTGAACGAATATGCCGTGAATTATGGTACGGATGTATTTATCAATGACCAAACCCCTCCAAAGAAAGACCAAGAAAAACATAGATTTTCGTCGACAAAGAAGATACCAAACACGCCTTCTACACCAAAAACTAAAAAAACCTACGCAGAAGCGATGGCGACGCCATCTCCGAACAAGTCTAGAACTACACCTAAGTTACCAAGCATGACGGCACGGAAAACTTCACGGGCTACTTCGCCTACATACAGGAAACATCAGATGAACACACGTTCCCAACGGAGTAATCATAGTGCTGCAAATGACACTCAGGAGTCTCCTGTGAGATTAAATGGAATTACCTACATTGGGAAATCAGCATTTAATCATTTTTTAGGACATTGCCAAAAAATAAACAAAGGAGGAGGATACAAACAAAATACAAAAAACAGTGTTTAACGGATAAAGAGAAAGATAAGAGTTCTACAGGTAAATATGATATTAAACAACCTAAAATTGTAAATCTATCCAATAGAATTTTAAGTATTGATGAAATGAAGGTTTTGTCCAAGGGAATGAAATTTTGTCCTACTTCTTCCGAACAAGATAATACACAATTAAAAACAGATTTGTTAGAATTCTGTAGAAGGCTCCGATTAAATGAAAAATTCTTTAAGGAAGGCACAAGTGATGATTCTTCAAAAGAAGAACCCATTGTCAAAAACAAATCTAATTATAATCCCCCTAAAAGTAGTAACTGTCAATTGGAGGATGTTATAGACAGTCTTAAAAAACTTCATTTAGACAATAAGGGTAATTCTTCTTCTAATAAAAGAATAAAAAGTAATTTGTCGTTTAATCAACAAAGAGCTATAGATGATCTCCGTAAAGATGATTCTATCATAATTAAAGAGGCTGATAAAGGCGGCGCTGTAGTCATTATGAATAAAACATACTATTGTGAAAAGATCATAGAAATGTTGACTGATGGTGATTTTTACGAGGTTGTAGATTGTAATGCCGATGCGACTACCCGTAACCTAATCGATAAATTAATTGATAAGTTCAAAAATAATTTTATGGAAAAAGAAATTGACTATCTTACTGATTTTGTACATAGTACTAGTTATTTTTACGGCTTGCCTAAAATACACAAAAGTAAATTAATAAATGAAGCTATCAAAAGTCAAAATTCAGAGTGTATTACGATACTAGATCCTGATGACTTAAAATTCAGACCTATTGTCGGTGGTCTAAACAGTAGTACGCAACGTCTCAGTCATTTTGTAGATATACTTTTGAAACCTCTTTGTAATACTGTCAAAAGTTTTATAAGAGACGACTTTGATTTTTTGGACCATTTGCCTAAACATGTCAAACCTCATTCTAAATTAGTTACTTTTGACGTTGTTAGTTTGTATACCAGGATTCCTCATGAACTAGGATTGAAAGCTGTAAAATATTGGTTGAAAAAACACCCTGAAATTATCGTTCAACGTTTTGATCATGAATTCATTCTTAATGCTTTGGAAATTATTCTAGACAGAAATGTGTTCTTTTTTAATGATATATATTACCATCAAAAGATGGGTACGGCTATGGGTACCAAAGTGGCACCTACTTATGCCACTCTAGTCCTTGGTTACCTAGAAGAACAACTGTACGCTATATCTGAACATAAATACGGTAGGGAATATCGTGATTTCCTTGAAAATAACTTTTTCCGTTTTTTAGACGATTGTTTTGTTATATGTCCACCTAATATTTCTATAGAAGAACTAAACAAAGACCTCAATAGTTTACACCCGTCGATTAATTATACAACGGAGGCGAGTGATTCTTCACTTCCTTTTCTAGATGTGTTGGTTGCAATAAAAGGTGATACTATTTCAACAGATTTATATAGAAAGCCTACAGATTCGCATAATTACTTAAATTTTTATTCTAATCATCCTAAACATATCAAAACTAATATTCCTTTCAATTTAGCGTCACGCATAGTATCTATCGTTAGTGAAAAAGAAACAGTAAATACAAGACTAAATGAACTTACAGTATTCTTAAAATAACAAGGCTATCCTAAAGAAATGATAGAAAAGGGTAAACAATTAGCAATCGATAAGGGACCTTTTAGATCCCGTCATTCTGTTGACGACAATAAATCAGTATTGCCTTTTGTATCTACTTTCAATCCTCGTAATTTTGATATATTTCCTATTATTCGCAATAAATGTGAAGAACTTAAGCAAAGTAATGATAGAATGGGTAAGGTTTTAAACAAGTATACTTTAATAAATAGTAAAAGACAACCTAAAAACCTACGTCATATTTTGACAAGTTTTAAGTTCAATGATAATTTAAAATGCACAAAGGTTTCTAAATGTAATACACCGCGTTGCGGTACATGTAAACTTATTGTGGAAGGTAGCACTTTCAATTTCAAAAATGGCTTCACTTTTAATGTTAAAAGAAATATAGATTGTAAAAGCCGTAATGTTATTTATGCTATGATTTGTTCTCAATGTAGTGATTTTTATATTGGACAAACTGGTAATGAATTGAGAACCAGAATGACAGTCCATCGTCAACAAATACGTTCGGATAATCTCAGATTTTTAAATGTTAGTAAGCATATTCATAATTGTAGTAATGGTGATTTTAAAATTTTCCCTTTATATAAGATGGATACTTCTGATACAATAAAACGAGAATCAAAGGAGTCGGAGTTTATTAAGCTATTAAAACCAAGTCTGAATAGTGCAGTAAACAGTTTTCATTTGTATGTACATGTAAGTTGTTATTGTTGTAAGTTGTTGGTATTGTATGACGTAACTGTTATTATGACGTCATGATCATTATGACGTCATGGTGCAATTGAAAATAAACAGTCTGAAGAGTCCCCTAGACGGGACGAAAACGTTAGATGTTGTCCGAGTCATTTTTTTTAATTTTTCCATATATTTTCTTCCACAAGGACTACTATTATTTTTTCTCTATATATATATACATATATATATAAGGATGTGGGTGTAGGAGGTATTAGTGTGTGTGTGTAACCACACGCATGCATGTCGCACGCACGGGAGGCCGTCCTTAAATGACCTTAGCTGTTAATAGGACGTTAAACAAAAGAAACCAAACCAAACCCAAGTGTGTGTGTGTGTGTGTAGGAGGTATTGGTGTGTGTGTGTGGGTGTGTGTGTGTGTGTGTGTGTGTGGGAGGTATTGGTGTGTGTGTGGGTGGGTGATCAGGGAGTGAAATGGTGGGTGGTTGAGTGTGTGTATTTATAATCAACAAAAACTTAATGTTATGTTATTTAAAAAACATTTATTATTCCTCTGTCAGGATCATTTGAAACATTTCAATAAAAACAAAGAAAAATGTATGCTAACATGATGAAAGAAAGAATTTTCTGCTTCATCAATCCTTGTGCTCATTTCATTAATATCACTTAATTTGTCTCTAAGACTATTTCTTCACAGATGCCACAATAAGCAATGATATTCTTTAGGAATTGATTATCACAATAGAAGAGGTTTTCAGTTCTGTGCTGTTACCAACTTCTGCACAAGGAAAAGAAATAATCTATTATTGGGTACTTAATTTCAAAACATATCTATAGACTTACTCTATAGACTTACTTTTTAAAGACATGTCTCACGCACGGGAGGCCGTCCTTAAATGACCTTAGCTGTTAATAGGACGTTAAACAAAATAAACCAAACCAAACCAACTTTTTAAAGATACAAAGCTATTAAAGTGCCAACATCTAAAAGTTTTGCAAAAATATTAATATCTGATTATCACATTTTTTTGTGCTGTGACTATAAATCATACAAGAAAAAATGGTAACTGCAAGGGAATTTTTAGACTTTACATATATGTATATAAAGAACTTTTTAACTTGATAAACTGGTCGGCATCAAATTAAAAAATGATAACTTATGAATATCAAATATTTTATCATTATCTTATACAACATTTGATATATAACATCTAAAGAGTTCAACTTCTGTATAGAAACAATAAATTTAAAAGTACAAAAATATTATCTTAACTAGTACAGGATGTGAAATGGTAGCACTAGACATAAAATACATACATTTTACTTTGTTTTAAAGATCACTCAATGTATCACTTGATTTTGATTATAACATATACCCTATCGTTATTATTTTCTAAAATCCGGAAATAAATGTTCTTGACTGCATTATATATTACGTGCATGGTATAATACGAAAAGGCCTATACTAATTATTAATAAACTGCTGTTGGTTTATTTCCCTTTATAACAATAATTTAATACATTTAACTGCTTCTTCAATTCATTATTAGATCTAGCATGGCAAAAGAGATACGGCTAGGTCTATCATCATGTCTCGGATTCGCCCGCCAACATCGCTGCTCGAATCAGCACTGATAGTTACATGTATGTAAACAACATGTCAACCTGTTTTCGCACTGAATAAAATGGTAACATATTAAGAATATAACGATTTAAAATCTGTATTAGACCATTGTATGCAGTTTCAGCTTCTGCTATGTGTTCCGGCGAGATTGTCTCGGCTCTGTCATCGAGTGGGGGAGGGTTCCTTATCTCAAATTCAAATATCGTTCTATATTAGATATCTTATAAACGAATTATATAAGATATCTTATATAATTATCTTTATAAGATATCTTATATGATATATAAGATATCTTATATCTTTTATGAGATATCTTATATAGTATACAAGATATCTTATAAAACTATATATATAAGATATCTCATAAAAGATATCAGATATCTTATAAAGTTTATAAGATATCTTATATAATTATATCAGATATCTTATATAATTTGGGTAATGCCTGGATCAACGTTGCTCCGTGAATAAATGACAACTTGGCTTGCCATACACCTGTGTAACGCTTATTTATTTCAGTGAATTACATTACGGATTTCCATGAAGCAATCTGATGAATATTTTACATCTTTGTGACAGCGTTATATAACCTAAGACAGATGATTAACCGTTTTGATAATTATGCATAACTTCAGTTACTCCCTTTTCCGTAAAACGTTTAAGATGTGTCCTGTTGTTTTTTATCATTTAAGTACAGTAGCCAGTATGGTCATTTCTGCTCATCTCGATCATTCAACGCTGATTGAACAAGATGAAAAATAACAGAGTATGCTATGGCAAAAAAAAAAAAAAGGCCAATAGGAATACGAAGTTTTGGTTCAAGACTAGACGTTGCGGAGGCAGTAATCGTTTCCGTGGAGTTGTATGGTTCTCACACATCCATGTGAAAATTTGCAAGGAAAAGGAAATTACTGTTTTGTCCTAAACGGTCACCATATATTAAAGCTGTGGTCGCTGTGGTGAGCAGCCTGACCCATCTGTCTGTGAATTGTTTATAACACTGTAAATAACGTGATGTGAAAATTGTCAGGGGCCGTATGTTACTGTCAGCTAGAGAACGTTAGTTACATTTGTCATTCAATGTAGAGTTAAATGTTTGTTCTGCTCATAACCTTTTTGTAATGAATTGGTACATAACTACAAAACAATTGTTCGAATGACTGATTTAATATCCAACGATGCTTTTGCTTATCAATGAATTGTATTTGAATGTTTGGTGAATAGAAAATATACATAATATAGATCTACTTGTATTTAGGTTTGGTTTTTTTTTTAACGTCCAATTAACAGCTAAGGTCATTTAATGACGGGCTCCCGTGCGTGCGACATGCATGCGTGTGGTGAGTGCGTATGTGTGTTTTGGGAGGCCGCGGTATGTTCGTTGTTAAGTCTCCATGTGATAGGCCGGAACTTTTGCCGATTTATAGTGCTACCTCACCGAGGCATACTGCCGAAGACACCCAGCAGGACACCCCTACCGGTCACATTATACTGACAACAGGCAAATGTGTCGTCCCACTCCAAATATGCTGAGCGCTAAGCAGGAGTAGTAACAACCATTTTTAAAGACTCTGGTATTTCTCGGCCAGGAGACAAAACCCAAAGCCTTCATCACAGGGCCGAACGCTCTACTAAAGGCCAAAAATGAGGCATTGTCAAGGGAGACATTAGGAAGAAGAAAGTTTGTAAGAAAGAAGAGAAAAGATAAGATCCCAAATTTAGTCGCCTCTTACGTTCATGCAATGGGGGCAGCAGGTACAATTCATACGCCCTACCTCGGGCCAATGTTAGTAATAAATGCCAAAGATTTGTCCTATTGATGGATCTTTTTGTTTAATTTGACGTTGATATTTAAATCATTTTTAAATATTTATTTGTAGATACGGACAGGGGAAGGACATGTAAATAATAGATTTGTAATGTGCGAGCGACAGGGAACTTTTTATGAGATTGGATACGAGACCCGATTTGATTGGCTGGGAAAGATCATTGGTTCAAAGGTGTGAAAGGAAGCACAAAAGAAAAGCCTGCGAATCTTGACGACTTGCATAGCACAAAGTGCATCTTCCGTAGAAACACGTTAGAAATAGGCCGGAACTTTTGCCGATTCATAGTGCTACCTCACTGAAGCATACTGCCGAATACACCCAGCAGGACATCCCATCTGGTCACATTATACTGACAACGGGCGAACCAGTCGTCCCACTCCTTACATTCTGAACGCTAAGCAGCAACTACCACTTTTAAAGACTCTGGTATTTCTCTGCCAGGGAACAAGCCAAAGCCCTCCCCACAGGGGCGAACGCTCAACTAATGGTCAAAAGTGAGGCATTGTCAAGAGAAACATTAGGAAGAAGAAATGTGTTTAGAAAGAGAAAGGAGAAGATCCCAAATTAAGTCGCCTCTTACGATCATGCAATGGGGGCAGCAATTACAATTCTAACTTTGGTTTGGTTTGGTTTATTTTGTTTAACGTCCTATTACCAGCTAAGGTCATTCAAGGACGGCCTCCCGTGCGTGCGACATGCATGCGTGTGGAGAGTGCGCATGCGTGTTTTGGGAGGCTGCGGTATGTTTGTGTTAAGTCTCCTTGTGATAGGCCGGAACTTTTGCCGATTTATAGTGCTACCTCACTGAAGCATACTGCCGAAGACACCCAGCAGGACACCCCACCCGGTCACATCATACTGACAACGGGCGAACCAGTCGTCCCACTCCGTGTATGCTGAGCGCTAAGCTGGAGCAGCAACTACCATTTTTAAAGACTCTGGTATGTCTCGGCCAGGGGACAGAACCCAAAGCCTTCCTCTCAGGGGCGAACGCTGAACTAAAGGCAGTGTCAAGGGCGACGTTAGATGGAAGAAAATTGTTAAGAAAGAAGAGAAAAGATGAGATCCCAAATTTAGTCGCCTCTTACAATCATGCAATGGGGCAGCAGGTACAATGCTTACGCCCGACCTGCAATGGGCTTTACTAGAGAACTGTACATCCTGCTGTCTAATTGTGCTTTTTTCCTCTGTGTAGGTATCTCCTTGACATTTGGTTTATTGTATTTAATGTCCCATTATCCGATAGAATCATTTAAGAATGTGCAAGGGTGACCGGGTGGGGTGTGCATGCTGGGTGTCTTTGGCAGTTTGCTTCAGTGAGGTAGCACTATAAATCGGCAAAAGTTCCGACCTATCACAAGGAGACTTAACACGAACATACCGCAGCCTCCCAAAACACACATACGCACTCACCACACGCATACATGTCGCACGCACGGGAGGCCGTCCTTAAATGACCTTAGCTGTTAATAGGACGTTAAACAAAATAAACCAAACCAAGGTTTTGGAGGTCGAGGAAAGCCGGAGTACCCGGAGAAAAACACCGGCCTACAGTCAGTATATAACATTCTACCATGTTTGCTATGTAACGCCAGTTTTGATTGGTTTAAAATCATGTATTATTTTCCAATAACCCACGCTCGTGCCAATAATACACGCTCGTGAGTCACAGCTGTTACAATTTTAAATTTCTAATATTCACTCGTTTTTTAAAAGGTCACTATAGCCGGGTGGGCTAATATGGGTTTGTCTTTCAATAAATTTTGATCACGACGCGAGTTCGAATCCTACGGAGGCACCCTTTTTTTTCTATTTTTTTTTTTTTTTTTTTCCTTTTTTTTTCCCCCTTTTTTTTTTTGATTTTCAAAATCAATGCCATATGATAGATGCTCTTGTTCGTGGTACTGTATTGCCTGTATATTTCATCAACAAATAATGCAATACTCAAGAAATAAATTACAAGGTTTTCCCGGTGTTTCTTTGCTGTTTTTCTATTAGAAAGAGGTCGATCTCAGAACTAAACAGTACATGGTAGAATAGAAATAATCAACTTTGACTCGTGTATTGTTGCAGGATATACAACGAGGACTCGGATATTTTGCAATTTTAATTAATAACTCAGGCCTGCGGCCCTTGTTATTAATTCAATTGCAAAACATCCTCGTCCTCGTTGTATATCCTGCAACAATACACGAATCATCGTTAATTATTTCTTAATTAGCTATTACGATAACGTTTAACCTTTATTTTAACTTGCATTTCTAGCAAAGCACGTTATATTTCTAAATATGAAATGCTTAGCTACAGCTGCCCTGCAGGATTCTTTTATATTAACTTGTATTACCTGTAAGTAATAAAAATAAAATCCATGACGATCCATCGCTTTAAATCAACGGTACACCTTCCACTGTTTTGGAACAAATTAATCTTCTTGGTGTCGTATTTGAAAGAAAACTTTACTCTTAGCCACATGTCGTAATTTGATGACGCTTAACATACTCGCACACCGACTGGGGCTCAGTAAATCATATTTCATTATCTGCTGTTAAAAATGAATAAATCAAAAATGTTTATATATAGATGGAAAGTAAATAATCTGCAGCACGTGTATCTGGTGTCATTGTATCTTCATTTTGCTTACCGGATATAGCATCCATTTTTTTCCCCTGCAGAATCAAAAGCAGTCAATTAAGTCTCAATAATCGTGATACAAGAATATCCTTATATCATATGTGTTAGTCTTTAAGGTATCACATTGTGTTTGGTTCCTGGCAATACTGGCATTCCCGGCACGACAAAGCAGACCATTTTAGTTGACGCTTAAGCAACGGCCAAAAGCGAGGTAGCTTGAGCGTCAAAGAAGATATTAAGAAAATGTTGTTTAGAAAAAAAAGTCTGTTAGTACAGATGAACAGTCTGGACAAAAGTAGTGGAACGATAATCTTTCCACGATGACGGCACATCGGTTTCCTCGTGGAACTATAAACGTGGTATATAAAGCACACCGACACAGCTAACATCATCGGAAAGGGCACGGTCTCGTGCTTTGATTGGCGTTCTATTTTTGTGCTCGCATGGTTTTTGTTTACAAATAGAAGAAGCGAGATGGAATGAAGCCAAGTTCGAGATACGCGAGTGAAGGCCAGAACAAAGTGTTTTAGTTATGGTTCAGAAAGGCGTATTTTTTTCCAAAAATTGGTGAGCTACTGAATATGCCTTAAACTACAGTACATAGAATTTATAGGAATTTCTGTGAATGTGAAAGTGTTAAAAACGGGCCAATCAAAAAGTTTAACTGATGAAAGTCACATTGTGATTGGCAAGAACAATCGAGCGTGTATTTGGATAAGATCTGACGAAGCTTATCGTTCTGAGTATCTTTCTCCCAGAGGAAAGGTAAAAAACTAAGCCTTATGATCTGGGGGTGCATCACTTATCATGGTGTACGAACACTCACTCGTGTTGACGGTTATATAAATTCTGACAAACACATTGAAATTTTAGACCAAAACTTGTGGCCAGTAATTGCTAGGCATTTATATTAATATTTATGTATTTCAGGATGATAATGTTCCTGTCCATCGTTCCAGAGTCACAAAAGCATACATGTATATGGAAACAAGCCAAATAAACAATGATCTGGCCGGAACAGAGCCCTAACCTTAACATTATAGAAAATCTGTGGTTGATAATTAAGAGGGCAATTGAACAATCAGTTGAAATAATAGAATCTTGTGAACAACTTTATCAAAAAATCGTTTCTGTTTTGAGGTTGAAAAAAAAACAAAATATTTACCGGTCAATTCCAAAAAGAATTTCTGCTGTAAGAAGAGCCCGCGGATACATCACAAAATATTAGGTAAATAATTCAACATACTATTTTAATTAATACTCGATACTGCTTAGATCTTCTTATTTGCAGTGGTATAATTTGTTTTGTTGTTAGTTAGTTAAAATGCTTAACGGCCCATCAACACTATAAAGGTCATAAGGGCCAAAAAAGTGATTAACAAGATATCCCAAAGGCATCTTGGCTCCCGCAATTGAATGATCTTTATATGTTCCATGTCAGATTGATCTTCTCTCTATTATTCCCTTCCTCTTACTAATCTGTGTAAATTGGGAAACATCCCTCCAATAATTTTCAAACAAGGGGAACCTATATATGAAATTTTAGTTTTGGCGATAATGGCTGTCTGTCGGCCATGTTGTTTTCAGATTGGTCCAAAAATGCAATACAAGGGACCAAAGGGAACCTTCATTGTGTACATATGAAATTTGGGAAAGATCCCTTCAGTACCTTCTGTAAAATAGCGATAACAAACTTCAATTGTCAAAATCAAAGATGGCTGACTGTTGGCCATGTTGTTTTCCAACTGGTCCCAAAATTCAATATTCTTAATTAAGGACCATGGGGAGCCTACATATGAAATTTCAGAAAGATCCCTTCAGTACTTTCTGAGAAATCGCGATAACAAACTTCAATTGTCAGAGTCTAAGATGGCTGCCTGTCGGCCATCTTGTTTTCCAATCGGTCCCAAAATTAAATATGCAAAAGGGACCAAGGAGAACTTACAAATGAAAATTCAGAAAGCCTTCCTCACAGGGACGAACGCTCAACTGAAAGCAAAAAAGTGAGGCATTGTCTATGGAGACATTAGGAAGAAGAAAGTTGCTCATAAAAAGAAAAACTGAGAAAATATAATATCACAAATCTAGTCGCCTCTTACTATCATGAAATTGGGCAACAGGTACAATTCTTTCACTCTACCTGCAGGGCAGAGAAAAAAAGAAACGCTATTCTTGTCCATTTATTATTTACGAGATTTTTATGTACTCTGTGATAGTTTTGAAGATTAAAATCTTTGTTTTTAATTATCTGTAAATTCTAATCAAACAGAAATGATTTTTATAAAGTTATTGCTGGATGACGATTGTAAACTATTGTTTGACAAGAAATCTGTGTATATGTATCGCAAGCACCTATCTTTTAATTCAATTTAAGTATTATTAGAAGTAATTTTACTAATGTAAGGTGTGACGATGAGATATAATGTCTTAGCCAAATTTTACTTGTTGTCCTAACTTGAATGTTTAAAATTCGAAATAACTTTTCGTTGTTTTTATGATTTAATGCGATGTGATATTTAATAAAATAAAAATCATATTCTATTGTGTAAAACTCTCGTAAAACAGTTTTCAATTACATTTTATAATCCTGTTCACATGTGGTGCTTTAACGATAGTGATTAAAAAACAACTTCATTATTTAAATAAGTAAAGTATTATAATGACTTTTTTCTTTCGTGTCGCTGTAAATAATTTTTACCTTAGTGCAACCACGTCATAATAGTAGACGTACAGGCTGACACATGTAAACCGATACGACTAGAGTCCAGTCACTGAATAAGCATGGAAAACAATATTGAGAATAACTTAAACCAGACCTAATTCATCAGATATTAACGATGCACGTCCAAACATATGTATTGATGTATTCACAAAACAACATATTGAGCAATTGTATCATACTGTTACTGTTTTAATAGGTTATTATTAGAAAAAATGGGTTACAGTATAAATTACACAGTAATCTAACCAGACACAACTTGTCATACCGAGGTATTAAGGTCAAGGTTACGATAGGTCTCAGAATCTGTCTACGACGTACTTTCCCACATATAATTAATTGTATTATTTTGTTTACAAACGGAGACGGTTAATTTAATTGATGATAAACCGCCCAAAGCATATCCTGGAAAATTGTAAACGTTTAACTTCAGGTTGCTATAAAAGCTAAATGTTTATCCTGATGTAAGACACAAGCAACACGACATTCAGGGTATGACATGGCGTTACGAGTTAATATTGGAAACGTACTGATATGCACTTTTGTATGGTTAACGAGCATCTGTCAACGAACAGAGGCTATACACCTGGAGAAACTGTCCACTATCTATCTACCCCATAACTACGTGGACGGAGTGGGGCAGTACCTTTACAACGAGGGACGCCGCAGAACAGTCTACGTACGACGAGCATCATTTCATTGTCTACACAATAGGTATGTGCGGATTTATTTTTATTTTCGATAAATTAATTTCTTATTGTAAGCTGAGTGGCTGTTACCTTTTCTGTTGACCAGAAAGGTAACTTGCGCATTTGTCATCTAAGCCGGACTGTCTTCGAGAACAACGATATCTTAATAAAACTATGTGTTGCGATTCATTTTTTGCAGTAATTTGTATATTAAAGTCTACATATTTACGTGCCGAGATACCCCGTTTTCATTATCGAGGTTCTCTTGTGGAGGATATAATTTTTACCGAACAGGATAGTGAAACTGACCACATTAAAAAGTGTCAACAAAATATGCCATTAAAACCTATAATTCGTCTTTTTATCACCAAGGTCAAATTCATTAGAATTAATAGCTCACATGGTGGCTAGAGAAAGAGGTGCACCGCACCCGGTCACATTATACGGGAAATGGGCAAGTCGTCCCTTTCCTAAAATGCTATGGACACAGGATCAAAGGTCAAGGTCATTTATGTTTAATTCAAGGACAAAGGAATTTGACATTGACCCTGGCTGAAATGAAACAAATCACCTCTCATATGATTATTATACTGGTATTAACATTTCCGTTAGCAATGCAAATATGGAGCTGGGAGGGAACAAAAGTCGCATCATAATACATGTTTAATGTATATTTAGCTTCCTACGTATACATATCTTGACTTGCAGGTAGGCCGTCACAGTTACTTTTTCCTACTGTCTCCCTTGAAAATGCCACCCTATTGACCTTTAGTTGAGCGTTAGCCCTGTGTGGAAGGCTTCCCAGTGCCGAGCTCTATCAGAGTGAGGTGTCCTGCTGGGTATCTTCGGCAATATGCTTCAGTGAGGTAGCACTAAAAATCGGCAAACGTTCTGGAATATCACAAGGAGACACTAAACGCGAACATACCTCAACCTCCAAAAACACACACCCGCACTCACCACACGCATGCCTGTCGCCCGCACGGAGGGCGTTGGGGTCCTTAAATGACCTCAGCTGTTGCTTGGGCGTTAAACAAGAATAAACCAAACTAAAAACAGCAATAAACTAAATTTACAAATGTAAATTCGTTGTTAAAGATACAAACCACACCTACCTATTTTAACGGTACCAATCTTGTTAAAATACTTCCTTTCTGTTTCACTGCTTTGTCTTTCTTTATTTTATTTTCTTCTAAAGGCGTCTATAGACAATCTCGATCCCTATTTCTTGTCCATTTCGTTCAATTATTTCGATTTTACTATGATTTACTGGGAAATTACACAAATACTCTCCTAATACCTTTCGCTCTGGATTTCGACTGTTTGAATGAACGGAATAAGACATTTGATCCATCAGATATTCATACATGTGGTTAGAAAGACTGTCACAGAGTGGATTCTATTTACAGGACGAGAAATACTCCATGGAATAGACATAACAAACGTCACAAATCCAGATATCGTATTTAAGAGTCAGTTCCAGGACGTCCAGCTGAGGGCGATCGAGTTTTGTGATCACTATTTGTTTATTTCAATGATGAGAAACGATGAGGCTGGTCGTGTGGAGATATACCGAATAGAGCATGCGACTACCGAGACTCACGTCCTAGTACACAATATCACAGGTATTGATTTTCAGCTTATCCGTAAAATACATTTCTTCGTTAATATTATGAAGAAACATGTTTTAAAAAATGGCTATTTCCAAAATGTGATTTGTATGATAAAATATAAATTACCGTTCGTTTCAAACCTTTTATCATGTATACTTTGTGAGAACTTAATATTATGTTTGATGTCTTTTTATACTTTTAGGCCCTATAGGCCCATGCATTTTATCAATCACTCAATGTATATATATTTGTCATTCTCATCAAGTATATCACTGTTTATAATGGTTATAGAGAAATAACGTACACGCATAATTATATTTTACCAGATTGATATCTTTACGGACTTCAGATAAAATAATAGTAATAACTGCCTTAAAAAATATTTCGAAACCACTGCAACATCATATACAAACATCGTGTTGTCTTTTTCGATTATTACAACCACGTTTCCCATTGTTTTCCTCCCTACAGTTGGCGTTCGACCAGACATGATTTTGTCTACCTCTGATTGTCGCACTGTCGTTGTTTCCTTGGAAGGCAACCCTTACAATAACGGTTCCCATTTCGTCGATCCAGAGGGTGCTGTCGGAATCATTCGGTTTACCGATGCATCCGGAATAGCGGGACAATACCAGTACACAGAACTTGACTTCACAAAGTTTAACAATCAGTAAGTGTACCACTTATCCACCGTTTTTACCTGATCGATTTGTTTCGTAATAATTAATAAGAGAAATAACATGCTAAAAGTATACCGATACATTACTCCTAGATGGCAGAACCTAGTATCAAGTGGAGTCCGGTTTGTCTACAGGGATAACAATAAATTCTCCAATGATTTGGAACCGGAGTATATCGCATTTAACAACGATGAAAGCATTGCCTACATATGTCTGCAGGTAAAATATATTTCTTGCTATTAAAGACTTCAGTGTCCTGCATTTAATAGAAATTCACTTTGTAAAAGCCTTTGCGATTGATTGGTTTTAAATTGTGCTGATGAACATGAAGGGACCTGTAAGGAAGACTTTAGTTTGATATCCGTGATACATGTTCACCTTTTAATATTTTGAATTGAGCTTAGATTTCTTTTTGTGAGCGTCCTTATAATCTGGTGGTGTTTGGCCATAAAACAATAAATACCTTATACCCTGGCCAAGACGTACCAGGGTCTCTGAAATGACAATGTTTACTCCAGCTTAACACTCAGCATGTCGGTATAATGTGACCGGATGAGATGACATAAGCTATTGACAATACCGATTTGGGTTGTGTTTGCAGATAGACCTACAAGAGGTTTTTTTTCAATTGTAGTTGCTGTCGCGTTTTACGCTGTGTGTTTTTAAAGGGACGGTTGGTTCGTCTGTCAATGATTGACGACCGTGCAGCATTTAACATTCTACTGAACTTTCATTTCAGGAAAACAATGCAGTGGCGGTGTTAAATCTATCTATTCCCGATATCACGGCCATCCATCCTCTTGGTTATAAAAACTGGACCAATTCAAAACTTGATGTCAGCGATAAAGACGGAAGTAAAATAAACTATTGTTTTGAATATTTTAACGAGTATCGATATATATACCTATCAGAATTGTGGGAAATATCAGCTGTTCCCTGGCCCTGGTGTGATTATAATTCCTGAAATATATAGATAGATCATCACATGGTCATATACATGGTCATATATGTGCGGCACCAGCATATAAATGTTAATACAAAAGACATTAACTATTTGGTTAGTAGAATATTGTCTAACGTTAATACCGATATTGTGGATATCTCACTATGTCGTTTTCACGTCATGCATATATAATTATTTATCATTTGTTAAATAGTTTATGCTTTACTAGATTAACTAAACAGAAAGTTAAACGATTATATTCTGATTATTTATGTTATATGTAACAGGTATTAACATTCGTTCGTGGCCAGTAATGGGTATGTACCAACCAGACGCCATCAAGGTTGTTATGATCAAAGGCAAGTCGTACCTTCTCACGGCGAATGAAGGCAGCACAAAGGATTACTCCGATATCGCAGGATCAGGTGGCTTCAACGAAGAGTCAAGGGTGGCTGAATTAACCATAGATGGTAGGTTCATTGTCAGATTATTCATAATCCTTAAGGATGTTTTCCTCGTCTGATGGATCTTATCTTTATACAGATTTCGCACTTGTAAATTATGTGCAAGTATTTTTCAGTTAACATCTGTAATCGCTTTTTTCTGCCCGACAGTAAGGTGTAAGAATTTTACCTGCTGCCACCATTTTATGATCGTAAGAGGCGACTAAATTTGGGATCCTATCTGTTCTCTTCTTTCTTACCAACTTTCTCCTTCATGATGTCTGCCTTGACAGTGCCTCACATTTAGTCTTTAGTTAAGCGTTCGCCCCTGTGAAGATGACTTTGGTTTCTGTCCCCTAGCCGAGACGTACAAGAGTCTTAAAAAATGGTAGTTGCTACTCCTGCATATGTGGATTGGGACGACTGGTTCGCCCGTTGTCAGAATAATGTGACCGGATGGGGTGTCTTGCTGGGTGTCACGGCAGTATGCTTCAGTGAGGTAGCACTATAAATCGGCACAAGTTCCGGATTATCAAAAAGAAACTTAACATGAACATACCACAGCCTCCTAAAACACATACGCACTCACCAGAAGCATGCATATTGCACGCACGGGAAGCCGTCCTTAAATGACCTAAGCTGTTGATAGGATGTTAAGCAAATCAAACCAAACCAAGACAGGCGGCCATTTTGGATTTTGACAATGGCAGGTTAATCCTGCTATATCGTATTATATGAAGTTATTAAATGTTTTGAAGGAAGAGAAAAGATCATTCTTTCGTTTGACTGATATTAACCATTCAGTGGTGGGCGTGATTCATGTCAGTCAAACGAAAGACTGATCTTTTCTCTTCCTTCAAAACGTTTAATTACTTTATATAACACGATATAGCGGGATTACCCTGCAATTGTCAAAATCAAAAAAAAAATCATTCAAAGGCGGGCCTGCCCTGCAGGTAGGGCGTTAGTGATCGTAAGAGGCGACTAAATTTGGGATCTTCTCTTTTCTCTTTCTGAACAACTTTCTTCTTCCTAAGGTCTCCCTTGACAATGCCTTGCTTTTGGTCTTCAGTTGAGCGCTCGCCCAAGGGGACGACTGGTTCGCCCGTTGTCAGTATAATGTGACCGGGTGGGGTGTCCTGCTGGGTGTCTTCGGAAGTATGCTTCAGTGAGGTAGAACTATAAATCGGCAAAAGTTCCAGCCTATCACAAGGAGACTTAACACGAACATACCGCTGCCTCCCAAAACACACATACGCACTCATCACACGCATGCATGTCGCACTCACGGGAGGCCGTCCTTAAATGACCTAAGCTGTTAATAGGACCTTAAACAAAATAAACCAAACCAAACCAAACCTGCTTAACGCTCAGCATTTTGGGAGTGGGACGACTGGTTTGCTCGTTTTCAGTATAATGTGACCGGGTGGGGTGTCCTGCTCGGGTGTCTTCGGCAGTATGCTTCAGTGAGGTAGCACTATGAATCGGCAAAAATTCCGGCCTATCACAAGCAGACTTAACACGTAAATACCGCAGCCTCCCAAAACACACATACGCACTCATCACACGCATGCATATCGCAAACAAGGGAGGCCGTCCTTAAATGACCTTAGCTGTTCCAAACCAAACCAAAATCAATAGTGAGCGCAAAGATCCCTCTGGGATCTCTTTACATAAATTTAAATTGAATGTTTGTGCTTTCCATGATTAACTTAGAATGCACTTATTGATTATGAAATGAAAATCTAACCGTTGTGATCTTTTGGATCTTTTGCATTTTATATGTACAATACAGCTTCCTTTCTAACATGGAACATTCACAATGATGTGACATTTTTTGTTGGAATATTATGATATAGTCAACAGTATGTATGTTTACGGAGAAACTTTTATGCAAGTTAAAGGTATAGTGTTAATATTTCCTTTCGGTAATTGAATGATTTATGTCTAGTATATTCATATCGTTTCGATGTTTTAGATCACATTGATGCATCAGCACTTGTACCATACTGGGCTAGTCAAAACGGATTTCTATGGAATCTTCAAACTAACAAAAATTTGGGTAAGACATTTTCACTGATGTACAAATTGTCCCAGTTCAATTTTATTCATTCGGTGTATCGCTTATGTTATAAAGCAGATCGCGTCGCTAAAGCCATCAACTGATTTGGAACTAATTAAACCGATTTGAAACAAATAACCATTTATACCCATTGTTTTCACATCACAATAGCAGTATGAATGGAGCCTTTAAGTAGATAACAAATTAAACCCGATTGAAGCAACTGTTGGTGAATGGTCTCATTGCTACAGAGACAATCCCGAGGTTGTCATTGTCTGTGTAATGATGGGTCCTACATGTTTAGCGAAGTGTGATGACTAGCCTTAGTGCATCGCATGGAATGTAAGCAGTTCTTATTGGATGTATTATCTAAATCGCAAATAGACTGCATATGTCTTAAACATATATTTTCAACTATTATCTGACTCGCTATATAAATGAATAATAACCATTTTTTTTCCAAAGACTGGTCTCGCGATTTACTGTGAATGCTATCCCTGAACTGTTTATCGATCACGCGCTGCGGAATCGAACGCGCCTAGTTACAAACGTTCAGATGACGGTAAATTTGATTACCTGTCGACTGCTTGTAAGCATGGCTTCGATATCTAGATTTAAACAAATTAACGATGACGGCTTTTTAACCTGACAGAGAACAGGGACTCTGTAAATACTCAAAATAGCACGAAGTTGGCAGTAAGAATTCTTCATACCTACTGCGATCAACAGCTTTATCAAGCAGCGAGTTTTAGGCAGCCGACAAATCCGAGTTGAACGAAAAGCTGAAGAAGTTATACGCTAAGTTGAGGACACAAAAGCGGGACTTTGTATAATAACTTCATTGGTCAGATTACAAAACAGTTGTTTTATGTCAACAGTCTTCGGTCGAGGTAAAACAGTTAATCTGGTCGGTACCAACACCATGGGAGAACAGTTAAAATTGTTATGTAAAAGTAAATTGAGTATTTTCGACTGTTGACGGTCAATGTTTTTGACTGTTGACTGGCGAGGAACATCCGCGCGCGCCCAAACACCCAAAGGATTACGATGAAGCGGCCTCGGGAAAGTTCACCGTGTTGGTTCCAACACCTCGGGGAAGAGCTTTGACTGTTGACTGATAAGGCATGCAACAATTGTATACTGTTGGCCATAAAAGGCATGAAACAACTGTAATGTTAACATAAGCTGGTAGTAGAGTAGTGGCCACTGCACTACAGGGAAAACATAAATCACGTGGATCGTGCTGTTCTCCTGTAACGCAGTGAGCGTTTCTACCCGAAACAGAATGCAGTTTAATGCTTGGTAAATTATTTTTTGCGATTTATTATTTTCGATGTATTAGTGTCTAAAACAATTTCCGGACAAGGCACATTAATTGATTCCAAGCAGTTGTGATAATAACATGCGTCATTCATTGCTCATTCATACATGTATAGCTGTATTTTGAAATAAGGTGGATTTCTGTTTTTGATAATCGAAAGTTAAATATTAATTTAAATTTCTTCAATTACCCTAATGTTGACATTCGTTTAAATTGAAGGACGTCTTGAGGTCAGTAACCTGGAAGGGAAGCATGGGGATGCATATGACGATCTGTATACGTTTGGCGGCAGAAGCATATCTTTATACGACCTTAGCAACTTTAACCAAGTTTACGATAGCGGAAGTGAGGTAGAGGAAATGATTGCACAGCACCGAAGTGATCTGTTCAACGCTAACGGAAAATCGAAAACGACTGTCGTATCCGCGTCAAAAGATTCCCGATCTGATGCAAGGGTATGTCTGCAATACTTTTTATGTTTACTTAATGATTGAAGGATTATATTGCTTAAAATTTAAATATCACTGTGTGCAGTGTGATGCATTTATACAGTGTCAATACTGTTCGAGAATGGTGTATGATGTTCAACAGATTCGATACTATTCATGGTTACATTCTAAGTATACAAAGCCATCCACAAAACTAAAATGAATACCAACATCATTACCAAGGTTTGATAATACAAAAAAAGTAGCAAGTCTGAAGATTCTGTTCGGGTCTGTTAGTATATACAATATCTTGAACTATCTAAGTTATTGGTCTTTATAACAAGATTTGAGTAACCATAGCCACTTTTTTTTATTTTAAACTGATCGTGAGTGTACCAAATTTTACCAATATATATCTTCATTTTTACATGTTTCGTTTTTTTATGTCACTTTGTCTCTTGCCCAATTTACTCGTATTTTTAATAACATATTTAGCCCTTATGACCTTAATAGTGTTGATGGACCGTTAATCATTTTAACTACTTGTAACTAACAAGGAAATAAGACCGGTTGTTCCGGATCACCAAGCGTCCTCTCCATCATTGACGACTCTAGCCATAGAAATCTAGGTCAAATCTGGGTTAAGTCACAATCTCGAATGAGAGTTGGTGTGGCAACAGGTATCAAACAAGCCTGGCGATATATCGCATATGGAACTAGAATGTTTCCAAATAGGATCATGATGTCGAACTTAAAAATTCACATGGTCTTCATTAATGTGCTTCCCTTGTAACCCTGTATTGTTATTGAATGTCAATTCTCAATAGTAATCTGCATCGGTCACGAAAATTGTGATGATAGGAATAAACATTTGAATATCGAATCAACTGAAAAAGGAAGGAATGCGGAGATGTTGATATCTAGAAAAGGAAAATTAATAATTAGGAAATTGAAATCATCACACTTAGTTGTAGACGTCGATAAGTAATGATTGAAGTAGGCGGCTGCTGTTGAAGAGTCGATAGTGTTCTTTGATTTCCGAGTTCCTCCAGGTGCAACATAATTGCATAAAAGGAATGT
Source organism: Pecten maximus (assembly GCF_902652985.1). Classification (NCBI taxonomy): domain Eukaryota; kingdom Metazoa; phylum Mollusca; class Bivalvia; order Pectinida; family Pectinidae; genus Pecten; species Pecten maximus. The sequence continues at coordinate 34,725,071 of NC_047022.1, forward strand.
AATAATATATGGTTATAATTATATTTACTGATATACTGTGAAATGGTGCTGTTGTCTTTAAAGGGGCATTCCTTTGTTCGGACATTAAAAACGTGCAAAATTTGTATCGATAAAATCTATGCCCGAATGAGGATTGTATGAGTTTTTGTGCCTACTAGTAATGACAGTAACGCCTTAAATGTACATAAAGAGTAAAACTGTCGTATGAATATAAAGGTAATAACTTTTACTGCTTGAGGGAAATTTATAATCCCCATTTAGTTTTATTTGGGCGACATTCACTTTACAAACGAAGGAATGTCTCTTTAAAAGATATGCCACAAAACAAAATATTACAATACGTTATTTTTCCCGGTGTACACAGGGTATTCCAGACAGGCTATACGTACCCACTATAACGATTAACATAGTTTATGTTGTTATTCTCATCGTAGGGTCTATGTTGTTATTCTCATCGTAGGGTCCAGAAATTGAAAGTCTAGCTGTACTTGAAGACGGTAATACGACAGTGATATTTGCTGGTATAGAAAGGCCGGGCCTAATTGCCGTCTACTCCGTCACTGGGGATGTGAACTCTGTACAGTTTGAGAGTCTCTGGAGTGGAATAACTAGGACAGATGACACGTTCGAAAATCTGTACAACCAGCGCCTCATCAGTGATGTCGGCCCAGACGATCTCAGGTGAGGATAAATAACTTTGTGAATTAGAGTATAAATTAAATTTGAGTTATTATGTAATACGTACTACGAATTTTCTGCAAAATATATTTTTCAATAATGTAATGGATGCGTCGGTAGGCTTTTTCGCAATTGCACTTTGTTGTCGGTTTTCTAACGCCTCCCATAACACATAATTACCACATGCGTGCATATCGCACCCAGGGGAGGCCATCCTTATTTACCTTAGCTGTTTGTAGGACATTAAACAAATACCAAAACAAATCCAGACCTGCCAACTACTACTATTTTATAGTAATCTTTACTATTTTGTGGTGGTCGTTACTCTTTTTTCTCTCGAAATAGTAGCAAATTACTCTTTTTGATGCAATAGATTTGGCAAGAATTGTTAAGAATTACTCTTTTTTTGCTCAAAAATGGGCCAAATTACTATTTTTGAATTTGAAAGGTTGGCAGGTCTGCAAATCGCTCCTAATTGATAAATATAAGCTCTTACAAAAGTGTCAATGATGTAAATTTTGACAATTGAAGTTTGTTATCGCGATTTCGCAGAAAGAAGTGAAGAGATCTTTCTCAAATTTTATACGTAGGTTCCCCTTGATCTCTAGTTGAAGTTTGATACTGTTAGTACTCAAAGGAGGAGTGCCAATTTGGGCTGTTAAGCGGCCAATCAGTGATAAGGCTTATTTTTTGCAGAACGATACATTATGTGGCTTATAAGCCTCTGCTAGATTGACAGTCGATCGTCTACATAGCCTTATCTACATATTTTAATTTGTTGTGCCTGACGACGATTGTTATGCGAGCTGTAGAACAACATTTTCCGTCAAAGTTCCGAACTTATTTATCTCTATACACTGTCTATTAATCTCGAAAAGAAGTATTTTCATTTTGTGCAATGCTGTCAACTTTTTTTATAATAATTCTTGTTTATATTTGATAAGTTTGATTTTCATTTACTATGTCTAGAAATAAGCTTTCTACAAATATAGTTTGATTCCCTGATTGACAGGTACATCCCCGCACATGAGAGTCCCAACAACATGCCACTTCTACTGAGCACGGCGTCTGGCAGTGGTACAGTCTCAGTGTTACAGATAAAAGGTTTGAGTGGTTCAGGCAGCAGTGGCAGTGCCAAATAAATTTCGTGGAGGCACGTACAATGCATGTGCCAAAAACTTATTTCAACGTCTAAAGTGTTTTAGTTGAAAGGGAGATAACTGTGTTAGGTTTCATGTAATTATGAATTCTATAACAATTGCATGTGATGATGCGACGCCATCCTAAAATATCACAAAGCTTATATAAAATAATGATGTATTAGATTACCACTCGCTTGATTCAGAGTACTAGATTGCCTACCCACACTACTACATGTATCCTCTGTGGAAAATGCTGTATATTGCTTTTCTCTAGGCATCGAATGACTGGAATTCGCCGGGGACAGGAAAACACTACATTATTTTAAAACGTAGTCATATCATTGCTGTTCGTATTAGCTATGCCACAATGTATGTAAAGATTTGTATATATTTTTTCATGCATCAACAAAATGTTGTTCACTCTGGATTTATTTCATTTTCAATATTTGTTGTTTTATTTTAGCGTTGATGGATATCAAAACTTTTGTCCGATTGAATTCGGTTTTTATCTTTCGTCCTCTTTGTTCTCACAACAGAAGGCATACAGACATAGCAGTGAAGTCGAACTGAGCAATTATTCTCATCAAGATTAGGAATTCCGCAGTGATTGAGTGTGACTGCAAACTATAAACCCGTTTTGAGTAAGGAACATGTTAACGTCTAATTTGAATGTTTATCCATGCAACAATGATATTACTTATTTGTACAAGTTCACTTTTATCAAAATATCTACCATTATAGTTTTTATTTCCAGTACCGAGGTAAGCTTTATGGTGGAAATACGCTGATGCATAGTTAAAAAAAATGTCTGCCAGGTTATTTATCATTAAATATGATTAACTGAGTATATATCTTCTGTGTTCTTCTTACCTCAACGTGTGATAAGTACAAACCATCTTACATTTTACATCCCACACAAACATTACAACAATTCAGCACAATGAAATCTTAACAATAACAGCACATGTTTTATAATTTGAATACCTGTACCACTTATCTCGATGAAATTTGTGTCATATTTAAAGCCGTTATGTAATTTGCCCAAACACGATACATGAAATATTGTTAACTTAAAGGATTAAGTGCTTAGTACTCATTATCACTTGTAAAGCTTTAAATCATTATAGGATTGTAAATGGGCAAAATGTTTCGAAAAGTGTCTTTTGTTGCTTCCACGTTTTAACATTCTCATTTTAATGCGTTGAAACCTCTCTCGAGGAGGTGCTACTGCGCCGCTGTTAATGTTTAATAATTTCTGATATCGGTGATGTATGTTAACAATTATCCCTGATTAAGAATTTCATTCATTTGACGAGTATATGATGAATGTCAGGAATGTTCGTTAAGGAATATGCACTTGTGACCATGCCAATGTTATCTCCTACTGACCATTGATGGGTGATTTACTCGTATAACGCTGTATCATGTGTTGACCAGTGATACTTGATACATACACGAGACAAGTCTGTGGCCAAACCAAAAGTTGAATTTAACGCTGCTGATAGCTTCAACATTGATAACAATGATGAATGTTCTTATTCCGGTCACAAATTGGGATAGCGTATGAAAAGATACTTCAATAGAGACGTCATTGTCATAAATACGTTGTTTACTGTATGTATATAAAACCTAGTCCACTAACTACACTATCAGTTATACGCAAGTTAGTAACTTTGAAGTTCAATGGCCACTTTCTCTGGACATGTCCGACTGCGAGTAAATACCCTGCTCTAGTTATAATTACCTGACGTAGATTAAATTTCCACGTGTTATGTCCGGCTCGCACACGACAAAATAATGGTTTCAGAGTTCAAAACGTAGTTAAATTTTTATACACATTTTGCTTGCGGAATTTTTGCGCTCTTTTAAAAAATATGTTCCTCAGTTCAATCTAGTAATAGGGCCGATTATGTTTACTGTACAATATACTACAGATTGTAACAATAAATATAAAAGGTACTCTTACATTTACCGCAAACGTCAAACATTGTTTAAATTCTGTTGATACTTAAATCAGGACATCTATAATATGTAATAATGTTAATTATAGTCCCGGATAAGACAAATTTATCTTTTGATAATTTTACTAAAGTGCATTATATTAATTGAAACAAAACATCTTATCTGTACACATACATGCGTACCATCTATTTGTTTTCCTTTGTATCGTGATAGTCATAATACCCTGGATGGATCTGTAATAACTTCATTCCAATATCTTCGAGTAACCGGAAAGTTTCTTAAATTGTGCGACGTAGTATTTATTTTTTTTCTTCGGCCAAGTGTAGGCCCACAATATAACATTATCCAATGGTTTGCAGCAAATTGTTTGCTGCGACTTACAACGAATATTGCTAATAGGTCTTACAAATGAAAAGTCTCTGTGATATTGTGTTAATAAACTAAAAGTATACTTAGTTCATATAAACACGAATCCTGTATCCTGAGCTCAATTCCGGAAGATTTACTGTTTTTGAGGCTGTCATAAGCTCGGTTAGAACTAGAACAATGTCGTTTAACCACTTCAATAAATCAATAACTTGTTTTTGAGAATCTACTGCCGACAAGAACGTCGACAGATTGCTATATATCTGCTGGACTCCGTCCAGAAAGCTTAAAAGGATATAAAACATACTTTTTGAACAAAAGATATTGTGCATGGAGACTAGATGATCCGGCAGGTTAAGCACTTTCCGCTGGTCAAGCTTCATACTATAAAAGTGTACAGCGTGGGTTTGTGAACCAAGGTGGATAACTCGCCAATGGAACCAATATAAGTCATCACATCTATCAGAAAAAAGTTCTAGACTGACGTATTACTTGATAAGTTATCTCACAAGTACTTTTTGTCTCGTGTATTTACAATAAATCGGTAACTATTCCTGTCCTGATCAGAATAAATACTGACAATGGTCATATTTCACTTGCAAAAGTTGCATGTATTTACATTATAATGGGTATATACTTATATTAGTTTATATCGTGGTGACTGTACACGTGAATGTATTTACTGCAGATGATTAATGGCTCAACGTAATAGAATGGCAGAAATGATACTGCATTGATATGACATTTTAGTCGAGTTCAAATTTGATGAATAGAAAAGAAAAAGGCAATTGAATGATTGAGATATTGTGAATGATTAAGATATTGCAAACTTGAGTGTTTCTCCAGCTTCAAAGCATAGATTATAATGTTTATGTGCAATCCAAAGATATCCTTACCTTTAGCTCGAAATGACCTATATCAAGAAGCAATGCTTAATCGGTATGAGGTACCTGTAATATTTTACCAATAGAACTGACTGAAGTCACCAAGGTTCACACATACATCATATACTACTTGAATCGTGTCGCGAAACCAGCTACTCTGCAATGGCGGCTAATCTGAACACAATCTTTATGACATCCTTACAAGTGATAGACTTGTGTACATAGGTATATCCACATCCTTGTTACCTTTGTATAGGGATTATTGGGTTGTAGTTACCATATTTACATTGCATCGTAAATACCCAATTTTACTTATTTTCTGATGATATATGTTGTATTTAAATCTTCAGCGATATTTTCAAAACTTTTGGCAATATGAAATGTCAATAAAAGGCGATCTCACACGTTCGGTTCGACATTTAAGAGGATATACGTCCCACAGAAAGTATGGGTTGTTTGTCGTATTCTGCTTAATAATGAAGCTTATTCTCCAGGATGTATGTGTATATGATAATCAGTCAAACATCGTTACTGATAGGAATATCCCCGGTAAATACACATTAGACTTCCCTCAGTTACAATAATATTAAAATAGTTTAAAATATTTTCAAAATGTAAATGATAGTATGAATAATAAAATATATATATAATTATAAAACGTAATTGTAATGAAAGTATAGAAATTCCCCAAAAAAATTATGAAATAGGCTTATTTATAACATTCTTTTTGTCAGAAATAGAACTATAAACCAGTAGGTTTTAAGATGGCTATTACATGAATAGTAAAGAAGGTCGAGGGCTCGTCAGTGAATACCTTGAATCGAAGATGTAGTTACCAAGGAAACCGGACAAGCATTAGAACCATGTGGTGGCGAGGCTGCCGACGATATATTACACCAATACAGGAGAGTACAGTCCATTCTAATGTGAGTTATATGTGTCCATCAGCAATAGAATTTGGCTGATTTGTATCAAATAAAATTATTTGTAGATGTGTGTTTGAGTGTCAATTCATTCCTGTAAATCGTTTGATGTCACGAAGCTGAGGAGTTATATGTGGTCGTCGTTCTCTGCTCCCCTTGTTAATAACGGGTTATTATATCGAAATTATATCCATTGTAGACTATGGTTTGTAGTATAAGTGACCTTTGCCCCCAGTAAAAAGGTGTTGGAATGTGTCGTGTAATCGATTAATAACGAGGCTGACAGCAAGCTCGATGGACTTGTTAGCATAATAACAAAATTTCTGAATATCATCTGGTCACAATATTTGATGTCATTTATCTCCACTTTCCGTTATAAAATAAGTGAACTGAAACGTGTTACAAAACATCTAAAGCGTGTATTGTTTACGTACTCAAAAGATGTTCATTATGATCATGGGTAAATAAATATTCTATCAAACTACGAATCGGGGAAACGCCTTTCAAAACATTATGTTCTACAAACTACTGAAGTCAATATTCACTGAATTTTACGAGTTTTTGTATATCTGACTTGTCAGCGGTACCTATATCAAAACAACAATCCATGTCAAATGCGTCCAAGCATACTATACATACAATAACGGGAGTAGAACAGAAATGAAATCCATCGCGACAGACTTCCACGGATGATTTATCTTAACTAGGCCGACTATTTATATGACAACCAAAATAGCATCATCAACATGGTCACAAATACACGTAACTTGACAGTCCACTGACGGAATTCTCTGGTCATAAATGTGTGATAATTTCTGTATTGACTTAGAACTTAGAATAAATGTTTATCGATCTATATCGGTAGAGTATAGTAACTCATGTATAGTAGTCATGCTATGCTATATTTTTGTCATTCAGCAAGATATTTGTTTAAACATTGGTTGATGCATTAACGGTAATATATATTACCACAAAAGCCATCAAATGTAGCTTGATTACATGTGTCTGAGTGTATCAAATAACATAAACAGGTAGGTAGATCAATGTTTTAATCCTGATGTGAAGACAACCCTGGGGTGAATGAAAAAACCGTGACGGTGTGTCTATTGTCGAGGGTCACGTGGGTACAAACCCTCAGGGTGACATAAGACAGTTTACCAAGACACACACGTGAATATCGCCTATACATGTACATTTAACCTTATAGATACGGTATTGTTCTGTCGAATAATACTGCATCATAAAGCTGCTTTGTCCTTCGACTGGTCAGTAAACATTTTATAATTGTTTATAATAGTGACCGATTGTCCTGGCTTACTTGGCTCCCCCTGTTGTCAATAATTTGTTTTCGCTGTCGAGATGTATCTATCAATCAACAATATGATATTCATTTTAAGTATTCCTTCTTTCAGCAATTCAGGAATTTTTTGGAAACAAGTATTACTATACATAGTAACGTTTTATTAACGAACTTTGTTACATACACAATACCATCAACATGTGCTTATGTTACTGCCCAGCAGATAGGGCGTAATAATTGTACATGTCACATGATTTGTAAAAGACAATCAAATTTTAGATCTTTTCTGTTCTTTTCTTATAACTTATGTATCCCTTGACATTGCTTCACTCTGTCCTGCAGGTGGGGTGTAAGAATTGTACCCGCTGCCCCCTTTGCATGATCGTAAGAGGCGACTAAATTTAGGTTCTTTCGTTTCTCTTCTTCTTAACAACTTTCTTCTTCCCAATGTCTCCCTTGACAATGTCACACTTTTGGCCTTTAATTGAGCGTTCGTCCCTGTGAGGAAAGCTTTCGGTTCTGTAGCTCGAGTTTCCTCTGGCCGCGACACCATGTCTGGTGTAGGGCCAGATCGCACTACTATATGAAAACGTGGAATTCTCCGACACCGTTTGGTGTCGCTAAGATTTTGGTACAAATACAATAAAATCGGGCGTGACATAACACTTACCTTCAGATATATAGATAAATGATATATTTATTTACATTTGTACCCCAAAAGCCCTGTTTAGACCTAAATCGGTGTTCTATTCCGTCCGTATAGACCCTCGCATTACGCATTATCCCATTTTACGAAAGACAGCTCTGCTGAAAGTGAAATTAATCATGCCAAGCAAATGATTGGAAGCATCATTCGTACACTTGAACCATTTGTGAGTAATATTGATTTTTCTTTTTTCTTTTGTTTGTTTTTCGAGCAAAATGGATTTTGACGGAATTAGGAGTCATTATTTTCATGATATGACGTCACGACATGTATATTACACTAATGACAGATCTAAAAATATTACCTAGGCGAATTCACGGTATATATGGAGTTTAAAATGCTTCCTCCTGATATACATGTAACTACCGTCCTGACTGCATTGGGTTTGCGCTGTCTTATCCTGATATAACCAGCGTGCTAACCTGTAGGTATTGAGTTTACACTGCCTCCCCTGATATAACCAGCGTGCTAACCTGTAGGTATAGGGTTAACACTGCCTACTCCTGATATAACCAGCGTACTAACCTGTAGATATTGAGTTTACACTGCCTACTCCTGATATAACCAGCGTACTAACCTGTAGGTATTGGGTTTACACTGCCTACCCCTGATATAACCAGCGTACTAACCTGTAGGTATTGGGTTTACACTGCCTACCCCTGATATAACCAGCGTACTAACCTGTAGATATTGGGTTTACACTGTCTCCCCTGATATAACCAGTGTACTAACCTGTAGGTATTAAGTTTACACTGCCTACTCCTGATATAACCAGCGTACTAACCTGTAGGTATTGAGTTTACACTGCCTACCCTGATATAACCAGTGTACTAACCTGTAGGTATTGAGATTACACTCTCCTGATATAACCAGTGTACTAACCTGTAGGTATTTAGTTAACACTGCCTACTCCTGATATAACCAGCGTACTAACCTGTATGTATTAAGTTTACACTGCCTTCTCCTGATATAACCAGCGTACTAGCTTGTAGGTATTGGGTTTACACTGCCTTCCCTGATATAACCTGTATGTATTAAGTTTACACTGCCTACTCCTGATATAACCTGTAGGAATTGGGTTTACACTGCCTCCCCTGATATAACCTGTATGTATTAAGTTTACACTGCCTACTCCTGATATAACCTGTAGGAATTGGGTTTACACTGCCTCCCCTGATATAACCTGTATGTATTAAGTTTACACTGTCTACTCCTGATATAACCAGCGTACTAACCTGTAGGTATTGGGTTTACACTGCCTCCCCTGATATAACCTGTATGTATTAAGTTTACACTGCCTCCCCTGATATAACCTGTATGTATTAAGTTGACACTGCCTTCGTATATGAAACCCATAAATGTATAAATGCTTACACATTATATATCGATTGTCATATCAATAAACAAAATTACAGTGAGGCGTACCTCTGTGATAGCTACGCGAAAAGATTACGATTGAAAACTCAATGTTAAAAGGTAAGGTATGTCGACAAAACATTTGATGACAATATGTCTTAGTTCATCGTATTGTAGATGCAGCTTTGTATGTACACATAAATATATCTTACATGTGTATATTGGTATGTCATATAGGTCAAAGGAGAAATGGTAAAGATAACAGTAATTCGAATTGAAAAGGAAAAACGTGTGAACGAATTTTAATGGGTAAATTATATGATCTGATTCAAGCACGCTATTCACGACATGGAAATAACCTCCCCTCAGATCAGTTAAGTGGATGCATCACATACGTATTTGACGTCGGTATTTGGTACGTGACTTGCTGAAGACAATACATATGTTTACATAACTACTGATGGTGCATGATTTACCTGGGGACTACTTATGGCGAGCGTTACTACAGTGACCGTGGTTTCCCCGCCTTAGTCCGACCCCTCGAGCCAGGCGCGAGGTCATCCTTATCGCGAAGGTATGTATATAAGCACCTGTTTAAGATTCACATTATTAGAAGATATTGTCAGATGTCGAACATGGTTTTGGTGCCAATGACAAGCTCTGCAGTTGGTCTGGAGATCTTTTTATTGATCCTTGCTCATTTGGTGGATCCGATCTCCGCAGGAGCAGGTAGGTTCCGTATTGATAATATACAGTATCTGTAGTGTGTGTTTAAGACAATATAGTAATTCATTTCTAGATGTCGGTATACAATTATGTTTCTTAGTGCCCTGCAACTCCTTTATGTATTTTTACTGATGTTAGATTTATGGGAGATAAGCATAGCTTGATATGTTCATGTATTAATTGATCTTATTGGCAATGTTTTCATATCAATAATGCAGTTTGAAATAAATAATATAATTCCGTTCTTTCTATTAAATGAATACTGCCTATATTTCAATACACATGCACAAGTAAGCAAATGTTTAATAATTATGATCGTAAAAATGTTATTCAAAATTGTTACTGGGTGTCCTGTTTAACACCTTTTATTGAATTGCAATTATGTACAACCTGCAAGAGAAAGTTTCTATAACAGCATAGCGAGTCTGAAGCTTACGGAAATGTTAACATATACAAAATTTGAACCAAGTGCTGTTGATCTGTACCACAGGATACGAGTAACCCTAGTCACATTTGTCATTTTAAACTATTGACGCGAGTGTACCTAGCTGTTTAACTTTACTTATTTCGTTTGTTTGATGTTGTTTAGTTATGCCAATATTTTGCCCTAATGACCTTTACACTGTGTGGGCCGTTAAAAGTGTAATAATCAACCACGTGTCATGTTAATACATCATGAAGTTTAGCGTATGGTTATGCACGTGGCTGTGGTTTGAATGGAAAAGTTTGTTAAATAGTTGGTTAGCAGGTAAAACCTACTACATTGAGAGACCTGCTCCAATGGGTTGGCTTATAACGTGATGCACTGTAACGACGATACATTAGTTTCACCGTCACGCATACGTATTGTGCATCATTTGTCTGTATTATCGTCCTCTTTACTCTTGTTTTTTAGATTGCGTTGCAATGTTAACGTTTTATCAACTCATAGCCATTAAATCCTGAATTGGTACCTTTATTTACGTAACGATATGCCAATATACATTGCATCAGTATGCAACCTCCGTCGAAATGAATAGTCATAAAAATTGTTACCACGAATACCGGTCAGCTGTAGTACTGTTTGTGTGAGCCTCCCGAAAACAGAAGAGCCATTCCAATAAATGTGGATATAACCCTACACAAAACCCATTTTTAGGGACAGAATATATTATCTTTCTACCGTATACATACACCTTTAAGTAACACTCAATATATTATTGCATCATTGGTATCCTTCACTCCTTCACGGTAATATAGTTAGTTATTGCATTATAATGTTTCTGTCGTCCCGGTACTACTAGGAATTGTGGGGTATTGTCTATCGAACCTGTATTACAGTAAATCATGCTGTTATTTCTGTCGTCCCGGTACTACAGGGAATCGCTTTGTTTTTCTATCGAACCAGTATTACAGGGAATCACGTTGTATTTCAATCGTCCCGATACTACTATGACTCGTGGTGTATTTTCTATCGTCCCGGCACTTCTGGGACTCGCGCTGTATTTTCTGTCGTCCTGGCTTGACTGTGACTCGCGCTGTATTTTCTATCGTCCCGGCTCGCCTGTGACTTGCGCTGTATTTTCTATCGTCCCGGCATTACTGACATACATGTTGTATTGCACATGTATTTCAGTTAGCTTTCGTCCAATTGACACAGAGTTAACTTTCCTTTCTTTTGTCCAACTTAACTTTTAACTGTCAATTACATTACCTTTATTCAAAAACAACATTAGTGTCTTCGCTGATGCTGATCGGACCGTAAAGGTGTTGGTATTGCATTTATAAGTGTTCTATAGAAAGGTAACCAGGCAGTTTGTGTTAAATCGATATAGTTATTCCGTAAGGTGACAAATCTCGAATCACATCAGTACCCAAGACGGATCATGTTTTACAATAACAGATAGTTTCAAATATTTAACCGTGTTCAGTCATTAATTATTTTGTAGCCTTAGAATGAAAAAAAACCGTCTGTAGGTGACTAATTTGCGAATTGAATAATCAATATTTAAACATGGAAAATGTTGCTTTGTAGTTTAAGCTGCAAACAATGGCGCTTTCGATGTTAATTATGTTTCATATTTGACTCGATCGAAATATTATTGTGATGGCACTGTTGGAATAAAAATGTCCATATTAAGTGTATAAAGGCTACTTACTCTGTTACTTGCATTTGTAATAAAACGGAGAGCTCGTAAGAATTGTACCTGCTGCCCCCATTGCATGATCGTAAGAGGCGACTAAACTTGGGATCTTATCTTTTCCCTTCTTTCTTTACAACTTTCTTCTTCCTAATGTCTCCCTTGACAATGCCCCACTTTTTGCCTTTAGTTGAGCGTTCGCCACTGTGAGAAAGGTTTTGGGTTCTGTCCCCTAGCCGAGACATACCAAAGTCTTTAAAAATGGTAGTTGCTACTCCTGCTTAGCGCTCAGCATATTTGGAGTGGTACGACTGGTTCGCCCGTTGTCAGTATAATGTGACCGGGTGGGGTGTAATGCTGGGTGTCTTCGGCAGTATGCTTCAGTGAGGTGACACTATAAATCGGCAAAAGTTCCGGCCTATCACAAGGAGACTTGACACGAACATACCGCAGCCTCCCAAAACACACATACGCACTCGCCACACGCATTCATGTCGCACTCACGGGAGGCCGTCCTTAAATGACCTTAGCTGTTAATAGGACGTTAAACAAAATAAACCAAACCAATCATACAGGAACAGGGAAATAATATGCCTGCTATAGCTCACTGGGTGTCGTGAGAGGCGGCTAATTGTGAGCGCCGCGCCCTGCAGGGTCGAGGGTGGTTTCCCTTCAGTTCAAGGGACATTGGAGAGGTCAAGAATAAAGCCCATTGTATCTCGTTGCTTCACAGAAGGCAACTAAAAGTGGGCAACTTGAAGAATCGAGTATTTTCTTCTGTGTCTTCTATAAGGGAATAATGAAGAGACCAAATCAAATCATCTACTCCACAACACTTGGTATCTTAAATGCTTTCTTTCCTTATTAACTGCTCTTTATTTGCTTTGTTTTCTTACTCTAGGTGTCTCGTTGACACCCGTCTTAATATTACCCCGGCTATTGCGAGGACGAAAAACCCCTAAAAATTAAATAATAAAAAACCGCCGTTGGAGCTAAATGGTAAGAACAATGTTTTATCAATAGCTGAAGTAGACTTCAATGTTCTATTTTTTACGTAAATCGGAAAAAAATACCTTTAGTATTTTTAACGAATGGACGAAACGTTTGTTAGAGGATCCATTTTTTATACAGTCACATTAGCCCATTAACGATTCCGGAACAAAGTACAAACATAAGTGTACCTTTCTAGATCAAATCATCATTACAAGACAGTTATCTTTCAGAAGTTACAAAACAGATCATCAGAAACAGAACAGACTTGTCATTGTCGATTATCATAAAGGCATCCGAATGTTTGAAGGTGTACCGTAGGTGACCAAAGTACGCAGACTTGTAAAAGTATGTCATTAATAAAAAGGGAATGACGGACAGGTCAGGTTAGCCAAACATCCTCGACCTGTAGTTTTAAGAGATGTTACTGAGTACATGTAGGCGGATCTCTAGTCTGATAAAAGGGTGCTGTTGATACCGCGTACCTAAGATGTCGTTTGATGGTAATGCCATATCGGGTATCCCTCTGGAACATGATTTACATCCACTGTGAGGTCGAACACATGAAACTAATTTTAGTTTTCATTTGGCGACATTGTATCTATGAATATAATGCTACGTTTTTCTGATATTTTATTCAGTTAAGAGTACAGTTTGAGCTAAAGAGTCAATAATTGAACAGTCATGATTTATCTTAATCAACGATTACGTGATTAGTAACATGCACTCGGGGTTGGACCCGTCATCGATCACGTGATTAGTAATGCGATTTTTATGAGATATATTTACGTTTAAAATCGGATAAAGCAAGACTTTCTTCACGGCTGATACAGATTATTATTTCTTTATCAACATCAAATACTCCTGAAGGACGTGCGATGATAATACCACATCTATATTGTGACTAATGTAATTACCGACCTGGGCTAGTGCTCTCACGTGTATTATCAATTTCTATCGAATTCGAGGCACGGCCAAATATCAATATCCTCAGGTCTGTACACACAAGAGTTTATCAGCCAAACAAACTAACACATAAATAATTGCTAATTTATTCACAACTATTTTGACAAATGAAGTCATAAAATTACATTAATATGAAATTGTCAAATGATATGTTCATATTTTGGTTTTGATTGAACGGGCCCTTAACCGATTTTTTATCTACCATGAAATCCCCATCTGATATAATCCGGCAATTAATTATTTAGTTTTCTTAGCAATTGATGGTATTGTTATGTACCGTAGATGATTCGAAATAAAGCATAGCTTGGCTTTTGTGAGCCCATTTTTAATCCGGAATGCTCTAATATACAACTTCTGGAATTCTGTAATTTCACATCTATTTATTACTCATTTCCTATCAAACATTCTGCAAAATATGTTATATACGTGAAAAGGGCGCTGGTAATCGACAATGTTCTTAGGTTGAAGCATAAGGTGATTTGGAAAACATGTTGTTAATTGGAAGAATTCAATTATTACAGAGATGCATATCATTTACAGTATCTCACAACTACGCTTGTTTCACATGTAATATCACATGACACAAACTTTGTAACAGTGTGTTATTGTTTTTGTTTACACACCACAGTATGTAACCACTTTCAAAGCCTACGATTGGCCATATGACCTCAAACAATTCTGATTGGTCTACCCTCTGACATTTGACGACGGACTACTTTTACCAACGCGTGTTCTTTTTGATGTCGTATGTCGTATATTGATTTACCAGGGGTCAATATTGACGATACTAATTGAAAGATGTGTCGTCAAAAAATATCTGGGATTCGGATGGTAACAAGTATAATTTCATGGTGAAATATTAACAGAATATCAATGTACAATGAGTCTTCGCCATCATCAAAACAATTCACAACTGTACGACAAAAATGGCCCAGACACTGATTTGATAAGCGTAAGCCTCGGGCGTGAATAGTCACTTTTAGGTTTGGCACAGTGGTGGGCCGATGTCACTCCGTACGTATATTATCGCCACAAAATAAATCATCACTATCTAATAATTCAACTTACTTTCATAGCGAATTTATATCCCAAATATAAAAATGTAAAGTTTCATTTTGGAATTCTTGTCTCGTATCAGTAAACTGATAATCAGATTTTGTAAACAACACGTACAGTGACACAAGTTAATTACAGCGCGGTTTCCGGAATATTTATTGAAGTGTGTCTATCTTGTGGTTTCTTGAATGAACAAATCTTGGTGTGAACTTTAATCATCATCACAATCAATAATGGGATACCTACCAAGTTCAGGAAAGGACCGATAATATTGAAACTGGTGGTGATAGATATCCAGCTGTGACATTCGACCTCGCTCTGTTTGCAAAAACCCGTCCCTTTCCTAAATTAGAAAAAAATTAACTTGAGTTAGCTAAACATGCTAAATAACCGTCAAGTGTTGGAGAACGTATATAGCTCTGAAAAACAAATAGGACAAACAAATGTAATCATGACATAATGTCGACTTGATTAGCTGATAGCGCTTACCATTCCAGAACATCTGGTCTTATACTTCTGCTCATTAAATTGCTTTTTGTATAAATTACTGAATACATTATTTCATAGCAGATTTTACACATGTGGTTTGGCATATGGAATGTTCAATCATTTTGCATGCGTCTATAAAGCCCTTTGCCGAGTGGCATATCATTTTTTATGATATAATAAATTCCATGACCCGATATTCTGTTTATTACACGACTCCTATTTATGAGGATACTATGAAATCGCAAATGTCTGTGCAGGAGAGACAAATTTAGACTGGTGAAGTTTGTTTTTCTCTACAGAGACAATTAAAAATGCGATATCATATATTATTTACGTCACGATAGTGTTGCTACTCATATGCCGTACGATAATTATGACGTGGTCGTATTGCATAACAAAACAGGTAAGTTATGTGATGAATAAAGTTCTATCATCTACAAGTAAATACGGGCTTTAACATTAGCGTCAGGCGGTGGTAGTCTTCGATATTGTAAAATAAACAAATTGATGGAGCCATCAGATGTCGCAGTTCAACAGGATGCGACAATTAATAGAACATGTTCCTGTTTATCACCAAGAAGCTAGTCACTAAAGCACCGTTAACATTGTTACGTATCAGATTATGTCCTTTGAAGATAGCAATAAAATATGTCCATTAGGAGTTACGTAGATAGATGTAATTACAAGAGTTGTTCTATTGTTTGTCATTGATGTTAAACATCTAATAGCCTTTGCGTAAGTGTTTACTGCGAATGTAGACAGATTATTGGAGTGTTTTTCTGGCGCTTGCTGCGAATACAAATTACCTTATTGAGATATCACTGTATGGTACCAACATGTACCGCTTTATTTACCTTATTGAGATATCACTGTATTGTACCAACATGTACCGCTTTATTTACCTTATTGAGATATCACTGTATTGTACCAACATGTACCGCTTTATTTACCTTATTGAGATATCACTGTATTGTACCAACATGTACCGCTTTATTTACCTTATTGAGATATCACTGTATGGTACCAACATGTACCGCTTTATTTACCTTATTGAGATATCACTGTATGGTACCAACATGTACCGCTTTATTTACCTTATCGAGATATCACTGTATGGTACCAACATGTACCGCTTTATTTACCTTATTGAGATATCACTGTATGGTACCAACATGTACCGCTTTATTTACCTTATTGAGATATCACTGTATTGTACCAACATGTACCGCTTTATTTACCTTATTGGGATATCACTATTGTACCGACATGTACCGCTTTATTTACCTTATTGAGATATCACTGTATTGTACCAACATGTACCGTTTTATTTACCTTATTGAGATATCACTGTATTGTACCAACATGTACCGTTTTATTTACCTTATTGAGATATCACTGTATGGTACCAACATGTACCGCTTTATTTACCTTATTGAGATATCACTGTAGTGTACCAACATGTACCGCTTTATTTACCTTATTGAGATATCACTGTATTGTACCAACATGTACCGCTTTATTTACCTTATTGAGATATCACTGTATGGTACCAACATGTACCGCTTTATTTACCTTATTGAGATATCACTGTATTGTACCAACATGTACCGCTTTATTTACCTTATTGAGATATCACTGTATGGTACCAACATGTACCGCTTTATTTACTTTATTGAGATATCACTGTAGTGTACCAACATGTACCGCTTTATTTACCTTATTGAGATATCACTGTATTGTACCAACATGTACCGCTTTATTTACCTTATTGAGATATCACTGTATGGTACTAACATGTACCGCTTTATTTACCTTATTGGGATATCACTGTAGTGTACCAACATGTACCGCTTTATTTACCTTATTGAGATATCACTGTATTGTACCAACATGTACCGCTTTATTTACCTTATTGAGATATCACTGTATTGTACCAACATGTACCGCTTTATTTACCTTATTGCGATATCACTGTATTGTACCAACATTCACCGTTTTATTTAGTTTGTGACATGCGTTAGCGATTACAGTAATGTTAATCTTTGTTAAAATCTACGTAAAACACCAGAACGATGTTTCCTGTTCGAATCGATACAATCTATCTTTAGTCTAGATGCAATGGAACACAGGGAAAATAAAAACTGATTGTTTTTTCTGTACCATTGATGTAACCACACCTGTGTTTAATTCATCCCATTTTTAACAATTCTGTAAGCAAATCAACTTGGAACACACAGTCTTAGAACTGTGTTTTGCAGCCAATTCGAGTATAAACGTAGACGTCATCAGAAAAAGACGCCTTACTTTGCGTTACTTATTCCCGAGCTTTTATAACTAAGAAAAAATGGTTTTCTCATTTTTAGGTCATCTGACCCGAATGGTCAGGATGACCTATAATCATCATGCTTCGTCCGTCGTCGTGCGCCGTGCGTAAACTTTTCACATTTCAAACTTTTTCTCAAGTTCCACTGTTGGGATTTAGCTGAAACTTGCCTGTAATGATCCGAAGGTGGTCCTGACAAAGTGTTGTTATATTTTAAACTTCTTCAGTTCCACTGGTGCCATTGAGCTGTAACTTGCCTGAAATGATCCTGACCAAGAGTTGTTATTTTTCGGGTTGGTTCGAAATCCACTATACTTGCTACTGAGTATGTATACTACAATAGTACAAGATTCTTTAGAGTCAGATGACCGTTAAGGCCCTTGGGCATACATAACCGTATGTGGAAAATAAATTCTTAGACTCGTGTCAATTCTATACACCTAATATTAAACCTCGTTGAATAACCCATTGTTGCATTGACACAATTAAGTTTCTTTGTATCTACTCCTTAACGATCTGCTGACTCACCATTAAACGTCATGGAGGACATGAAAATCTTTGGTTGGGCGGAAATATATCAGTGAGAACTGCATGTCATCTCCTGGTACGGTTGTGGGATGTTCTCAAGGTCATACGATTACAAAGGCCGTCCGGCTCCTAAATCAATTTATCTAACTTGATAAAAAAAACACGTGACCATCATTTAGTGAAATAAACGTGTATGCACCAGGTAACGGCGGGTCATAAAGCGGCTAACCCGACAAACGTCCCATACCCAGACTCTCAGTATGTGTATCAAGGTCACATTCAAGGTCACATTCAAGGTCACATTACACCTAGATACCCAACGATTATGATAAGACGTTTTAAACTCAGTATGCATGCGTATATCAAAGTTTGACATCATTAGGCAATAACGCCACGTAGACATTTAACGTCGACATAAATCCTTAGATATAAGTTGGAATATACTGTTTGACCAGCTTAAGGAATAATAAAATTACATATGATATATTGTAGCATATATTTTTATATGTAATATTATATCGTATGTTTTAACATTGATATCATTTAGGTTCAGGTCGATTTTTATTAGGTCATCTGACCCAAAGGGTCAGGATGACCTATAGTCATCGTGCTTCGTCCGTCGTCGTGCGCCGTGCGCCGTGCGCCGTCCGTAAACTTTTTCTTTCAAAACGCTACTCCTCCTTAACGCTTGGGTGGATTACTTCCAAATTTGGTTTGAAGCATCATTGGGGGAGGGCAATCATATTTTATATAAATGAGGCTGGTCTGACCCCTGGGGCCAGAAGGGCGGGGCCCCAAAAAGGGAACTTAGGTGAATGTTGCTATAAAATCCTACTCCTCCTTTACCCTTGGGTGGATTACAACTAAATTTGGTGTGAAACATCATTGGGGGAAGGCGGTCATATTTTATATAAATGAAGTTGGTGTGACCCCTGGGGCCTGAGGGGCGGGGCCCCAAAAGGGGAACTTTGATGAAATTTTGCTATAAAATCCTACTCCTCCTTAACCCTTTAGTGGATTTCAACCAGATATGTTGTGAAACATCATTTGGGGAGGGCGGTCATATTTTATATAAATGAGGCTGGTGTGACCACTAGGGCCTGAGGGGCGGGGCCCCAAATGGGGAACTTTGATGAAATTTTGCTATAAAATCCTACTCCTCCTTAACCCTTTAGTGGATTTCAACCAGATATGTTGTGAAACATCATTTGGGGAGGGCGGTCATATTTTATATAAATGAGGCTAGTGTGACCCCTGGGGCCTGAGGGGTGGGGCCCCAAATGGGGAACTTTGATGAAATTTTGTTATAAAATCCTACTCCTCCTTAACCCTTTAGTAGATTTCAACCAGATATGTTGTGAAACATCATTGGAGGAGGGTGGTCATATTTTATATAAATGAGGCTGGTGTGAGCCCTGGGGCCAGAGTGACGGGCCCAAAAAAGGGAACTTTGATGAAATTTTGCTATAAAATCCTACTCGTCCTTAACCCTTTGGTGGATTTCAACCAGATATTGTGTGAAACATCATTGGTGGAGGGTGGTCATATTTTATATAAATGAGGCTGGTGTGGCCCCTGGGGCCAGAGGGGCAGGGACCCAAAAGGGGAACTTTGATGAAATTTTGCTATAAAATCCTACTCCTCCTAACACCCATAGTGAATTATGACCAAATTTGGTGTGAAACATCATTGGAGGAGGGAGGTCATATTTTATATAAATGAGGCTGGTTTGACCCCTAGGGCCAGAGGGGCGGGGCCCCAAAAGGGGAACTTTGGTGAATTTTTGCTATAAATCCTACTTCTCTCTAACCCTTGGGTGGATTAATACGAAATATGGTGTGAAACATCCTTTGGGAAGGGTGGTCATATTTTTTATAAACGAGGCTAGTGTGACCCCTGGGGCCTGAGGGGCAGGGCCCCAAAAGGGGAACTTTGGTGAATATTTGCTGTTAAATCCTAATCCTCCCTAACCTTTTGGTGGATTACAACCAAATTTCATGTGAAACATAAGGTGACGGCAATCATATTTTTTAATGAGACAGGTTTGACCCCTGGGGAAAAAAAGATGGGGCAAAAGGAGCGCTTAGGTTAAACATTTCTTAAAAATGCAATTCCTCCTTAATGCCTGAATTGATTACAACCATATTTAGTATGAAACATCATTGGGGAAAGGCAATCCTAATTGATATAAATGAGTCTTGTCTGACCCATTGGGACAGAGGGGCATGCCCCAAAAATGGGAACTTGGCTAAAATTTTGCTTTATGATGCTGCTCTTCCTGGACAAGCTAAATGGATAAAAACCAAATTTGATCTAAAACATAACTGGCTGCGATAAATAATTTATGGTAATAATGCTGGATTGGGGTGTGTGTCCCTGCTGTAAGTGTAAGTGTTTGTCAGATGACCGTTAAGGCCCATGGGCCTCTTGTTTAGATAACGGGTGTGATTTCGCTGTAAAGCGATTGGATAAGAACCCATACTTCATCCCTGGTTATAATGAGCATTGTGTAAAACCTGCAAATGTTGGTGAAATATAATATTGGCTTTCGTATTGATAGATTTCTCTTTACGTCACACTAAAATGAGCAGTCGTCATCCGTGTGACTCACATCGCGTTGTCTCAATCACGTGTTATCCCGGGGCCGAGTAGTAATACATTCTACAGGTGGCGGTAATGAAGCGTGGATGTAAATGGGCATTGTGTCGTTTTGCGGTAAATGTTGCTATTGAATAGTTCGAGTGGAAAAGTTGATACAGTGGTGATTTATCGCCATCAATGCCCTGTATGTAAAGTGTATATCAAACAGAACCATATTAAGTTTGTCACAGGATGAGATAATCCCACCAGTTTGGCGTTACATTCCAACACAAAACGAGAGAATTCATACCCTAAAATATCTATCTACAAATCAATAAAACGATGTATCAATAGGTTTACACGCTGACTCATGTACAAATACAAGACCAGGAGTTCCAGCAGGATAAGATCGTAATGTCCATGTAAATCTAGGTCAAATCAAAGTAAAACGATCGTAAAATGAAAATCATGGTAGTGACAACGACCATATGGAAAATCGTCTATCAAAATTAGCAGCGTATAATTGTACTTCGTATTGTGAATGGAAATGGTTAATTTCCTGCTGGGATCTTAACGATTGATCTCTGTACATCTCCCGAAATTCTGTGTTGGGTATATCAATAGTACATCTCATCTTGGTCTTTGTCGTGCGCTTACGCTCCACCTTTTTCATACATGCCGTTTTTTAACCAATACTGAGTACCTTCGAAAACAAACTAGGTATGTTTTGTCCACAAGTCTTAACGGTGTGTGAATAATTGTTGTTTGGGAGAAGACTCTTCTAGTCAAAATGCACATCTTGAAGAAACAAGAAACCATCTCCACTGATGGCATATATGAATTGTCCGTGTACATGTAGTGCACTGTAAGGGTTTGCACTTATTATAATACACCTATATATATATTTACATAATGCAATCCAAGAAAGAGATGCTTTGATTGCATGATCACCTTGCCTGTGGCGCCTCACGTGATATAAAGGCAATATCGGACTTATCTGAAACGAACACGCATATACAATAATGTATATTCGTTTTGCAAAAACACTAAGTAGCTTTGAGATGTATAAATTATCACGTCCTCTCTATCGTTATAGGATAGGCAACCTTACTTCCCTGGAGGCTCAAACATAGTATATAACGATACACGACGGGTTTAGTTGTCTACATCGTTAAATTATTGTACGTTGTGTATTGGACAATGTTAAAATCGGTTAAATTATAAGATTCTAGTGGAACCCTACATTATACTACCGTCGATAGGATGACATGTATTATTGTCTTGCTTGTTGTGGTGCTGCCGTATGTACAAGCATCAGTTATAGGTAAGTATTCTTTACCCGTGTCTCACATCATCACTCAACACCTCTTTATGCATGCCTGTGTTGTATTGACGCTCTCACTCTATTGTTTATCTAAATAATGAAAGTATTTATCCTTTTAGTCAGTTTTATTATTAGGTCTAGAATAAAGAAGTTATTTTCTAATCATTGGCGTTTTATTATCTAAATTAGGATTGATATTTGGATGCTTATACCTGTGTATGTAAATTTTGTGGATTTATTTATTTCGAATATATTTTATTGTATATTACCAAATAAACTGGACATGACT
This sequence comes from Pecten maximus, assembly GCF_902652985.1. NCBI lineage: Eukaryota > Metazoa > Mollusca > Bivalvia > Pectinida > Pectinidae > Pecten > Pecten maximus. The sequence continues at coordinate 34,747,779 of NC_047022.1, forward strand.
TTAACAAAACGCATGATGTCCTCACCCTGCGCGTGTAGGTAGGGCGTAAGTGATCATAGGAGACGACTAAATTTGGGGTCTTATCTTTTCTCTTTTCTTAAATACTTTTTTCTTCTTAATGTCTCTCTTGACATTGCTTCACTTTGGCCTTTAGATGAATTTTCGCCTCTCTGCGGATATGTTTGGATTCTGTCCCTTGGCCGAGACAAACAAGAGACTATAAAAATGGTAGTTACTATTCCTATTAAACATTCAGCGTATTGGGAGTTAAATGACTGATTTGCCCATTTGTCAGTAACATGTGACCGGGTGAGGTATTCGGCTAAATGTCTTTGACAGCATGCTTCAGTGAGGTTGCACTATAAAGTCAAAATCAGTTTCTTGCTATCACAAAGAGACAAACACAAAAATACTGTGTTTCCCCAAAACACATACATGTACATACATTACACACATGCACTTGCACACACAGAAGGCAGTCATTAAATTACCATAGCTTTTGATAAGGCGTTAAACAAAGCAAGTCTTCATCTTAAACTCTATATAAAAAGATCAACATTATATAGCAATGACGAGTATAACCAATTTGAATACAGGAAGTAAAAACGGAAAGAGCTAGGGAAGAAGGTGGCGAGGATTGGAGACGATATGGGGAGGGAAATTGCTATGATACAGTTTGTGTGTATATTGTACACGTACGCCGTGCGCATACACAACATATTACTTATCATTGTCTCTGAATAGTTCCGGTCCATTGTCAGTTCGTCACGGCGTTTACAATTGGCGTCTTTAATGAACGTCTGCACATGTTGAAAAAAAATGTCGCAGGAGAGTAAATGTACAATAGAGATAGCAATACACTATTGTAATTTAATCCCTGATTACAGTAGAGAGGAAAGTAAACATATTCGAACTCCCTACCACACTAGCAGCATGCAGAATGGCAAACAAGACATGATAAATGAACATCATTTGGCGAAATCGTCCGGTTGCTTTACCAGCTATAAAAAGATATATTTGCCTAGGGCCTTATTTGCAAACATTGATTATTTTGCTTTTTTATTTGTGTAGTTCCATGTTTGTTTTTAGTGACTGAAGAAAGACTATTTCCCTAGACTACGTAGATCCGGTATAAAGGAATAATTCGTAAGTTGCAAAAGATCAGGAATGAAGTTTTCTATTATGCGAAGCCATAAATTATAAATTGTGAAATAGTGAGGAAGTGTGTTCTATAAAAGAATGCTTTGCTAACTCGATAATTGCATATTTAATCCAATGACTAAGGTTGCGTTTATCCAAGGTAGCATCACTAACCGTGTAGGAGCGGGCGAATGATACGCTTGCCGTATCTCATGCAATGCATATCGTTAGAGGCGAATAATTGTGGGCCCACTGACGAATCGTGGATTTTATTCTGTCTTCCATTAAGTGGGCATGACTAACATAAGCCAACTCGTAATTAAACATTCAAAGTTGTATGGGCGTCTACTGCAATATCCGTTTATTGAAACAATCGTTTTCTTAATGGGTGTTCGGTTGGCACAGTGGTAACACACTTGACTTTCACCTAGGCGGCCGGGTATCAATTTTCCGATCGGATGTGAAAAGGTATGGGACCTCCGGTTTCCTCCCACAGCAAGACCCCTCGCGCGCTTCCATCCGGGCCAACAACCGTGATTAATATCAAATGATATATGTAACTTGTTTCGTGTTGTAAAATAAATAAAGTTTACATTTTTCTAATCAGAAATAACATTTGTGCAATATAACTTCAGAAAAAAAATGTTTATACACCGACAATTATGGCATGAAAATAAAAGACAAAACAGGCATGTTCAAATGCGAAAATAAGGACATGTATAATATAAAAATAGAAAATAACGGCGGAGGTATGTAATGAATAGTATATAGTTTATCTAGCACGTATCACAAAGACAGAAAATAACGAGTTTGTACTCTATGTAATCTTAATGATATAGAAGACGAATTTCATTTTGTTTTAGTTTGTACTAGGTATTCTGATTTAAGACAGAAGTATTTCAAATAATATTATAGAAATAATCCAAGTGTATATAAGCTTACTCAATTACTTAATACAAATAATGTTAAAGACTTGTGTAATCTTGGGAAATATCTGTTAGCGGCAAATAAGTGCCGATCACAAGCATGAGATATATATATATTGTAATAATAATATTGATTGATGTTACTATTATATCATATTATTGCTTTGTTCATTCTCCTGTGGCCAATTTAACATTTTGTATATATGTAAATATCCTGTAGATCATATGTTTACACTGATGAGTCGTAAGACTCAAAGTAATAAATGAACTTGAACTTGAACATAGGTATGTATAATATGTATCTAGTATTAAGATAATTATACTGAAACTGTACCATTCAGCGGTTTCGTCATTTTAGGACGCTTTGGTTATCCTAAATATTTTTCTACTTAATCAGAATCAGTATAAAATCAAAAAGAAAGACCAGGTTTCAAATAAGTCACCGGTATACAACGTTAACGCCTGACTTGTTACCTAATAAACGATCACCTTATACATTGTAAGAAAATTGTTTGTCAAATATGTTTTATCATGAAAAGTATAATCACGGATCTATCAAGCCTGTGTAATCCAGTAACTGGTCATTATTGAACGGTAGATCCGGTTATATGATGTAAACTTTTACATATATCTTGTTACGTATGTTACATAAAAGAGAGGATGTACAAAGCGTCCAATAGGAAAGCGGATGAAAAAAAGAAAAAAATACAGAAAGGATTACGTGACGATTGGGCTTTACACCTAGGTTATTTGCATAAAGGTGTGCATTTTATGGTAGTTTATTCCATGGAATGACGGTGATGACATTTTTAACGAACTGAAATAAATTCCTAAGGTTCATAGGTTGTAAAGATATATCTGCACTTAAATAAACTGGTCTTAGATTTACTTAAATATATAGAAACACCAAAATCATATTATTTCTCAAGTATATCATTATATTTCTGGAATGTACGTTTTAATTTACCGCGTCTCTGAATGGTACAAATAGATACACAAGACTAACACCTTTTGGATGTTTATTCCTCCTAGGACTCGTCAGTGATGGTACGGTCACCATACAGGTGTGTATTCCTATTAGAACTCGTCAGTGATTCTAGGACCTGAGGTTCCGATACATTTAACAAAACAAAATTTTAAAGTCTAGAAGCGGAGGTGCAAAGCCCAATAATGCAAAACATTTCAAAATTTTCAATAATTTATTTCAAAAGTAAATAAAGTAGGGTGCCACAAATAGTGATATTTCAAAAAAACAAATAGTAGGGTGCCATCAGTAGTGGGATTTTAAAAGAACATATTGTAGGGTACCACCATTTGTGGGATTTCAAAAGAACATTTAGTAGGATGCAACCAGTAGTAGCATTTCAAAATAACGTCTAACAGGGTGCAATCAGTAGTGGGATTTCAAAAGAACATTTAGTAGGGTGCCATCAGTAGTGGGATTTCAAAAGAACATTTAGTAGGGTGCAACCATTAGTGGTATTTTAAAAGAACATAATGTAGGATGCCATCAGTAGTGGGATTTCAAAAAGAACATATTGTTTGATGCCATCAGTAGTGGGATTTCAAAAAGAACATATAGTAGGATGCCATCAGTAGTGGGATTTAAAAAGAACATATTGTAGGGTGCCATCAGTAGTGGGATTTTAAAAGAACATATTGTAGGGTGCCATCAGTAGTGAGATTTTACACAAACAGTACAGTAGGGTGCAATCAGTAGTGTCTACCGCCTGCAATTTCAATTGATAGTACATGAAACATAAGACATATGCTGTTTTCAAAACAAATTGGGTGTTAGATACAGAAGAACGATGGTAATAGCAAGCTGATATCAAATATTTCCAATAAAACTGCTGTATTTATTGGCACGTTAGCATAAAACGCCTCAGGAGCGGGTAAAGAATATGGCAGCTGTATCCTGCTGCATGTCCTAGGAGGCGACGAATTTCTTTCTTTTCTCTCTCTTTTTTATGAAAAAAAATAATAATTCGAACGAAAAATAAAGCATTTCCATTTTTTGGTGGCTTCTATTTTGTTCTCATATTAAACAAACCATAATTTTAATCGAACAACCACAACTACAAAGATAAGTATATATTTGAGAAGATAAGAATTACTTTTTGTTTTGTTATTGATAGCCTTTGTTCGATTCTGTAACATTGTTTTATATCAAGACACGCCTACGTGACGGTTTGTTTGACTTCGCTTAACCAGCTAAGATAATGGTTTCGATAAAGGGTTTAACCAAACATGTGACAAAGACAATCACAACATTTAATTCGCCAAACTTTACACCGCCATTCCGAACTCAGCCTACCGCTCTGTATGGGTGTATCTCTGAACGCCAACATTTTGAATTTACCTCTAGGGCAGTTTGTTTTGATAGTGATTATAGTCTTTTTCCTAAAATGAGTCTCAATGCCAACATGTAAATTTACCTGTAAAAATTACCTGTTGATACTTACCTGGAGGTTAAATTAAGGATTTATAACCAAACATAATGCATTTATATGTATATCTAAAATATTCATTTTATCTAATATCTAATTTAAAAATGGCAATACAATATTATACGTGTGAAAATTATTGTATGTCCGTTTTTTTGTTTTTTTTAAAGGACATTTTTAATGCATAAACACATAAGATCCATTCCAACAGATATGATTTACACTTATCATAACATCATCATCATACTCATCATCATCATCATCTTTCTAAAATATTTTGATTTATTTTCCATAGGTATATAAGTGATAATGTCCTGACGCTGGGTAACACATAATTGACCGTTTACATAACCAGAATGTATAGATCTGCTTCCAGAAACATTTGAAAAACTCTGAAGTAAATCCATCCGACCCGGGGCTCTTATTATTTTTCATGTTTTTAAGTGTTTGAGCTGCCCCATTAAGAGTTATCATACCTTCTAAACAAGTTGCCTCTTCTTCATTTAATTCAGGAATATCATATATCAGAAAAATCATCCGAGTTAACCTCACTAATATCACTATGAACCCCATATAATTGTTTGTATGAAGATTTAACCTCATCTAAAATAGCCCCTTGTTCTGTTATTACTTCCCCATTATCTCGCTGTAACTTTAGAATTACTTTTGACATAAAGTTCCTATTTTCTAGACTGTAAAAACAATTTGTTGGTTTTTTCACCTTCCTCAATCCATAATGCTTTTGCCCTTATTATACTTCCCTTAATTCTATTTACTAAAATATTCTCTTATTTTTTCTTACTCAATTTTCCCTAATCTCCATTATTCTGACTTTCCATCTGCTGCATTTCATCTCTGAGATTGTTTTCACTTAACCTGCTTTGGGTTTTTTTAAAGATGTGTACAAAATTGTTTTTCCTATAATTTCAATACCTGATTGTCTTTAACTAATTGTAAATATCTGTCTGGAATATTATTTATCATTTTAGGATTGTAAATAGGAAGACAATATTGGGCTTTTATTTCTTTAAGGGTATTATTTATAATATCAAGATAATTTTGGTCATGTAACAGTGAACTAGTAAATTTCTACAAACCTCTACCTTTTTTAAACTAATCAAATTTCAATGTAATTTCTGGGAAGGAATGGTCAGATCTGTAACCGGAATATATGCCTGAATCAAAAATACTTGGTAATAAGCTTACAGATACTAAAATAATAGAGTATTACCTTACAAATACTAAAAAAAATTGAGTCTGGCTTTTTCTTGGTCTACTCTTCTGCCATGTATTTCTTGAAATATCAGGATGTTGCTCTCTGAAGGAGTGTAGGACAAAAGCCCCCCCGGACATTAGCCCCCCCGGACATTAGCCCCTAGGACAAAAGCCCCTCCGGACGAAAGCCCCCCCGGACATTAGCCCCCCCGGACAAAAGCCCCTTCTTTATAAATTTAGCTGGTATACTTGATATAAATCTGTACTTTTGAAAAACAGAAACTATATATATATATATTGTTGTTTTTATCTCTGAAATTTGGAGAATAATTGTGTGCAAAATGAAGGTCCTTGGTTCAATGTCAGTGTATCATTATATGTCTGTGGTTAAACATCATAATTTTTTTTTTCAAACTTTATATTATTAAGTAAGCTAAAAATTTCAGGAGAGTTCTCCATGATGAACAAATTGTTACTGATTACACATAATTTTTGACTTCCTAATATACTGCAAATATTGATAATCAAAGAAATGTCTACAAAAGCAATAAACATTTGATCCCTATTTGCAGTGTCTCAAATTATAATATAATAAGTACATAATGTACCTAACCAAACATGTTGCTCTGTGTTGTAATACGTTTAATTTTAGGAATACAATGTAATTAAAATCAAAGAAACAATGAAGCCATTAATGGTATATTTCTTTCCAGGAGAATATAAAACCTACGAAACACCTGTGAAACAGCTTATTGTTTATGTAACAGTTCCAGTAGTTGTTTTTCGAACTGGTTGTTTACATTGCAGAAGCCACTGGTGACTGAAGTCACTTACATATATATGTAGCACTTAATATAACCACTGCTAAAACATATATTGTAATTTAAAAAAAAAAAAAAAATAAATAAAAACATAAAAAATAAAAAAAATAAATATAATTTTTTTTTATGAAGGGGCTTTTGTCCACTTTTTGATTAGTGTAAAGGGGCTAATGTCCGGGGGGGCTTTTGTCCTAGGGGCTAATGTCCGGGGGGGCTAATGTCCGGGGGGGCTTTTGTCCGTACCTCTCTCTGAAGACATCAACTAAATTAAAATTATCCGAGTTTGTATTACTAAGAAAAAGAAGGATTTTGACCGGTACCGGAGTAATACTTATAGTAAACAGGGTCTTCGAGTAATCCGAGTTCAGGTTAATAAATTTTGACTGTAAGTGATTATAAAGATCTTCAAAAGTTATAAATGGGGTTTTGCTCTTGCATTTATTTTATTTTATTACTATTTAAAAAAAAACAAAAAACGGGTTTTTGCCGTAGGTGCTCCAGCATATCGCCCTCAAACTGGCTATATTGCCTTTGTTGAGAGGTACATGTACATGTATATTCATTTTTAACTTTCTCTATATACATTTATGTTTCAGATATTTAAACTTTAATGCATGCATGTATGTTGTAAGAAAATAGGGGAAAATACAATTCTGTTTGCCGCGTGGAACACAGGTAAATCTCAGGTGACTGTACAGGTAAAAAAGACAACTTATATGAAGCAGTATATAATTGCCTTCCCATTGTTTCCTGAAACAACACCTACCTATTGTTAAAAAAATGTTGGCGTTCAGAGAACACCCCCTCTGTATATTGGGAGTGAGTGTCAGTAGAATATGACATGGCTGGATGTCTTCAGGAGTGAGTGTCAGTAGAATGTGACAGGGCTGGGTGTCTTCAGGAGTGAGTGTCAGTAGTATGTGACAGGGCTGGGTGTCTTCAGGAGTGAGCGTCAGTAGTATGTGACAGGGCTGGGTGTCTTCAGGAGTGAGTCAGTAGTATGTGACAGACCTGGGTGTCTTCAGGAGTGAGTGTCAGTAGTATGTGACAGGGCTTGGTGTCTTCAGGAGTGAGTGTCAGTAGTATGTGACAGGGCTGGGTGTCTTCAGGAGTGAGCGTCAGTAGTATGTGACAGGGCTGGGTGTCTTCAGGAGTGAGTGTCAGTAGAATGTGACAGGGATGGGTGTCTTCAGGAGCGTCAGTAGTATGTGACAGGGATGGGTGTCTTCAGGAGTGAGTGTCAGTATAATGTGACAGGGATGGGTGTCTTCAGGAGCGTCAGTAGTATGTGACAGGGATGGGTGTCTTCAGGAGTGAGTGTCAGTATAATGTGACAGGGCTGGGTGTCTTCAAGAGTGAGTCAGTAGTATGTGACAGGGCTGGGTGTCTTCAGCGGTATAATTCACTATTCGAACATACAGCAGTCTCCTAGCGGAGACCTACAATGTCAGATGTGACTTTCAACTGAAATTACAAATAAACACATTTGAACAGCCCTAGTTGCGAGGTAAACCGCAATATGAAATAAGTTAAACGGCGACTCCGCCGATACCGACGAAGATCGTGGATTCGGTGCTACATAACCTGTACGATCATGGCGGAACTAAAATACGGCGGGGTTTACAGTTCTATCTGCAATCTGATCTCGATCGGTTGAACCACAAACAGGAAACACTGTCGATAATATTGTACCACTGGTATCCAGAAAACATTGATGTCTGTCGCTATTTTGATCAATGTGGATATGTGTTAATACAAAAAGCATGTACTGAATCTATTTTTCAGTTTAAGGTGTTACATGACGATTATCGCCGATGAATTTTTTTTCCAGAGTGTTCGCGTTTAACGGGTTTTTTTTATAGTTTTTTTCTTTCTTTATTTATTTTTTAATAATTATAAGCAAATCATGCCCTTACAATGATCGTCTCTCAAATCCAATCGTGTCTGCGTTACTGACACATCGGTCACTGTCAGAGATCTAGATCAAATAGCCGTGACATATTATAGAGGAAAAGAGGCGTCACACGACAATACAGGCACAGCCGAGTGTAGGACAAAAGCCCCCCCGGACATTAGCCCCCCCGGACATTAGCCCCTAGGACAAAAGCCCCTCCGGACGAAAGCCCCCCCGGACATTAGCCCCCCCGGACAAAAGCCCCTTCATTATAAATTTAGCTGGTATACTTTATATAAATCTGTACTTTTGAAAAACAAAAACTGTATATATACTGCTGTTTTTATCTCTGAAATTTGTAATATACTGCAAATATTGATAATCAAAGAAATGCCTACAAAACATGTTGCTCTGTGTTGTAATTTTAATTTTAGGAATGATTAAAATCAAAGAAACAATATAAAAACAATTTATACCTGTGCAAACATAGAAATTTCACTGTTGATACACATGAAGCTATTAATGATATATTTCCTTCGAGGAGAATACAACATCAATGAAAAACCTACCAAACACCTGTGTAACAGCTTATTGTTTATGTAACAGTAAAATCAATGAAAAACCTACCAAACACCTGTGTAACAGCTTATTGTTTATGTAACAGTTCAAGTAGTTGTTTACATTGCAGAAGCCACTGGTGACTGAAGTCACTTACATATATATGTAGCACTTAATATAACCACTGCTAAAACATATATTGTAATTTAAAAAAAAATGAATAAATAAAAACATAAAAAATAAAAAAAAAAAATATAATTTTTTTTATGAAGGGGCTTTTGTCCACTTTTTGATTAGTGTGAAGGGGCTAATGTCCGGGGGGGCTTTTGTCCTAGGGGCTAATGTCCGGGGGGGCTAATGTCCGGGGGGGCTTTTGTCCGTACCTCGGCACAGCCTGATTAAATAAACACCAACGATTTAAAGTTACTATAGCAATATCTGGTACTGTGGTGCAGAGGTGTAACGAACGCATATTCACTTCTATTCATTTATCATGCATTTTTGTATTTTGTCCATTTTAAAAGCATTGCCGGTATATACAACCACCAGATGAAGATAGTTTTTTGATGTTTTACAACCGTGTTTGGTCCTTATCCAAACATTAAAGCACGATGCAAGGGAGATAATTCCTAAAAAAAATTACGACATCTGTCAAATCCGTACTGCCGTTATACACACATGTATATCATTATGATTTCACATACGTTGTAAAGAGTTTTGTTGTTCTCACTTGTTTGGCCTGCTGCTCATCGCACACTAAATTATCTGGGTTGCGAGTTCGAATCCTACGTGGGGCAGTTGCCAGGTACTGACTGTAGGCCGGTGGTTTTTCTCCGGGTACTCCGACTTTCCTCCACCTCCAAAACCTGGCACGTCCTTAAATGACCCTGGCTGTTAATAGGACGTTAAACAAAAACAAACCAAACCAAAACCGAGATAATACTAGGAGCATACAGATGAGTTTGTGATATCTGATTTTAGTTAGCACAGTCCATCTGCTAGTAACATAACGAATATGCGATTATATGTAATGGCGAAACTATTCCCAATGACAGTATTCGATTTGTCTCCCTTAGACCTTAGTCTCGCACGAGAAGCTGGGATCACGCACGTGTTACAATCGCATTGTCTGCTTAGCTCTGGGAGTTGAAATATCGGGATTAGGTCTGTGTTTCATGATCGTGTGGCTAAGATATTTAAATTATTCATGCAACAAAATATATTGAGTGAATAAAAAGCCTCACTGGTAAATCTGTAAAAAGCTTAATAGAAACTTGTGTGTAAGGAGGCTTGTCACCATTGAACATTTGAACAGTTATGGAGACTCGTTCACAGACATTCTAGGCTTTATAATTAGCATGGTTATGGTTTCAAATGTGGCGAACTATAACTATTAAAATCATCGAAAATAAATAATTCACAAAACCGATTCGGAAACAAACATGTTAATTATCCAACGATGCGTGATGCTGTAACAGAACTGGCGACATAATTGAACAAACACAGCATATGAACTCTACGTGTTCGGAAAGACGTCGAGTTATATAAATATTTGCTAAAAATTTAATGAAATATTGGACTGGTTTCTAACATTGTCCTTTTATGTACTCTTTAACAGTGTTTTCTTTAATTGAACATCCAATTAATAAATGACATGGTTTTGAAACGTAACGTCGTTGGAATTCGACGTCAAAGATAAATTTTTTTTTATTGTTTAGCGCCCTATATGTCCCCCTTTGCTCTTCACTGTCACTATATCACCTTACCGAACAAAGTAGAAAGTTATCAGACCATAATTCCCTATATGTATTGATATGAAGAATACTGTTCGTTACGTCGTTTTGTTTGACGTCACTGTGATAAGTGTTTTTGACGTCATTAAAATTTGTGCTGCCGGATTTAAAAACCGATTGATCAATGTATATGTACCTTGTAACATTTATGTAATTACAGTGTCTAAAAGGTGAATTTCCTCAAGGCGGAATATTTTTGTTAAAATGTGGAAATTAAATTGAAGGTTTTGTGTTCATTTCCACGAACAATATTTAAAGCCGGAACGGTCGCCTGTAGTGATGACGTCACAAAAACAGCGCGAAATTTGACTTTTTAATGGTATAACACTGGTACAAGTTTAATAAGAGGAACGTGTCTGAAATCCTGTGAGAATTATATGTCAATAACTTTCCAAAGACGGCAGTTTGATGCTAAACTCAGATGGATTTTGACAATTGAAGTTTGTTATCGCTATTTATCAGAATGTACTAAAAGGATCTTTCTCAAATTTCATATGTAGGTTCCTCTTAGTTATGCATTTTGGGACCAGTCGGAAAACAACGTGGCAGACAGTCAGCTATCTGGGATTTTGAGAATTAAAGTTTGGGGTCGCTGTCTCTCAGAAAGTCCTCAACGGATCTTTCTCATATCTCATATGTACGTTTCCCTTGGTCCCTAGTTGTGCATGTTGCATTTTGGATTCTCTTTCTGTTTTTCATGTTATTTTGGATCATCTATGTATGACACATTCGGTCGAATATGTTTCATTCTGTAACTCTGGTTCCACGAACACGAAGCCAAATAAAATGATCTGTATAGAAAATGACCATTCAAGATCAAATGAAATTTAAGAAACTGATATCAAAGAGGTTTTCCTTCTATGGCGTGTCAAACGTTGCAATATTCAATAATTCAATATTTATATTCAATATTTTATATTTATGTTCATTAATTTATATTTGTATTCAATAGTTTATATTTATGTTCAATAATTAATATTTATATTCAATATTTTATATTTATGTTCAATAATTTGTAAATATATATTCGATAATTTGTAAATATATATTCAATAATTTGTTAATATGTGTTCAATAATTTGTATACATGTTCAGTAATTTGTATATATGTCCAATAATTTGCATTATGGGATAGCATGGGGGTGAATTAGTGTATCACGAGCCGAGGCCGAGCACAAGTCATTTTTCTACAACAATTCGAGTTGCTGTAAGTCGACGATGTTCAGTTATCAGGGGGTGATTTTGTGAAGCCCGCCCTCAAGCGGAACTATTCACGTTCCAGAGACATGCTTTAATTTTGTGATATTTTTGATACATACAACACGAAAACATAACTGGTTTCAAAAATATAAATTTCATAACAAATTTCAGGTGATTTTTTGTCTAATCGTGACTTTTTTGTAACCGCAGTGACGATCACTGGACTCGCATTTTTCACCCGAGCCCATACTTAGGGCAGACATCCTGGGAACCGAGACCAAGCTGTAAGGGTATTACCAGTGAATGATACATTCATGTAATTACTTGATTATGGTGTTGGTTTTAAATGTTTTGTTGGGTAATAACAATAATACTGATTGATAATAATAACAACAAACACTAGTATGATATAATCGGATTTTAATTAAAATTCATACTGAAAATTTTAGATGATCTAACAAAACGTAATAGGATAGGCAACGGTTAGAGTACAGTACGTTTTAAAGAAAAAATATATAAATTGAAAGAAAACTTTGCGGAAATACTATGTGTTATGTTCAGGACATCTTAAAGAAAACATTTCCTAAGATAAACGGCTACGCTCCAATTTTGAAAAAAAACGTAAGTGGGATTAGGCTTTAAAAATGAAACCAACTACAGCAGCAGCACAAATCCATCATACAGGTGATGACCATTGCATGGGTAGTATCATTACAAGAAGTATATGGTAACGAGGTATATACTTTTTGTTTGGTTTGTTTTGTTTAACGTCCTATTAACAGCCAGTGTCATTTAAGGACGTGCCAGGGTTTGGAGGTGGAGGAAAGCCGGAGTACCCGGAGAAAAACCACCGGCCCACGGTCAGTACCTGGCAACTTCCCCACGTACAAAATGTAAGTTTTAAACTCGCAACCCAGAGGTGGAGGGCTAGTGATAAAGTGTCGGGATACCTTAACCATTCGTCCACCGCGGCCCCATGGTATATACTTGATGGGTATTACTAATATAAGCAGAAGGTTCAGTTAACGTATCCTTCCACATCATATATTTAGTAAAACTATTATAGAGCATTTTTTTATAGTTTGTATTTAATTGACTTTTATTAGAGACACTGTTTTAGAGACTTGTACTAATTAGTTTATAATGAGGTTCTTATAGTCGTTTTAAAGCCGCATTCTCCCAAATAACCTAAAATTCTAGTTACACACATGTATTAATGGCAACTTAAGATGCTGATTCACGCTCTCCTAACATTGAAATGACCGTGGACTGGACGCCTGAACGGGGAGAATCCTTGCGACATCAGTGTACAAAAAAACTTGCCGCTTTTATTCATATCGCCAGATTTTTCATAGAGCCGAGAACGAGGCTACAACAACGTACACTAAACATAAACTACACACATGGCCATTGTTTACATATCGAGTATACGTGAACTTTCCTAATAATGCTTTCATATCAACATATTAACGTCCGGCAAAATCGGAATTCGAGTCTGTTCCTTTTTCTTCACTTGGTAAGTTCCAACGAATCAATTCTTCTCGTAATGAAATCCTGTGGTTTTGCCGATTCGAATCCCTTTTACGTTTCTTTTTGGCAGAATCTGTCTGCGTTTTGGCAGGCTTTCGGCGTTCCGCAATTATTTTGTTGATTTTTAACCCGCCCGTTGCGTTGTGGGACCAAGTTATTATTTTTGAGAATTTCCCTTATACTTTCATAAATACACATTTTCCTGCAGTTTTTGATTCGCAATGATTTGTTAGTTATATATTAAGTCTGAAATCTGTGAAGAGTTCAAAATTTGAACATTTATATATATATTTCTTTGGGAGTATGGGGCTTTAAATTTTTTAAATGCTTGACTTTTGCATTTTGTGTTAGGTAAACTGTTAATACAGAGACTTAAAACGTTATAGACAATATACATCATATGGGGTTATGTTGGCGCATGTTGAAACCAACATATTGGAACAATTTTTCGGCATAACCTTATAATATTCTTTTGGCCCCGGATATGACGCGACAGATGGCGTTACTGGTCAAGATGAAGTATGTGATTAGTTAATGTAGCGGTAAATGCAAAATGCAGATATGCCTTTAAAAACGAAACAAAGTTAAGATTGAATGCAAGCTGAATACGTGGATGCATCTTTTCAAATGACACATTAATAAATATTCCTGATTCAAATGCAGTCTTATTATTACCAAAAATGATTCAAACTGATATAATCTTGTTATCCGTGCTGAAACGCATTAGGCCAAGTGGTTATAATTTATTTCACCAGCAGTTTGACATTATAACCACCAGCATTAAAACTATGCCGTTTATCTTTTTTAAAGATATTTCTTGTTTCTGAATATGTTGGACGCCGTAATGTTCTGGTGCTACTGATATCAATAAATCTAAATAACGGCCGAAAGTTTATTCTGTAATACTCGTAACATTAAAAGGATATCGGAAAATAAATACCCACAATATACATAGTCATAAACATTAAAAAAAAAATACCATTATTTCATTTTCTGAAACATTGTTCACGGTTCAATGTTATGACACATTTAGAAGAAGGGCGTTTGATATGATTATGTCGTTGATAGGTATAGCCCCAGGAATAGATAACTAATGACTCTAGCCCGGGTTATCTCCTAAATCAGTCGGTACATCACATACACCAATGTGTGTCCGTTCAGATTAAAATGAATGTGCTATTTTTGTTATATGATATATACATGTAGATATGCTGAGGTCTGAAGCCGACATATTGGAACAATTTTCTGAATACGTCAGATGCCGTAATATTCTGATCCTAATTATATCAATAAATCTAAATAACTCGTAATATAAATAGGATATCAAAATCAATAAGTATCCTCAATAGACATAGTCTTAAATATTTGAAAAAATATCTCATTATTTTCTTTTCTGAAGCAGTGTTCTCGGTTCAGTGTCTTGATCAATTAGAAGAAGGGCGTGTGATATGATTATGTCCGTTATAGGTATAGCCCCAAGGTTGGGTGACAAATGACTCTAGCCCGGGTTATCTTCTAAATCAGTTGGTACATCACGTACGCCAATGTATGTCGGTTCAGATTAAATCTACGTAAGGTCGTCACACTGAATGTGCTATTTTTGTTCTAATATATATAGATATGATGAGCTTGCGACTTCAAATACTCCCAGTATCCCATGACCTTATTTTACAATTTTATTATTTCCAAACTTAGCCATTAAATCCATTACAGTAAATGAGTGGGTTACACGATTACCAAATTGACCAGTAACGTTAATGTGAAAATAATTATTACTTATTATAACCAAGATTTTGAATAATCTGAAAGTTATTGATCTTTATCACAAGATTTGAGTAATCATAGCCACTTTTTTATTTTAAACTGATCGTGAGTGTACCAAATTTTACCAATATATATTTACATTTTTACATGTTTCGGTTTTTTATGTCATTTTGTCTCTTGCCCATTTTGCTCGTATTTTTAATCACTTGTTTGGCCCTTATGACCTTTATAGTGTTGATGGGCCGTTAAGCACTTTATCCAACTAAGTAATTATAACAGATATTTCCTATTTATATATTATGAAATATACATTGCGATAGCTGGCGTTAGATGTGATTCTTATAAAACATATCGAGTAATCTTGCTACATGTATAAATTCAGTGTGAATTTTTCAATAAAATCCTAACAATAATAATATTAGCCATTACCCTCCTCAGCTGAGCAGTTCTGTACATTTTCTTTAATTGATATCATTATCAATACATTAAACATTATAAAAGCCACATTATAGTATTCGACTCGTTCCAGTGAAGATGATGTTACCATATGAACTACAATGTACCTAACGACTTATGTGTTCTGTCTCACCGGGCCTTGTCCCTCATCTAGATTACTTAAAACGCTGGTTGATAGGTGTCCATAAATACATATTTATCTAAATCAGAGGAAGAAAAGCCCTGTAGGTATATACCAGATGATAACATATGTTGTCTACGATGTTACTGTGATGGAATCACTTTTGACTATTGTTTCTAAGATACCAATCAAAAAAGGGTCATTTCTAAGCTGGAGGCAAACGTAGGATGAATTAAACATTACTCAAGGACAAAGATGATGGTTTCATAATGTTACCTCTATGAAATGCTTATTCGATATAATTTCCGCACCGCATATGTTTGATTACTTATGTGCATTAAAACCTTATCATAAAATATGGTTTTGCAATTAATTCGTTTTGATATAAGCTTTTTACCTTTTAACATTTTTATTTGAGTTTTATTTTTTCTTTCCTTGAACGTCCTTGAAAATTGAAGTTTGGTCCTAAATGACCATGACATTGTCGATGGGCCTGAAAATAAAATTAGGTTTACCGTCTTTGTGAAAATCCATGATATTTGATATATATGATCACATTATTGAATCATGCTATATACATTATTTAATCTTGCTTGTAACAAGTATTTTCATTGGCTTACACAGTTGTGAAAATTTCTTAGAGAAAACATTTGGTCAATAAAAGTGAATTTCCACAGCAGATTGAATTATCAGAATTAACTTGATTTGTATATGTTATTGAATGTACACTTTTCTTGTTTTTATTTGTTTAACGTCCTATTAACCGTCAAGGTCATTTAAAGGCGGCCTCCCGTGCGTGCGATATACATACGTGTGGTGAGTATGTATGCATGTTTTTGGAGTCTGCGGTATGTTGGTGTGAAGTCTCCTTGTGATAGGCCGGGACTTTTACCGAAAGGAACATAAAAATATCAAAGTCAATCCGTTAGACATATCAATATAAACGGTTATTGTAATATTCGTTATTGTTTTTGCATTGCTTTTATGGACAGTTGGAGCCATTTAGGGTCAAACAGTACCAGAAAAATAGGTTTGTTGGGTACGGCATATTCATTCATAAATGGTTATTTATATACGGGAACATTACCTTTCCAAGAAACTAGTGTCGACGTAATGATTATATGACATAATTAATGGTGGATGAATGGAATGGTAAGACGTAATATAAGGAAAAGTGACAGACTTAAAAAAAATAATGTTTGATAATAATTCAGAGTCCAATAAGAATAAATACAAGCATATGAGGAATAAAGTAAATAATATGATAAAGAGGGCTAAAGAAATATTCCATGAAAACATTAACACAGTTATAGACAATAGTAATAACAACCCAAAAGTGTATTGGAAACTTCTAGGAAACCTTATCAGAGGTAAACAAAAAAACAAAAAAACCACAGATATATCTCCCCTACTTGATAGTACTACAAATGAAATTATATATGACAACAATAGGAAATGTGAACTGTTGAATAAATATTTTAGCTCTGTGTGTACTCTGTCAGAAAATGTCATAGATAAAGAATTGCCCTTTTTTGAAAAGAGGACAGATTCTATTTTATCAGAAATTCATATAGTTTCCAGTGAAGTTGAAGACATTATAAACATTCTAGATGTTTAAAAGGCGTCAGGTCCTGACGGTATTAGCCACAGAATGCTAAAATTACTCTCAAGTGAAATTTCTATACCACTTTCTTTTATATTCAATTATTCTTTGTCGTCCTGTATATTTCCTGAGAGCTGGAAAATTGCTCATGTCATGCCTATATTTAAGGCCAATGACGCAAGCATTGTCTCTAATTACAGACCTATCTCGCTTAAGTTGTATAGGTAAACTTTTTGAGCGTGTAGTATATAAGTATATCTACATTTTTTTAATCGAAAAAGACCTTATTTATAAGTATCAGTCTGGATTCCTACCAAATCACTCCACAACACAACAACTTATTGAAATATATCATTCAATCATTTCTTCCATAAAAAAATATGAACATTCTATCTTAATTTTTTGTGATTTTTCTAAGGCATTTGTCCGCGTGTGGCATAAAGGCCTCTTACATAAACTCGACAATTATGGTTTCTCTGGACCTCTTCTTCGTTGGGTGGTTACATGTAGTTATCTTTCAAAAAGAAAACAAGCCGTATTTATCAATGATTCATTTTCCCCTCTTAAGCCTATAAATACTGGTGTCCCCCAAGAGTCAGTTCTTGGTCCACTTTTCTTTCTTCTATACATAAATAATATTTCCTGTAATCTTTCATCTTTATCTAGGCTTTTCGCTGACGATACCTCTCTATCCTACGCGTCATATGACCTCAACCTTATTGAGACGGAGGCTAAACGCGACTTATTAAAACTTGAAATTTGGTCCAATGAATGTCCTTTAATCCTAATAAAACCGAGGCCCTCGTAATATCAACTAGATAACTTCCTTTTGTTCCGTCCTTTACATTCGACAAAACCCCGATTAAAATAACAAACCACCATAAACATTCTTTCTGATGATTGTAAGTGGAACATACACGTAGAATCTATAGTAAATAAGGTGACTAAATATATAGCCACCCTCCGTAAATTAAAACTTATCTTAGACAGGAACACATTAGAAAAAAATGTCCCTTACCTATATACGACCATTACTTGAATATGCATGTGAAGTATGGGACAACTGCGGTACAACAAACTCATTGTTATTAGAAAAGATAAATCTAGAGGCCGCAAGAATAGTCACAGGGCTGCCCATATTCACAAAACAGAGTTCTTATACATGTATCTAGAAACCGGTTGGTTACCTCTTTCGAAGAGAAGAGATGCTCGGAAACTTTCCTTATTCTATTCTATAGTCAATAATCTGGCACCTACTTTTCTTATCGACCTACTACTAATGTATATTGGCAACATAGCTCCTTATAATTTACGAAATGCAGATTTATTTAGGGAACAACACTTTCGTCTACAACTATCAAAAACTCTTTCTTTCCTTCTACTTCAAAACTGTGGAATGACTTAAATAACACTATCAGAAACTCGCCTACTTTAAGTTCCTTCAAATCTAATCTAAAACGATATATGACAGTAAACAGTATATATGACAAGCATTTTATCAGTTATGGTCCTATATTCTACATAACTGAATAAGAAATCGAACAGGTGCACTAAGCTATGATATTTTTAGAGCCAATCTCGTTGATTTACCTGCTTGTCAATGTGGACATCCCTGTGAAGATTCCCATAATGTTTTCCTTAACTCTCCCCTGTACAA
Source organism: Pecten maximus (assembly GCF_902652985.1). Classification (NCBI taxonomy): domain Eukaryota; kingdom Metazoa; phylum Mollusca; class Bivalvia; order Pectinida; family Pectinidae; genus Pecten; species Pecten maximus. The sequence goes on from NC_047022.1 coordinate 34,766,904, forward strand.
CAACTTAAGAGGAACTCTTATTGCTGATTTAACCTGGTACGGTCCTGTTAATGTAGGTATACTTTGCAATGATGACAGGAATATCTCCTCAGCTGACAATATAAAAATCGCTAAAGTTGTGCAAAACGTCTTGAGAAGGTCGGAAAGATTCGACTAATTATCACTTCCTAACCCCCCCCCCCCCCCCCCCTTCTTTTCATGCCATTTTCCTATAATAAAAAAAAAACAATCCAAAATGCTCTAGTAAGATTATAAAATCATTTAAACACAAACAGGATACAGTAGATAAAAGGTATTGTTGATGAATGGTATTATACACTGTACATGTATTTTTTCTATCATGTTATCACATGGTTTTGTTGCTCATGATAAAAAAACGTAATCGGTAAGAAAAAAACAGTTTACAGTTTTGTATGACTAAAATAAGAAGTAGAATTACTATTATAATCAAAGTAATTATAAAAGAGCAATATAAGGCGATTGTTATGCATTCAAAGTAGTATTTATTGAAGTATTATTGGATAAATACATATGTTGATGTTGGGAGATTTTGACATAGGGACAGTCTCCATGTAAACGAACTAAAACAGCATTGATACGTTCACGTCGACAGGATTCAACATAAAAAGGGGGAAATAACTCTGGTTAGATGATGAATGACTAAGGCCAGATTTTGTTTGTAGCAAAACCCAGTTTAATTGACAAAAAGTGTCAAAACTGTCATAGTCTGTAATAACTGGCATCATCGTCCACTTACGTCCCAGTTACATCTTTATTACATTTGATTGAGTAGGTTGTTTAAATCTGATAGTTTTCGCTCGATTTATGGATGTTTATAATGGTGTATGATGTTAATTATATCATTAAACATTTCATACAATAAAAAACACAGCGATATGTCAGTTGACATACAGAGGATACCAAAGCACAGGAAGACACGGCAGTGTGGAAAGAAAGGAAAGATTTCAGATCCCAATTGTTAATTTGGGACAGAAGTCCCATTTTGGTCTCTTCAATGTCTCCTTAAAGATACACCGAAGTAAAAAAAAAAAAAGAGAAGCATTCTTCCGTTGAGCACTTTTAGTTGCTTTCTACGATCATCATGGCGCGGGGAACAGCAGACCTTATTTGCGGGCTCTCCGAAACCCCCTGATTAGAATACAACGTATATATTTATGTATATAATGTTGATATGATACACACATTTATAGGTTCAATTTGTTTTTATTTAAATGTTAAAAAAGAAACGATATCTTATTATTTTCCAAGGCAACCATTGAGACGCCACCACTAAGAGTCTCCGCATGATGGATGGAGCAAGATGATACCATTGTTAACCTTTGTACAGACAAACAATTCATCAGTTCACAATTAGAGTTTTTCCATGCAATAAACATTTCATTTGTTTACTTTGATTCGTTTTAAGCTAAGAAGATTTTACATAAGCCACACACGCTTACACAGCCTCAGATCCTACTAAACAGGTAATCAGTGACTAATGTGTTTTTATGTTAATGACATCGTTCACACGAGCCGCTATAGTTCCTTATCAATATTCCAAAAAGAATAGGTAGAAACTGTGACCGAATTCGACAATCGAAAAGAAGAAGAAAGAAGACATTAGTCTGAGGCGATTTCAGTATAGATTAAATCACAGAATATTTTCAAATGATTCTTTTTTACACCGTTTGAAACTTGTTGAGTCAAATTGAAACTTCTGTAGTGTTCAACAGCAAACATCTCTGTTCAGAATGTACACAGAATGTACACTAGTTGCTAAATCTTTGAAGGCAGTTAAACAGTGATTGATTCCATATTTTCCAGAACTAAGCTTGAAAATGTTATTTTTGGCAGTGTCAAAGAAAACCTTATCGAATGTCATTATTGTTTTGATTAAGAGGTATATATACTCATCTAAGTTCATGAGCTGATTTTTGACTTAAAGAGTGTTTAAAGATTGGATCATGGATTACGATACAGCAGAAAAGATTTGATAAGTAAGAAATAAGGTATATTTTGTAACCAAATAGGTGATGTGAAAATGAATTATTTTAAAAGTGTAATGTATAACTAGTCTTATGTTTACGTACCTGGTGGTATTTTTATCAGATTTTGGGAATTTATCAGTGGTGTCTTAAATGTATAAAGTTAAGTCATTGATAATATTCATGCAGAGCTAGGACACATTTCTTGAAGATGCTTATCTAATCATAAATTTTAAAATTTCTAATTTTCATTTTATTTGATTTATTTCCATGAATTTCAATAAAGATGTCTCTGAGCTCCTCTTATGTGCCCTCTAGCTTGTGATTCTGACTCCTGATTAACAACCACACATCTACACGCTGATTCCTTGAGTGGGCTAGCCTGTTGAGTGTTATGAGACATTAACAAGTTCAGCGGACTGAAGTTAGCAGCGGGTTCGTTATTCGTTATTGGGGATTCGAATAACGAATCCACTGCCAGCAGGATAACGAATCCGCTGCTAACTTCAGTCCGCTAAGAAGTTCATTATACAATTATGACTATTGTTAATAGCGCAAACAAAGTGGAACATAGCAGATATTTGGATACATGCTTGATTCTCGGCTTGCTAGTGTTATAAAGTTATGCCACATGTATCTGTAAGTGTTAACCTGTAAATCGGTGTATATTTTTTGTAACAAGGTTTATGTTGTAACAGTTGCCCCCTAACATCAATACAATTGATACCTCAAATTCAGGTTTTTGAAATGGTAATACAATAGTCTTAGATTATAGTGCTGTGTTCATTTTATTATTAGCAAATACATAATTGAGTACCAAAGTTGATGGACCTCATTTGACATTTAATGTCCGGGGACTGTTGGATATTTGATTGATACAAAACAGCAATGATATTCTATTCTGAAAAAAAACGGCTAAAAGGGCTAGAGATATAATCAACCTCGACCCTCTTTTGACCTACAGGTGTGCTATTTTAGATTCGGGGTCAGTAGGTGTCTCGATTTGCTACAGTTATTATACTTTCATTATATGGCGAGCAATTGTAGGGAAATGATGATTCATCGTTGTATTTGAATCATCTAGATTTCTATACGTGTCTGAATCGGGTGAATGGCTAATTATGGTTTTTAGATTGCTATTCGGTAGTATTCGATTGCTGTTGCGACACCATACTGATCTTGTTTACGAAAGAGTGCATCGGCTATTTTTTCTGTTGAACGTTACTTTCGTATATTTTTATATCTGGGTCAATGTTAATGTATTACTGTTTACTTTAATTTCCAAACCTTAAGGAAGGACTTCGGTTACTTACATAAAATTGAATACCTGTTCACGTTATGGAACCTTAACATATGGAAACGTAAAATGTGGTTAAGGCGCTTCATGATTAACTGTAGTTTAATAACTCATGATATCATATAATACTAACACCTAAGACCAATTGATGCCATATGAATATGAAGCGGTTTTATACAAAAATGTCCTACAAAAACAAGTAAAATACATTTCGTGATAATCATTTCGTTACCGACAGTAGTAACAGAAGACTTTTACACGAGAGTTCCTGGAATATATAATTAATCAAACTAGTATGTCAATTCAATTAAAACGATCGTTATATATTGTGATAATAACCCTTGAACAGGAACTCTTAATTAAATATTACTAGTATGAGATCATCCATATATTACATGGCCAGTGTACGTTACTCTGTGATCCGTTACCAATGGCAACATTCCTTGCATTTTAAACATCTTTAAACAGGACACAACTTAACTTCTAGACATGAATATCATGAATTAATATCTATAATGATAACCTAAATGTGGCTGCCTTGGAGTAGATGTATCTACAGTGTGTCAGGTTTTTATCGGGACCCCGGGGACTCATGGTTCAATACGCATACCAGGTATCCAGTTATGGGTGAATGACCAGAGTTTCAGCATTCACTGGTCGTAACAAAAGCGAAATAAAAGCGATGCCAACTTTAGAATGCAGTGATTGTGTTAAAGGTGTCAGACATGGCCACTGCAGCAGATATTTTCGTGTTCTTAGCATTGGGTACATGCCTGTCTTCGTCTGTGTTGGGATTCGCCAAGAATGGTGTTGTAGGTCAGTAGATTTTTATATATTTACCTAATCATTCGTATTTAGTTATATATTTGTTTGTTTTTGGTAATATGTTATGTATGTTGGTTTCAAGAGCTTGTTTAGGTATCAAAAAAATCCAAACATACAGTCATGTGTTGTTACTAATCACCGCTTCGCTCAGAATACCAAGGTATTTCATGGCGAACAAAACGGCGTTGGATTTTATATTAATTTTGTCATGAATTTTTCATCAATGTGAACTGCTCACTTGTAACTAATTATTTTCTACGTTAGGTTAAGATATTTCACATTCATAATAACGCTTTTACAAGGAATCCGTATTGTAGCCGATTGGAGTATTGGATATATATATATACTTGTCTGACAATGCAGATGAGTGTCACGCTAATTAATGTGAGGGTTAACACTACCCAGCCTAAGGATGTTGTTCCTATTGGCTGACTTATAATTTGAAACATTTTGTCTTTATAACTTGAGAACAAATTCACACAAACGACGTGTATCAATTTTTTTTACTTTTGACCTTTAAAATAATGCTATATTCGGCAAAACATGTATGAAGCTGTACAAAAACTTAAACACTCGGTAGTTAAAGTTACATCTTTATAGGCGTCCTTTCTTTAGCATAAACAAGGCTTATACCTTACGGCATCCTTAAACCATTATCCTAATACATCCATTACATAATAACGGTATTTGGAGAACAAGTAAAAGTTTACTTATTTAAATATGCCTAGACGGGTTATTTCTTAATTTCTGTTGACCCTCAATAATTGTGTTTATCTAAGTTTTGAATAGTTTTGCCGATAAAATCTTTGGTATGACGATTTCTTTTGTTGTTTATAACATAATAACACAAGTGGATATTCGTCTTCGACTTGGGTTGTTGTGTATATAACATACTAGTACAAAATAGTATTTGTTTCGACTTGGATTGTTATATATATATATTAACATATTAGTACAATGGATATTCGTCTTCGATTTGGGTTGTTGCGTACATACCATATTAGTACAAAATAGTATTCGTGTTTGACTTGGGTTGTTGTGTATATAACATATTAGTACAAAGTAGTATTTGTTTCGACTTGGGTTGTTATATGTATACATGTAACATATTAGTACAAAATAGTATTCGTCTTCTACTTGGGTTGTTGTATATATAACATATTAGTACATAATGGTATACCTCTCCGACTTCTTAACCTGTCCGTCCATTATGCAACTTCCAAACGAATATGTCCGGTATCCGATAATTACCTCGGCGTTTAAGAATCTACTTTAGTCGTGCTATGAAGAAACCTAAGGCAATAGCATATATATAACACGAGCAAGACAGGTGATTGTGTTCTGATAAGTCACGGTCCGATGCCTCTTGTAGGGGCAGCAGAGAGTTAATTTTTGTAATAGGAAGGAGTAATGAAAAATACCATGTCTAAGCCGGGATTCGAACTAGCAATCGTTCGCTCTCAAGGCCACTAAGCTAAAGGGAAATTCCCACTAGTCTGCGATAGTAAAGTGGACTTATGTTCTCTACTTTTACAAATCTATTTAAGATATACCTTGAATTTGAACAATAGTTTTTACCGCTGGCCAAGTGCTAGTTTTAAAAACCTAATGTGATAAGCTCTCACCTACCTGCCCTAAACCAATATCTGTATTTTTATCTAAACTTTGTCCTTACATTAACTTGTCTTAAAAACCTGTATATCAATTAGAATCGCATTCAATAATTACCGGCGTGTATTAACTGAATGATACCTGATGTATTAACAACATTCTCAAAGGACCCTGTGTTACACTTTATCTCAGTGTTAAACTGACGTATCAAACGAACGGATTATTGAATGGAAAAACCGATAGACAGGTACGCTAAATATAGTATGGAAACGATTTAGACCGGTATGTCGCATCCTCTCATATACCTTTATGTTGTTATTGTTGCTGATCCGATATATTCTGTCTTTATTCTTCGTTTGTTTATGTTTTGTTGCGATTATAGTCATTTATTGAACGGATGTCGCTAAAAAACGAAAGTAACATGCTGGTGTTGCACTCTCTGGTCGTCCAGTAGCCTGATAACAGTATAGCTGTGCGCACCGACCGTCTTTGATACATGTACATTGCACTGGGTATCAAACTCGATTGTTTTCCAATTAGACAGATAGATATGACATGTTTTCTAATAAGACGGATATTTTTATGGCATGTTTTCTGAATAGACATAGTTATAATAAAAGTTTTCTAATTAGACAGATAGTTATGGCATGTTTTAAGACAGATAGTTATGTATGACAAGTTTTCTAAATAGACATATAGTTATAATATGGTGTCTTACATGGCAGATAGTTATGAAGTTTTCTAATAAAACATATAGTTATGGCATGTTATATGAAATGACATATAGTTATAATATGTTTTCTAATTAGACTGATAGTTGGGACATGTTTTCTAATTAGACAGATAGCAATGACATGTTTTCTAATAAGATATATAGTTATGACATGTTTTCTAATAAGACAGATAGTTATAACATGTTTTTAGCTTTTTAACCGAATTAAGTTTTTGTTTATTGGATTGTAACAAACCTTCTAATATAGCTAGTCTAAAATGATATACAAGCTAAGAAATACAATTGATGGACCGGTAATCAATGGATATAACACTATGGTATCGGTAGCTACCACTTGTTGTCACTACATGTTACACTTTTTTAGATAAACAAAATATTTTTCATAATTGATATTTACTTTATTGACGAGTTCGGGATTATACTTAAATTTTGTTGACAGAAACGTAGAAAATGTGTTTACTTGTATTGACAGTAAAATTACGCTATACATGTTAATAGATATAACTACAGTGGCCTTTCACCTGCTTATCGGCTTATAGTACGGTATAATTAATATAAACAGATGTAAGACTTAATCAATGATACAAAACTCTATCCTTGTGATTTGTTTACAGCTTTAGTTAGAATGAAACAATTGTTACAAACAAATACAATCGGGTGATTGTAAATAAAAGTGTTATTGGATCGGGTTTTCGAATTGGTTGGAGGTGGAAATCAAGCATCATCACACTCCACTGACCAACAGGACATGGTTGAGAGGAGTACTGGTTTAATCACGATACCAGAAGTCGAAACAACCCTGATCGATATAGGATATGATAGTAAATTCTTTCATCCTATACCGATGCGAGCTGTTGATGTACAGGGAAAATTGTTTATTGAACAAGTGTGTACGTATGTATAGTTCATATATATCTCATTTTACAGAAATGCAAACATATCGGCGTTGTCATTATCTACAAAAATGTCCAGACTTCTGATTTTGATATAAAAAACTGTAGTCTCATTAGGTTTCTGTTGTCAGACAAAACAGCTTATAAAAACTATTCTAAATCTGGTACTGAAAATACAACAAATATTGTACTGAAAATAGACATTTGACAATGCCGCTGGAAATCAAATCTACGGATAAATTAACATAATAATGGATGCATCGTTGGTTGATAAATAATGCATCCATTAATAAGAAAACGCGTGTAATATAGGGTCAATACATACGGTTTTGTAATTTGAATTTTACATGGATAAGTGACCTTCCCAAAGAAAAAGTGGCATAGCCATTGCCCTGTCAACAATTTAATTGTATTTTGAAATATATCTGCATAATGTATATGGGTTCATTTTCATGTCGATCTCCGGCACGACGACCTGTGTCATACTAAATAAGGTATAACACTGGTTTCTGCTGATTTATTCTATTGTTTCCTAACTGGTACACATGTCGGCGTCATTACTTTGTTTGATGCATCATTTAAATGGTAATTATTTTAACTACGGACAAGTATTCACCACTCGTTCTGATCATAATATTATCATAATCCTTGATTACAATTAACTTGTGGTTACAAAATGTCACAGCTGGCAAAAAAGTCTGATTTATTTCAACGTTTGGAGTGAGGAAGACCTGCGTAATTTATGTACGATGTAATCAGTGTGAATGGATGTATGGAACTCGATGACACTTCCGTTTTCGCATTGCACATTTCATTCAAAATAACTGCAATATGTTCAGCAGTAAAACATGGGAAATCTTTCTACATCACTGGTTTGTTTTGACTTTTGCAGGAAATGAGTGGGACTACGAAGGAGATATCGGTGAGTACCATATCACGTAAATTATTATAACAATATAAAAAAAACCACTACATCACCTATCTTATCATTTATTAATGTTAAAATATGGCAACATTAACGTTAATATCTTGTCTAAGACATACATCACCTTGTCGAGTTATATGTTCAGGTATAGCAAAAGATATTTCCATGTAATTATATTTCTTGAAAGTATTTGTACATAAACTGTTGCAAACAATAGTACAAAGTATAGCAAAGTGACTTCTAATTTACAGGCCCTCGGCAATGGCATAAGAATTATCCTCAGTGCGCTGGAAAGCGCCAGTCCCCGGTCAGTATCGACACGACGCTTGTAGTATATGATGAGGCTTTAAAAGGACTACAGTTAGACGGCTACAACAGTGTGTCGGCTGTTAACATGAGCCTCACCAACAACGGACACACAGGTATTAATGCTATATATCGTTAACAACACCACAGGTATTCATATGTAAAATACGTATCCAAATAGATGTGTTGATAGGAAGTGCATATCGAATCATTAGAATAGATTTTAAGAAAATAACAGTCTTATATAGCTAGGTTAATGATACAGATACGAACACCCGTTACAGGATTTGACCATTTCCTGTTTTATCTTTAGTTCAAGTAGACCTTAATGGTAAATCACTCACTGTCCAGGGTGGAGGGCTACCTGGTGTTTACAAGGCCGCTCAGTTCCATTTCCACTGGGGAGCAGTAGACAAACGTGGTTCCGAACACAATCTCGACAACCAGAACTTTCCCATGGAGGTAAATATTACATGTAACAAAAAGGTCGTTTGGACATAGCATTTGGATTTCTAAAACTTCATCTGAAGAACATCATCTGTATATAAAAATTAGTTTGGCTGATTAACTATGATTATTTTAGTATCAATTTATATTCTTTTTAGATGCACATCGTCCATTACCAGAACAAGTACACAAGTATAAAGGAGGCTATGGTTCATGATGAAGGTCTTATGGTTCTCGGTTTCTTTTTCAAGGTGAGAGAGAAACGTCCGCACAATCACATTCTGCTACATGGAAACAGGCATCAGAAAAGAGAAGTTTTCAAAAGCATAGCAGAAATGTTGAATTAGACATGTCGAACGAGTCCACTTGATAAAGAAATTTGTAAATCGATGCTAATAAAACCATACCGATGTTATTCTCATCCCCTGCTCGTAAACAATGATTCCATAATTACAACTGAATCAATCATTATTCATTTCCATTTAAATAAGGCATTATGTCATCAAGATCGCTTTCCCATTTTCCGAATTTTACTTTTGTATGCTCACTTACATTTTATAGCTGAAATCCCCTTGTTATCGGGTAACATCCCTCCTGTCCTTGTATAATTCGACATGTGATATCGTCTAGGATTTATTTTCTAGGTAGGACGACACAATCGACACTTCGATGACGTATTGGGTCATTTCAGTGATATAACACATAAAGGTAGGTAAATCCAAATACAAAAACATCCAAATACACGTGTTTTTATTGTAATAAATGTATTAGAAATCATTTAAAGTCATCCGTACAGGATTAGACGTCATTGATTCGTGTTGATATGCCGAGTGGTCACTCTATTACCACCCTAGAGATTGTGACTTAACCTAGATTAGACCCTAGTTTAGACCCTAGATTAGACCTAGATTAGACCCTAGATTAGACCTAGATTAGACCCTAGATTAGACCTAGATTAGACCTAGATTAGACCCTAGATTAGACCTAGATTAGACCCTAGATTAGACCTAGATTAGACCTAGATTAGACCTAGATTAGACCCTAGATTAGACCTAGATTTAACCTAGATTAGACTTAGATTAGATCCTAGATTAGACCTAGATTAGACCTAGGTAAGACCCTAGATTAGACCTAGATTAGACATGGATAAGACCCTAGATTAGACCTAGATTAGACATGGATAAGACCCTAGATTAGACCTAGATTGAACCTAGATTTGTATGGCGGTTGTCGTTGATGAAGCAATAGACGCTTATCCCTTAGGATCACCTGGTATAATTTTTCTTGTGCTTTTCATGGGTCAAGTGTATATGTTTTGTATGTTGTTTCATTGAATTTCAGTTGTCATTAGTATGTCGGTATTCTATGTTATTTTCGAAAACTATCTTAAACTCCACAACAACCTACAGTGATAACATCATTTTTGTCACGTTTTGAACGTTCAAAAATCTCATGACTTAAGTTCGAGGGAAAATAATTCATAACTTTACATAAGTAAATGAATAGATATACGATATAAGCAAATATACCTTAGACACTGATTTAATTAAGGGGATAATACATCCCCATATTGATTCGTTCACTTTTAATTTGTGGCACGTGATTTCGTCCGTTGTAAGTTGGTAGGTCATAACTAAAACAGGAAATGGAATATTTTCAGATGATCACGTGAATATCCCCACAATTCCTCTCCGGCAGTTAATGGCAAACAACCTTGACCTGTACTACCGATATCAGGGAAGTCTCACTACACCACCCTGTTACGAGAGTGTGATTTGGACCGTATTCAGAGAACCCATTGAAGTATCAGAGTACCAGGTAGGGTTTTCTGCAAATTCTTCCCAGTGAAATAGTATCGTTGGTAACAATTTGTTGGTAAAATGAATAAGATATCCGACATCTGACAGACTTTAACAAAAACAATTTGAATTAAACTAAGTTGGTTTTCACCAAGATCGAGTTGAAATCCCATTACATATCCTCTGAGATGGCGGAATTAATATAATTAGCACATATTGATCAGTATAGGAAAATAAAAATAAAATAAGATCTAGGACCTAAGAACATTTGCGTACCATGTTATGACTTTTCTGATACAATGCACGATATTTCATTTAATGCGTAATTTACACGTTTACTTGTTGAATGTGATTTGATATTACAAATTTTACGGAATAGATTACATTTTGTAAGGAAAAGGTGAAATTTAAGTCTAATATTTCTTAATATGGTGATAACAATATATTATAATTCGGGTTGAATTGTTGTTTGCATACGATTATTGAACTGTTTACATTTATCCTCTTGCTTATACAGTTGGAACAATTCCGCAATAGAGTGAAGAAAAATTACCCGGGTGAGCCGGATCTTGATCTCACGGATGACTTTCGCCCAGTCCAGCCTCTGAATCATCGTATAGTATACGGGAGTCACCTCGACACCATGCTGCCGTACCAGTCTGGGGGCGAAAATGGTGCAGGCCAAATAATGATTCCGCTTTACATCATCGTCTTATCCGTCTGTATAAGTTTGTTACTGTAGTGATCTGATATATCTTATAAGTAAACCTACGGTTGTTGATTTAAGGCAATGTCGTTTGATTAAAACTTAAGAGGCATGTTATAAGCTAAAATCTGTGATATTTGATACAAATCATAATAGTGAAAACAACTGATCATTGTTTATTTGAAGATTCGAGAAAAAGTCAGAGTACGTTGATTTTTGTTGATGGGTCATAACAAACTGAAACATCGTTTTCGATTTGCTTTCATCGATGTATAGATGGACATTTTGATAAAAAGGTAAACTTACAGTTGACTCGATGGACAATGTACATTTAATTACATACATTGACGTGCCTACCAATGAAAGATTTTGAAATCCCAGCATTGTTTCAGAAAAGTATATCATCTTGTATTAAATTATTAATTATACGAATGGAATAACAAAGCGACATTTGCTGAATGTGTTATGTGCAATAGGATTTAATCTGGAGATGATCAATCGTTACAAAAAGACGGATTGAACCTAGGGTCTGATAGAAAAGGTAGATATGCAACCATAGCTTGGATATTTTAAAGCATAGTTATGGCTAGACGAGATTTTCACTGGGATCCTGAAAATCAAGTCATCATTGGTCTTTATATGGTTATGAATATCAAAATTAAATGTGTTTCGATCAGTTTCAAATTTCACTTTTCAAGAGAAAATCAATATATTTCGTCATATTTTCAATTCGCAAAGTCTCACTTTAGCCGTTTATATCCGGCTAATGTTGTGGTTGTTTGAGCAATATAGAGGTTCTGGGTAACTTGTTTTAGAAAGAGTCTATCAAGCACCACAGTACTATTCGATAGAACACAGAAAATGCACTAGTTTCATATATATATATAGCCATATGGTTTCGGTCCCGCATTACCTCCAATCTGCACATGTGTGTTTGTTACTTTCCTTTGTGATATTGTCTTTGTATTATTTTGTAGTTGTCTACTGGCTTTGTCTCGTTTATTGTCAACATTTATTTGTTCTCTGTATTAGTAGCTTCTCATTCCAATTGTGTCTATTACGTTATGGTACGATACACATATTACAGTTAACCACGATCAAATCAGTGCTATATAAATCTTGGCTGTCGTTGTTCCACAGGTGTACATACGTTAATAGAGCGATCAATACTTAATCACGAAATGTGCTTCACGTGAATTTTTTCTGTCTTGTTGAATGAAGTATATGTCTAAAATAATATTAATGTACAATATGTCATCTTAATGAATTATGAAATAGAATAAACTATATTTTAACATAAAATGTCTTGAAGATTTATTTCAGTTGTTTAATATTATCTAAAGACTGACTCCATCCATCCATCATGAAGATCACTTCCTTTACTGACACGCAAAGCAGTTGTCGCCGTATTGTTAGATTCATTTCCTACTCGACTACATAGGTAGCACACAACAGTAAGACAGCCTGGCCATGGGCAATTTTTTTGTTAAGCAAATAACTCCTGTATTATGATATGCATAAAAAATGAAAAAATAAATGTACACTATAATTGGTATATTCAGTATGAAGTAGTACATACAGGCTTCACATTTATTAAAACAAAAATCAATAAATTGGTTCCGGATTTTAAATATCCGGATTTTCCGAACGTGTGTTTACACAGGAAATTTAGTTTTGCCTACAGCGCAAAATGGAAGCCCACAGAAAAGGTAAGATAGCGGAAAAACTTAATTTACAACATATGTCCAAACAAGATTAATTCTGTCTTTGGGATAGAGATATTTAATTTTAAATAGGTTTCAGAAAAAAAATTGTGTAGAGAATTGTGCCATTTTGGGTCAAATATCATAATATTTTGCAATTTTTGAGAATTTTTTAAGCTGTTACCATGGTATTCACAGCTCTAAAAATCACAGAAAATATCAGTTTACTTATCCTTCAGAGCTCTATTAAAATTGCAAATGTTGTACAGATTTCAAATATATATACTTTATTAGAGGTTATATGTAAGGTTAACTGGCAATGTTTACATATCTAAAACATGTGCCATATTTTTCAGAATTTGGCATTTTTACTGTACACTGCTACCATAGCTATATGATCACGCTAATAAAATCATATACTGAAGTTAAAATATCAAAATGCATTATATGGTTGTTGCATACAGTTAAAGTGTTTTCCACAACACTAGTAAGGAAAGATAAGATACATTAAGACATATATTGGTTCACTCACGTTTTTAGTTTAAAATGAAAAAAAATACTGTGATTACTCATACAGACATACAACATTTAGAAGCTCATTTTTTGTATAAGTCTAACAGTTTCGAAGAGACGTTTTGCACATATTATGCCGTTATAGAAACTTGCAGGTTGTAGATCAATGCAATCCAACTGTTATTGGTTTAATCTGTAAATAGTTCATTGAATGCGATCAAAATCTTCATTCACACTGACAGGTAAAAGTACAATTGGTATTTGAAATGTATAAAATCATATTTGATGTATGACAAACACAGATACCTCCACAAGATAAGACATTGGACCTTCTATCGTAATGGAATGAAAAGGTCACAAAAATAACTCCAATATCTTTCTATAATCTAACATATACATTGCAGTTTAAGATACAGATCATACTCCTTAAAGCAAGTCGAAGTAAGAACGTAAACCGCCTAGTTCGTCATAATGTAATGGCAACATCGTTTGATATTTACAACATACTGTTGTTGTTTTTATTGTAATGATTATTTACTAGTAATTGGAATTAGCATACATGGACATACATGGAATATTATTAATAATATCTTAAATCAACGAATCTTGCTAACAACAAGAATATGAACCATTTAATTACACTCTATTTCAAATTATGTTATTTGTTTATGAAATAAAACATATGAAGACCATATTTTTAATCTACGAAACGCGCGGTATATAATTGAACTGTACAATCAGCTGAAACATTTCAGTTTTTTATGTTTAGCTGTGAGTTGCGAAGCGGTGACATCGGATTCGATCATCATGTTTACCGTCATTTCCACATACCCTACTCACACTGTTGACAATACAGTTTATATTTCAAATTCATGGATATGAATTCATCCTATTTATTATGAAACTTTTGAACATTTAAAATGTCAAAATTATGTTTTTAGTTCCGAGTTATAATATTTATAGCATGGTAAATTATGTCAGTCAATATGGCTTGGTGGTAGTAAAACTGATAACATGCAAAGATGGAACCTTACACATCGGATAATGTATGCCTCCAGCTCCAGCTGATTGTACAAAATTTGATTTTGGTTTTATTTGTTTATCGTCCTATTAACAGCTAAGGTCATTTAAGGACGGCCTCCCGTGTTTGCGATATGCATGCGTGTGGTGGGTGCGTATGTGTGTAAACTGCTCATAATTTCAACATTTGACAGTACGAAATGAGTTTCCAGCTGATTGTACAAAACTGCTCATAATTTCATCATTGATAGTACAAAATAGTTCCACCTAGTTATACAGATTTCGCTGTCGTGTGATCGTATGCAAACATTGATTTCTCCGATTGTAATAAATATCGAGCATCCGTTCTTTTTGAAACACAACAATTGAACATTTGTGAACGCTCTTGTAGTGTCGTCCGATTTTAACAGTGAGCTTTTACGAAAAAGGGGACAATTATTGTTCAAAATAATCATATATCGTAGCGAGCAAAATACGAAAAGCGTAGTTATTCATCATATTGTTTGGCGATTAGACTCGAACAATATATTTTCTTTCGAATATTGTATATTTTCTATTACCATATTTGACGTCAAAAGACCGTCAAGTAGTAATTCACTCGATCCACACTCACAGCTGAACGTACTTGCGTACTTGCTCTGCCTGTCTGGAAAACAACGAGTAAGGGGAAATAACCCCGACATCACAACTCTAGATTTTAGCTTAACTTTCATTTACACGTTTCATTATAAGCCCACCTGGTCCGATGGAACAAGGTGAGCTGATGCCTTGCGTGGCGTCCTTTGTCCGTCCGTCGTCCATACACCAGCCATTTCCTGAAACGTCTTCTTAATCACTGCTTGTTTTTATAATTCGGGTAATAGGGTACACTATACAGTGTATCTATAGAAGATGATTCTTGTATGAAGAACACGAAGTTATCTCCCCTGGCATGATATCAATATGCAATATGAACACTAATTGGGTAAATTTGTATTAACTAGTGATTTTTTCATTATTAATAACGAAAGTGCGTGTAAGCAAAGCACGCTAAATCGTTGTTGTTGATGTTTTTTTATTATCTCTTTTTTTTGTGTTGGTTTGGTGTGTGGGTTGTTTTTAGGTGTTTATTTTTTAATTTATCGCCTTATTCACATTTTAAACCGTTTCATTTTACCTGACCGTCTAATATCCAGCAATCAAAAACGAATTAATGTTATCGTTGTCAAATTCATTGTATTCATTGTTGCATTTCAAGAAGGGACACTAACGACAGTTAGCCATAGGGGACGTACCACTGTTGTTCACCCATATCATACACCATGAAGCGATCCCCTGACATGATCATCAAACTGACGAATCTTTAATTAGATCATATGGATTCTTGGATCACAATGTTTATAAATACATAAGTATATATATATATGCACATCTCCACTTATCCTTCTGTAGCTCACGTTTTTTATTCAATCGTCCAGGGTATGATACATTATCATGTCGGTAATTGTTTGTCAAACCTTCTATTGTTGTTCCATATGATCTGTTTTGTAGGTGACCAGACCGAGCTGGCATATCACAGATGGGTTCTGACTAGATTTTTTAGAATGACTGCCTCAGTCACGAGTGTTTGAAAATCCTTCGTATGGTCGTGATATCGCACTAAAACTGTACAGAACAGTAAATCGACTTTGTCAGAAGTATGTTTACAGGTGACAGTCTGTTGTATTATTTGCACGCGAACATTGTATATAAATGTGGTTTGGTAATGATATGTGTTGATGTGTTGTTGCTATTTGTACATGAGAGAGTATCACTTTATCTGAATATGGATGTTCTGTTTAGTCGATTGAATATGAACAGACACGAGAGGACATGATCTCAAAAAGTGCATGACAGGTCAGAAAGAACCGTGCCATATTTAATATTCAATATTTAATATATACACTAGAGCCATTCAAATGACTCAAAAACATAACCAAAAGCACAAATCATAATAAAAATAAACAATACAAACTAACAAAACAATCAAACATACCTTTATTCATCTTCGCTAGCCAAGGCTTCCGATTACGTTACACTACACGAACCCTTGGCGGATACAGGCGTGTTCAAACCGTCGCGCCCTGGAATCCCAGGGCACCCAATCAAATCGCGTTTTAACCTTTATTGTATTCAAAAAACAATTGAAGCACCTACTACTTAAGTCCAATATCGCCTAAGCAGTGTTTGCTAGCCTAAGCGAGGTTACCAAAAGCACTACTAAGAATCAGCTAAGAACGGGTATATTGTGGATGGCTATAAAAAAAAACTGACAAAATTTGTGGATACCGATGGTATCTACATTGGCTGCTGAATGAGGAAGGGTATGCGGGCCCTAACATTAGCTGACCAATCAGTGACCAGATCTTACATAACCCCATATTGGTTTTCTTCACGTCCCCTTAGCAACACTTTACCCTTTCGACCGGGCTAACCAGAGTGGTAGATATAAATGAATATCATGTGTTTCCCATAGGATACCCATTTGTATCTTTGTAACAAAGACATTCTTCAACAATATTAACTATTAGATTAATTAGATTTTAATTTCATTTAATTGATGACCGAAAATTAAACATTAAAACCACCGGAAAATGAAAACATATTTGATTTAACACTAAATCGCAACTCTCAGTTGCGCTTTGTAGATACCACCCTGTAGGTAGGGGCTAAGTACTGTACTTGCTGTCCCCATGGTCGTAGAGGACGACTTAGAATTTGTTTACCTTATTTTTTCTCTCTTTTTTAAACCTGATGTCTGTGTCTCCCTTGAAACTGCCTCACTTTTAGCGTTGAGGTTGAACGTTCGACCACGCGAGAAAGGCCTTCGATTCTGTCCTCTGGCAGAGACATGCAGAGTCTCTAAAATTGGTAGTTTTTACTTTTTCTAAGCAGGCAGTACTTTGGGACTGGGACGATTTGCTCACCCATTGTCAGTATAATGTGATCTGCAGTGGTATCCTAGTGGATGTCTTCGGCAGTATGATTTAATAAGAAAGCTGATACACACACACGCATTTTCACATAGATGAGGCCGTCTTTAAGGGATATTGCCGAGAGCAATGACCGACACCAACAGTCGAAAACAGGTTATTCAGAAAACATGCATAGAAACATTTTCACACAAAAATAGCTACTCACTTACGTTAATAGAGAATAAAACAATGGAGAAATGTTGTCGTTTTCAGTAAAAGTTCTCGTTTCATGACAGATAAATAATTGTCTTACCTTAACGTGTTTTATCCTGTGCCTGTTTTATGTCAACCTATCAGGGTTTTTTTGGAGAATTCTGGCGAGAAACATCACAAAACCACATTCATTTCCATGTCCACAATATGCAAAACAGTAGCTGATATTGCAAGGCTTTTGGATATGAATGAAATACATGTAGCACGTGCATGCATGCACCTTTATATAGTGCATACAAAGCTACTGTTTTACTTGCAGTAAATGATATTATTATCCAAGGACTTCATTTTTTCAGAAACTTTCGCAGATAGAATAAAACCGTGGAAACAATATATTTTAATAACAAAAAGAAAAAGAAAAGCACATGCGGCCATTCATAATTTCAACTATCCTTTTCTTTCTTAAATCTTGGATAAAATCGGGAACTATCTGAATCATAAAAAATTAAGTTTTGTTGTTTGGCAGAAAGACTAGGAAAAAACGTAAAATTGTCTATTTTATGTTAGAATTGTTTAGTCCAGTCTAAGAATACATAGTTCTATCTGCTTGATTTTCACTCTTAACAGCCTAATGTTATAACCATTAAATAGCATGTCCCCTCAAACTACTGGTCAAATTGTCTGTCTACTAACAGATTGTCTTTAAAACCCAAGTTTCCTACACTTTTATCATGGTTCATTGGTCGTGACTCGCATCAGTGAACTAAAGAAAGCTCCATAGTTTTTCCGACATATTTTAGATTAGATATCCGAGACCACAGGGGCTTGGCACGATTTTCCAAATGATAGTCTATATATATATGTATATAGTATCGATACTATATACATATATATATAGACTATCATTTGGAAAATCGTGCCAAGCCCCTGTGTCCGAGACGGGATGGTATTGAAAGATAGTGCCGTGTCGTTAGGATCATGACAGTGTACAGATACAATGTAACCTATTGACCTATCGAAGGTCCTTTGAGACGGTGTTTGTCGTTACCATCACCTCTGAATCAAGTAAATTGTCCACAGATCATCAAAAATCATTTGTATATATCATTTCTATCATCATTATTATAAGTCGTGCATAAGAGTTATCTACAGTTAAAGTAGGTTGATATTTATAAGTCTACAAATGTTTCGGAGTTAAATTTTCACTTTATAATCTTCATGTTGGCTTACAAAGAATGAATATGTACCGTTGGCATGTTGCCTACATCTCATAAGACTAGATAAATAGAGATGTAACTGACATATACAGGATAAATATGTCAATTTGTCTTAACGTACAATATTTATACCATGTGCTATCATTATCACTCGCTGTAATACGTAAAAGGAATGTCGTCATCAGATAGTCTTGATTTTCTTTGAAGAGGAGTTAAATCAATCATTATTGATTTGTTGGCATTTTATCACCTATCATAAAACATTGAAACAATTTTGATTTTGTTTTTGGGTTTTTTTATTGTCTATTTGTCTATAGTGATTGATTTGAAGAATAAAATCACTGAACAAAGACTACTTTAAATTGTTCTTGTATTTGAATTCTAATCTTGTATTTATACAGATACCATTAGTAAATGATATGTATACAATTTTTATAACTAGAATTTGGCCTATGCATATTATGTACATGTACTAATCTATTGGTATATATATTTATTACGGACATAATACAGTACGAACTACAATAACATAACAGCGCGTTAAATTGATATGTCACGTGTTGGAGATTCAAACCTTATGTCTTTTGATTGTGAAATTAACAGTTTTCAATACATTATTAAATCTTGTAGAAACATTTGTACTTTCCTAAATGTATACACACAGTATTTGTTCGGCCAGGTGTAAATACCAATACAGGTAAAGCATTGTATTACACCCCAATGTATATTAACAACTCTCTTCCCGAAAAAAGAAACTGGGAATTCATTTCTGGTAGAATAGCGTTATCTAAATCTAGGAAAATGATTCCGTGCAGCGTATTCCTCTGCAATCGGTCAACAGACGTCTTTATCTGATTTGAATAAAGATGAAAATATCCTTTATCATGCATGCTATAGTGGATATTGTCTAAACCGAACTCTGTCAAATCCGCATCTTAGTCTATAACCGGTCGAATAATTTGATCTCGAATATTTCTTTAGTATCTGTAGTAGTTTAATTATGTTTAATCCGGACTAATCCAGTTCTAGTCCACTGTTTAGCGATGACTTTGTTGGTTCTTGTCGGTTGGTTAAAATGTCCAACTGTCCGACTGCGGAATTCCCTGAGGATATAAGTAGACGATGACAAATGTTTCCGCCACTTGCCCTAAACAACGTCAACAAGGAATCGAGGACTTACTCTGAATGGGAAGATACATTTGGCAATGTCCAACCAGTTGATATGGAAACAAATAAGGAGTCAGATATCGAAGAGGAAAATGAAAATTATATGATGTGGACTACAGAGGGTAAGCACGACATTACTGAACTCATCAATAAATTCGAAAAGATTATGAATTATAGGTCAATTGAAAAAGAAAAGGATAACAGAGGGTTCGATGATTAAGAAGGATGCGAGTTTTTACGCAAAAGATAGTCAAATGTTTTCAAGCAAATATCGTAAATTTTATTTAAGTTGGCAATATAATGATTTAAATTTAACATTTTACATATGTTGTATATATTTTATATATATAATCACTTATTGAAATAAACACTGCTTTTCTACAGATGAAATAAAGCGCAGTTTCAAGATTTGTGTGTTTACATTATTACATACATAACACAACTATGATAACTGCATTGTACATGTATTGATACAAAATCAGACTCTACAATCTGGAGTTCTCTGCAAACCGGTCAAATTATGCAGTACCGATGAAGTCCAATTTAGTCCACTGTTATTGATATAGAGTGAGAGGAAGGACTATATATCATATTCTGCCGTTATATGCTAAAATATCATTTCCACATAAACGAATATAATGCTATTCTGCTAATATTTCTTTGCTTGCTTGTTTTTTTCGCAGTTTTCTTTATTATATGTACGGGAATACAGGGACAAATAAGCACTATTTCAGAGATATCCTCATATACACCATCACCCTCCAATTTGGCAATAAAAGTGTGTGTAATGCGTCACTGAATTCCAACTGGTGTCTGCTATGCAGATGGTTTCTGTGTTACTCCAATCTCTTAAAGTATCTTTTACATACTACGTCACCGACACACATTGTCTGTAACAAAAAAGACAAAATACTGAGTACGATACTATGGGACAATTATTACCGAGTGACGTATTATATTGTATTGTATTACAGCCCGTAGATAATTTGAATCACAACACCAAATTAAAACAACGTCCACAGAAAATAAAACATCAAACGCAAATTAAAATGCTAAAATGTAAACTTTGGTTTGGTTTGGTTTATTTTGTTTAACGTCCTATTAACAGCTAAGGTCATTTAAGGACGGCCTCCCGTGCGTGCGACATGCATGCGTGTGGTGAGTGCGTATGTGTGTTTTGGGAGGCTGCGGTATGTTCGTGTTAAGTCTCCTTGTGATAGGCCGGAACTTTTGCCGATTTATAGTGCTACCTCACTGAAGCATACTGCCGAAGACACCCAGCAGCACACCCCACCCGGTCACATTATACTGACAACGGGCGAACCAGTCGTCCCACTCCTAATATGCTGAGCGCTAAGCAGGAGCAGCAACTACCATTTTTAAAGACTCTGGTATGTCTCGGCCAGGGGACAGAACCCAACGCCTTCCTCACAGGGGCGAACGCTCAACTAAAGGCCAAAAGTGAGGCATTGTCAAGGGAGACATTAGGAAGAAGAAAGTTGTTCAGAAAGAATAGAAAAGATAAGATCCCAAATTTAGTCGCCTCTTACGATCATGCAATGGCTAAAATGTAAACATATAACAATCACTGATATCAAGCGAACTGGTTGAAACGTACATTGTATTTTATTATATAGTTCTAGTGCACATAAATAATCAACTATAAACAATTGTATGGAATGAGCATTTCATAGACAAAAGTCTCGCGAGTCGGTTTGAAATCAGATTAACCTTCATGCTTCTCCAAACCTTAACTCTGTTTCATATTACAATATCAATATTTTTAATTTACTTTCTTTTTTCAAAAATAAAATCGTTGTTAACCTATTAATACTGTAATGCTATAGCATATAGCAGCAATAATGATTTATATCAAAGCATGAATAGAAACAGAAGAAATGCTATCTGACACTCATCTCCTCGCGTCAGGACGAAATCTGGAGTTAAACCAGCACTTGAAGCTTTAACGAGAATACAAAAAAGAGTCTGGTCGAGTATGATGGACATCTTATTTACAGTAACGGTCATCTTATTGATAACCCCAGCTGTTTGATATGCTTACTCATACAACAAGTGACAGATACAAACACATGTATCAATTTTCATAGCATTAATACTACAAATGAAGTCGGTAGATCGAAACGTCGTTTGGGTATTACGGAACTTGTTAAGGAGATGAGAAGGGACTTGTGTCATCTATGTCGTGATATACATGTGGCGCCCTCTGTAAATTGGGATGGTTTCTGTTATTTTAGCTGGAGGGGACATTTGAGAGCCCAAGTTCCAAACACCCTCTTCTTCTCACGCCACGAGTGGATAACAATACGTATCATGGCCGTGTTGATTGCCTCCGTATTGAATGTACCTTGCCCTGCAGGTCGGGCGTAAGAATTGTACCTGCTGCCCCATTGCATGATCGTAGGAGGCGACTTAATTTGGTATCTTATCTTTTCTCTTCTTTCTTTCAACTTTGTTCTTCCTAATGTCTCCCTCGACAATGCCTCACTTTTGGCCTTTAGTTGAGCGTTCGCCACTGTGAGGAAGGCTTTGGGTTCTGTCCCCTGGCCGAAACAAGTACCAGAGTCTTTAAAAATGGAAGTTGCTACTCCTGCTTAGCGCTGAGCATATTTGGAGTGGGACGACTGGTTGGCCCGTTGTCAGTATAATGTGACCGGGTGGGGTATGCTGCTGGGTGTCTTCGGCAGTATGCTTCAGTGAGATAGTACTATAAATCGGCAAAAGTTCCGGCCTTTCACAAGGAGACTTAACACGAACATACCGCAGCCTAACAAAACACATACGCACTCACCACACGCATGCATTTCGCACGCACGGGAGGCCGTCCTTAAATGACCTTAGCTGTAATAGGACGTTAAAAAAAATAAACTTAACCAAACCAAAATTGAATGTACCAAATAATTCTTCTATTGTTTATTGTTTCTATCATTATGCTTCAGTATATTAAAAACTCATCATCATATTGCATACTGCAGATGTATGTACTCTTCTACAAGATTTATCAAAATGTTTTTTTTTTTATTATTCTGGTGAATGTGAGAAAAAAGTCTTTAATGTATTTACCATAAGCATTTCTTCACCAACTTTCTCCCTGTATATTGTCGGGGCCTTCATTTTGGATCTGGAGTCTAATGGTGTTCCTGTCATCTTTAATTTACCATCTTCCCACGTGGCACATCCCTAGAAATAAGATTGCATAGTTACATCAAAGAGAATTGATTTTACTTTCTTTTCAATTATACAGAGTGATGATCAAGTCCATTGCTCCTACTCCAAAATATATCTAGCAAAGGTTGTTCTGAAAAATTTAATATTTGATACATTTTATCTTATCTTTTATTTCAATTCAACAGATTCAAGGGTCCAATTACAGAATTGATAACAAAAGTGTATAAAAATGTCACAGATAAATACATACAAACAATATTAGGAAAAGTGTGGCATGCATAAAGAAGCATAGTGAGTACATCTAAAATATATTGTCTTCATGAGGAGTTTAACAGAATTCCTATCAAAATACAATCAACTCAACGGGTTGTTGACAGATGGGTTGTTGTCTCTCAAAGCTCTTCCGGACATTAATCTACTAAATTGCAAAATCTTAGAACGAAGACATTTTATCAGATCTTAAAAACCAACCCTTTCTGCAAAAGAAGAAGTCAAACAGACCACGATTACATGTTGAAAGGAAACAAATGCCAAGGAAGATTAAAATGATTACATATAGCTTAACAAGAATGGCGATGGAAATGAAAAACTGCCTTCAAGCACAAAAGTCATTTCGACTGTTGGTGTTTGGTTTGGTTTGTTTTGTTTAACGTCCTATTAACAGCCAGGGTCATTTAAGGAGGTGCCAGGTTTTGGAGGTGGAGGAAAGCCGGAGTACCCGGAGAAAACCACCGGCCAATATATTCAGTACCTGGCAACTGCCCCACGTAGGTTTCGAACTCGCAACCCAGAGGTGGAGTGCAAGATAAAGTGTCGGTACACCTTAACCACTCGGCCACCGCGGCCCCCTGACTGTTGGTGTATAAATAATACGGTGAGCATATCCTAATGAAGTAGTCTAATGGTCCTTACCAGAGATATATATTTATAAATATTTACGGTAAAAAAAATCCAAGAATTTGCATACGTTTTGATACAACTTTTTAATATTATGAGAGAAAGACAAGTTTGTAAGACTCCTAGGTCTTAAAAACATGTGACCTTGTATAAAACCTCACCTCTCGTCAACAATTATGCTGTAATAGACTGCGTTTCTTTGAGAATCGTACTTACACGGAACATCTCGCCTTCCCTCTCCTTATCGAAGGGCTCGTCCAGTTTAAAGGAATCTTCCTCTCTCCTTACCGCTATATCTGTGATAATCTTAATTATTTCCCCTTCGACTGATATAGTCATCGTTGGTTTCGCTAGGGACGCTAACTTCCGTAACACCATGTTAACACCTGTGAATGAAAGTTGACAGGACAGCTTAATATGCCGTACTGCATAGCATAAATTGTGACTAGTTTATTTAGGAGAGGTTTTCATAGTTGCCGCTGCTGCTGCTGCTGCTTCATATTCACTTCATATTCACTATCATAAACTGTATTGTATAACCCACAGGGGCTTGGCACGATTTTCCAAATGATAGTCCATATATATATGTATATGCTTGGCACGATTTTCCAAATGATAGTCCATATATATATGTATATACTATATACATATGATATGATAGTCCATATATATATGTATATGCTTGGCACGATTTTCCAAATGATAGTCCATATATATATGTATATACTATATACATATATATATGGACTATCATTTGGAAAATCGTGCCAAGCCCCTGTGTATACTATATACATATATATATGGACTATCATTTGGAAAATCGTGCCAAGCCCCTGTGGTATAACCTTGAAATTACAATATACGGCCTACTTGATAATCTTACGCAGTGAACAGGGGTAGAGAAAAACAAGTTATTAGACTTATATCAATAGGTTCCATTGCCAAGTCTCTCAATTATGTGCTAAAAGGAGATTTGTTTTTCAATTTAATATCGATCACTTTATCACTTGGATACGTAACATAGGATGGTAATGTAATCAGAATAGTTCGTTTCACAGCTTCATACAAGTACATTAAATCAACCCCTTCATATACGTTCATCTTATTAACTCCTTCATACAAGTTCATATAATTAACCCATTCATACTAGTTCATCTAATCAACCCCTTCATACAAGTTCATCTAATTAACCCCTTCATACAAGTTTATCTAATTAACCCCTTCATACAAGTTCATATAATTAACCCCTTCATACATGTTCATATAATTAACCCCTTCATAGAAGAATATAATTAACCCCTTCATACAAGAATAGAATTAACCTCTTCAAACAAATACATATGATAAACCTACAAAAACGGTACGTTGTCATTTCATCTCTCTTCACATAGAACTATCTCATGTCATATACGACTTATAAAATACAAATAATATCATTAGGACAAAGCAGCGGCTAATTTAAAAAAAACAACAATTATTTTTTGGAAAAAAATAAACATAATCCCTTTTAAATGCACTATAGACTGTAAATTAAGATGGTTTCAATATAGAATAATACACAAGATTATAAGTACAAACAAATATCTACATATGATAAACATAAAGGACTCTCCATTATGTACTTTTTGTAACCGTCATACGGAAACTATAGTCCACATTTTTTGGGAATGTAGACTAGTAGCAATCTTCTGGGAAGATTTCAAAGTATGGCTATATGATAATACTTTAACTAATTTACAATTACATGTTACTGATGTAATCTTGGGAAAGTAACATAAAGATCAAGAAGTCAAATATCTCAATACGTTAGTATTAATAGCAAAATTCCATATTTATAAACAAAATATTAAAAATTGTCTCCCCTGTATTAATGGATTCATAAAAGAACTAGATATGTATCTAAAAACAGAGGAGGTAATTTACAAAAACAACATGGAGTATGATAGTTTTGTGAAAAAATGGTCCATATAAGTGAATAATTTTTCAGATCTTCTTCACACATATCATAACATGTACTTAAAAGTAAGTCAAAAGTTTTTCTTTTTTTGTACCTATATACGCAATATATTAAAATGAGTGAAAACGTGAGTGGAAGGTCGTTTGTTTGTTTGTCTCTGTATTCCAAAAAAACAGCCAATCCTTTTTTTTCTTCTCTCTATTGTACATCTTACTGCTGTAATGATATGTCTGTATTATTATACCATGTAATATATGTACCGGTATGTATACTATATGTAAAAGGATGAATAAAAAAGATTTCAAAACTGAAAAAAAAAACAATTATTTTTTCTAGTAGATAATTAAAAATAACGTATTGCTTCAGGCATTGAAATCGTCTAAAACGTCGTGCGAAGTATTTTATAACAGCTGGCTGTCGATTTTTATTTATGTTGAGTAAATATTAACACACCAACCAAACAAATCCTTGAATACCTATCAACGAGATAATTATATGCACACATCACCAGTGTACATATTGAACCTTCGACTGTCAGCTTTCGTCCTTGTATAAGTCCAATACACGTATACGAGTGTTTAAAGTGATACTGATTTGATTGGGACCTCATGTTCAGGTCATTATGTGGGACATCACACTTTTTGGCCGTATCTGATACCAATGCATCATTTAATACGACCACGGGATGTATACCTCATCCACGTTGTATCTGATGTAGGTAGGCGTATACATGTCTAATTAGTTCTGCGATTACAAACCAAAGTAGCTGTTCACGAGCTGCATTTTTGGATAACGTTGATTTGTTTTCTGTGATGAGAAATATAGAAGAGAAAAAATACCCATAATCTATGTATGAAGTCCCAGCACCAAGCATGTAATTATTAAAGTTAAAACCGGCAAGATAGATTAAACAGATTTAAGATGATTAACTTTTCTTTCGTGGTATTTAAAAGTATGGCTATGGAAACAAAGTCAAATATGCATACAAACATAACCAGAAACCTAATCAATGAAAACACTTTCTTGATTATTCAGCATCAGTAAGCTTTTTGACATTGTGTATATTTCAGCGTTGTAAGTACATATAACAACTTTGCACAACATTAGTATTTTTGTGACTCCTAACTTGTATTGTACGATATATAGACGATAGTTATCTATATAACCAGTGTTCATGTTATAATACATGGCAGAGGCATTGCAAAAAAAAAGTTGACGTCTTATTTGTTTTAAAGTGTATTAATAAATTTAGGCAAAACATACCAACTTCTTTTAAAAATTCGTCAAATTTCTCGCTTCTGTCCATTTTCCATTTCCCGACCAAGGGT
Source organism: Pecten maximus (assembly GCF_902652985.1). Lineage (NCBI taxonomy): Eukaryota > Metazoa > Mollusca > Bivalvia > Pectinida > Pectinidae > Pecten > Pecten maximus. The sequence continues at coordinate 34,794,565 of NC_047022.1, forward strand.
TTCCTTAATATCGTCCAGAGCCATTGTAAAGATGTAGTAGCCTGTTAAGTGAGCAGTCCGCGCGACAGCCTAGATTATCACCCTAGGTCTCGTGTGTGTTGGTCATGTTTAACGTTTCGTTAAATGATCCTCTTAACAATAGCATGATAGGGTCTACAAACTAAGATGGATGACAAGAATCTGACGAAATGATATGTACCAGCTTTTTGTACCATGGTACGTACCCCTTCTTTTGGTACACAAAGATATGAAAACTCACTTCTTTGTGTACCATCACCATCGTTAGTACAAAACGATGTAAAAGCAGAAGTGAAATAAACCCTTTGATTTTGAGTTCTGTCTCTACCAAATAATGGCCGAAAACAGCCATGGTACAGAAACACGTAGGAATTCGGCGAAAAGGTATCGCGCTCCTCACATGCTACGAAATTATTGATTTTTCTCGAATCTTTGTGTGCCATCAATAATGCAATTATCTGTTGTAAAATAGATGTGATTTCTTTTTATCTTTTTATTACATATTTAAAAGTGTACCGGGAACAAACAGATATGAAAGTTGATGTATTATTTTCAGTCTCTTGTCGGCCATCATAGAAAAAACACCTCTGTACATTTAAATATTCTATAACACTGCCAAACGAGGATAAATAGATATTGAATTAGCCTCGCATTGTTTAGATTGACAGAAGTGGTACACAATGGCTTGATTCCTGTGTCGATGGCAATCCTTATGCCGGACCTGTAAATAACAAATAAAACAGTTTTAAACATTTACTCTAAGCTTGTTAAGTTATTCAAACAAACAATACATGGAATAGTGAATTCACTAATGTAATAAAAGACGTCGAATCTTTGTGGGAAGGTGTTATTTTATACTACTTAATGTCATGATGCAACATTGGGATCTCGTGACTACTGATTTACCGCGCTTTCCCGTGTACTCCGGTTTAGACCCCTGTCGCGTTTGCATCTGGACCAAAAGGTGTGATTAATATATCTGGTTTTACAATTGTTGTTAAACATAGTTTTTATCATTATAATCATAATTGTAAATTGTTGTTTAACGTCGAAAGACCAAGACCCTAATTAGTATAATAAATGGTGACAAACGGTTTTAGCAGTAACTTTCTTTGACAATGAGGGAATACTTTATTATATCAATTTCAGCATTAATATCACTAATTTAAACCGCTCTTCTGGAACGTGATCTGGTTCTATACATGGTGATTTGATATAAGTCATTAGTACACATAGTGTGAAAGTTGAGAATATGATTATATCGCTTCAATAACTCCGGATGATGTTAATGTCCCTTAAGCCAGGTAGTAGAGTGTGAAATATAAAAGGTCGCTAATTTGTGACTGTCCAGTCCATTACAAGTTGAAAAGTGAATGTTACAGACGGGGTATTAGATATCTGAGTAAAACAATCTAGGGTATGGCTATTTTTAGGGATGAAGTTTGAGAAGGCACGTTGTAAGAGGAAAGAATGGGTCATCTCATTTGATCTGATTGAGGACGTTTTCGTTTTACCCAGTAGGTAAGGCATCCCCTAGTGCGTCATTTCTCACTCGAGGGAGTTACAGAATAATTGGTCTTTTGATTCTCCAATCTATTACAGAAACAAATGTGTCAGTGGGATGTTTGGAAATACATGGTTATTCGAAATAGATGTATTAATGAAGCACATTGGATGGAGAGCCTTTTAAAACTAAAGAATAAGACCGAGCATTCCGGAATGCTAAGCGTCTTCTGCTTCATCGACGACACCCGCCATACAAATCTAGGTCACGACGACACCCGCCATACAAATATAGGTCAAATCAAGGTTAAGTCACCATCTCAAAAAGTGATCTAAGTTGTTGCCATCGGCCCAAAGATAGATAATATATGTATATAGGCCGTATACATGCAATATTTTTGTCCGTTGTTGACATTCTTCATATAGATATATATGTCTGAAATCCGTATTAAATCGATCGTATCTCACTGCTGAAAGATAACATACGCCTCTGCTAAAGACAGGGGTTAACATTCTGTGCAGCGACTGAGCTGGTCGGAGTGAATTAACGCATAATACATTGTAGATAGCCTCGGACACCCATCGCTCGTGATACAATGGAGGAAATCAAAGAGAAGTTTGTTGGAACATGGAAGATGGTCAGAAGTGAAAACTTCGAGGAATTCCTTGCGGAAGTCGGTAGGTGAGATGATCGGGATGTGATGAATATGTGTAGAAAACCTATAACAGGGGAAGATGTTTTCCTGTTGGTACGGTTACTGTCAATCTTACATACATAGATGTGTATACGATCTAGTGTGTGACTACGTACACTAACTATATCGGGTTTATATGTATATAAACATGTCTAATGTGGCTAACGTATGTGTATATCAGCAGCTTTATTCGGCCAATACATTGTACGTTTGACCGAGTTTAAACAAACATCACAGAGACGGTAGTTAGCTATTCATTTCCGTTTCATCATTCATTTCCTATCTCAAAATATCCTTCTTAGATTGATGACATTCTCGAAGACTAATTGGGACAATCTCTCAAACATTTTCTCCATGGACGACTTGCTGGTTTCGCAAACAAGAAAATCATCCAATAAACTGCATATATATAATGATTTCAATTATCATTTTGGTGATATATCCATTCCTTGATAATAATATCCCTCCATCGAACACATCACCAACTGTGATTACGATAGAACCATTAAAAAGAATTGAACTATTATGCTATCTAACACATTTTGTTACTAAGACTGCATTCGTATACAAAACAGCTTTTAATCCAAAATATGTTTCTACAAATACATTGATTGACAATTCAATTTTTCATTACCTAAAGCTTTATGTCCTAAATCAACACGTGTCATCGTAAATTCCGAAACTATTTACTTCGTGGTCTTATATGAATGGTATTAATCCCGTTTTCCCGATCGATAGCTTAATAAAGGAATTTTCGCTGCAATTTCTTTACTGCTTAAAAGGAGTCAATTTCTTTAAAGAAAGACCGTCCAGTGTGTTGTACAAATCTAGGATGTATTTGTGTGGAGATCGATATAATAGTTCAAGGTAAAGTAAGGGGTCCGCGGCTGTTACATACATTCTTCATCTAATCCATAACGTTCATACAAAACCGTGGCTGTCTGACTAACGTGAAGTATATCAATTCTAATGCGATGATTTTGTGACCAATAAAAACTATATAGCAATATAGTAATACTGCAATAAAATGTCTTACTTCAAGACGAGAATATGTTTTTAATTGTGACAGTTTGTCTTTTATGTTCGCTTTTGTCTTTTCTCGATAAGAATTATATTTGCCTTTATATGACAAATGTGTACATTAATTTCTTTTTTTAATTCTTTTTTGTTGGACGTTACCCGTCAATGAAATATTACCACAAGAATATATGGTACTCTGATATGCCACACTGTCCAATATATTTTGCAGTTCTGAATATCAAACATTTCAGCAGTCGCTTAAAACCGTTGATCTTTGGACATTACAACTATACTGGCTAATGGGTAAATATTCTATATTTTGGATTTAATTTTTATGATATATTTTTAGGAGTGAATTTCTTGATTCGGAAGATGGCAGCATTAGCGAAGCCTACAACTATTATTTCTGTGGATGAAGAGACAATCACCATAGAACAGAAAACTGGGATACGAGACAAAGTGGAAAATTTCAAATTAAATGAGGAATTTGAAAAAGAGATGGAAGGCACAAAAATGAAGGTATTTTAACGTGATCTGGTATTTGATAATTACCATCGTGTAACCTTGTCTGAGGTGACATGTTCCCGTCTATAGTGTCTATTATTACTAGGTTTGAATATTGCGAAATACTTAGTGTTTAATAATCCTATTTATCCCTATGTCCAAAGTCAAGGTGGTAATTTAAAACGTATATGCCAGTTAATCGTTAGGCTGGTTTTCCCGGCTTTTAATCTGACTTCAGGTCCACTACAAATCTATAACGGACATACATTTGAATAGCACATCTAAATAAATATCCAGTAATAGATAAGTAAATGACGAATATTAATGTAAAACTATCATATCGGACCAGGAGGGAGTTTGGGGAAACCAATTATATATAAAGGGGGGGGGGGGGGGGGGGGGGGGGGGGGGGGGGGGGGGGGATTTAAAATAGAAAATAGAGGAAATTGAATAGTTTCACTTACATTTCATGAGTATGACAGAATATCGATATCAGTGCTAACACTGATATAGTAGTGGATTTAGATGGTACATCTATATTACATTTCCCAGTGAGTGACTGTGTATAAGGACGGTAAGATCGAGTACGTATATATTACATTTCCCAGTGTGTGACTGTGTATGAGGACGGTAAGATCGAGTACATCTATATTACATTTCCCAGTGTGTGACTGTGTATGAGAACGGTAAGATCGAGTACATCTATATTACATTTCCCAGTGTGTGACTGTGTATGAGGACGGTAAGATCGAGTACGTATATATTATATTTCCGAGTGTGTGGCTGTGTATGAGGACGATAAGATCGAGTACACCCCGGTAATGAGCTACACTTATCCTTATCTATATATTACATTTCCCAGTGTGTGGCTGTGTATGAGGACGGTAAGATCGAGTACACCCCTGTAATGAGCTACTTATCTTGATCTATATATTACATTTCCCAGTGTGTGGCTGTGTATGAGGACGGTAAGATCGAGTACACCTCTGTAATGAGCTACTTAACTTGATCTATATATTACATTTCCCAGTGTGTGGCTGTGTATGAGGACGGTAAGATCGAGTACACCTCTGTAATGAGCTACTTATCATGATCTATATATTACATTTCCCAGTGTGTGGCTGTGTATGAGGACGGTAAGATCGAGTACACCCCTGTAATGAGCTACTTATCTTGATCTATATATTACATTTCCCAGTGTGTGGCTGTGTATGAGGACGGTAAGATCGAGTACACCTCTGTAATGAGCTACTTATCTTGATCTATATATTATATTTCCCAGTGTGTGGCTGTGTATGAGGACGGTAAGATCGAGTACACCCCTGTAATGAGCTACTTTATTACATTTCCCAGTGTGTGGCTGTGTATGAGGACGGTAAGATCGAGTACACCTCTGTAATGAGCTACTTATCTATATATTACATTTCCCAGTGTGTGACTGTGTATGAGGACAGTAAAATCGCGTACACCTCTGTAATGAGCTACTTTATTACATTTCCCAGTGTGTGGCTGTGTATGAGGACGGTAAGATCGAGTACACCCCTGTAATGAGCTACTTTATTACATTTCCCAGTGTGTGGCTGTGTATGAGGACGGTAAGATCGAGTACACCCCTGTAATGAGCTACTTTATTACATTTCCCAGTGTGTGGCTGTGTACGAGGACGGTAAGATCGAGTACACCTCTGTAATGAGCTACTTATCTATATATTACATTTCCCAGTGTGTGGCTGTGTATGAGGACGGTAAGATCAAGTACACCAACACCCCCGTAGATCCAGATTCTACCGTAAAACCTCAGACAGTCTACAGGGGGCGTTTTGGAGAGGAGCTATTGGTAGTAAGTTGTTACCTGTGTAATATACATAGAAAGTTGGTTTTATTATTATTTATTCGTCTCATTGGGATGAATCTGCGATGTTTACAAAAGAGTACAAATCATTGGTAAATATCCTGAAAAGACTTGAGCATATGTAAGGTCACCCTGTACTTTCCCCCACTTTTACAGTTATATATAGCATTACAACAGAGCCTATTTTGATAGTACATTTGTTAGTTATATACTTACATAACGCTCTACTCGAAATCTCACGAAACAGTTTTAAATTCTGTCGTAAGAATTAACAAATCTCGACAACTTCCGATCTGCTAGTGTTTTCGACCAACCGACAACAACTGAAAAGTAACCATAACAGTTAGCCCCACTCCATTCACAAAGCATTCGTTCGTTTAGATCTGAGTAAGAAGTCGATATGATAGTGTTGTTTTAAAGCCACATACTCCCGAAGAAACATATATATCAGTGTTTACATTTTGAGGTTTTTACAGTTTTCGGACTTGATACATACCTAACAGATTATCGTGAATCAGAAACTGAAAGAAAATGTGTATTTATGAAAGTATACGGGGAATCCCCCAAAATAATAACTGTGGCTGCCGGACCAAGTTTCTCTGAAAATTAGTCCCACAATACAACGCCGGTCTTTACAGTCTATACAAAATGGCGGAACGCCGAAAGCGTGGATCTGGGAAAACGCAGACAGATTCTGCCAAAAAAAGACTCGAAAGTGAGTGGAATCGGCAAAACCCGAGTATTTCCTTAGGAAAGGAAATGATTCGTTAGAATTTAGCGAGAAAAGAAAAGGAAATAGACTTGAATTCCGATTTTGCCGGACGTCTATTGGATTGCTGGTTAGCTTTTAAACATTGTCAATTCACCGATCTAAAATTTTATCGATGTTTTGTTGTATGCATATTGCTACATTTAAAAATTAAGTATTTAAATGTAAACTATATATATATGTTTGTTTATTTTATTCAGTTATTACGCGAATATTCTGTTAATATGTTTAAATGAAAGCATTATTAGGCAAAGTTCACGTATGCTCGATATGTAAACAACGGCCATGTGTGTAGTTTATGTGCAGCGCACGTTGTTATAGCCTCGTTCTCGGCTCCGTGACAAATCTCGCGATAAATATAAATGCGGCGAGTTATTTTTTATACACTGATGTCTCGAGGACTCCCCCGGTCAAGCGTCCAGGCCAGTGGTCATTTTAATGTTAGGAGAGCGTGAATGAGCATCTTGGATTGCCATTAATACATGTGTGCAACTAGAATTTAAGGTTGTTTGGGAGTATGTGGCTTTAAACTCCGCATTGATGAGTATATACTTAAGCTTATGTTTCGTGTTATATAACTGGCGAATTTATTTATTTAACGGGTTTTACGTCCGCTATTACGGCCTTGCGGCCTTTCAGCTGACGCGCCTGACTAATGTCCTTGTCCGTGATTATTTTACTTAAGTACGGTAAATATCTTAATGCTCGTCCTTTCGTCTTTTGGCGAAATTAAAATTTTGCTAAAGCACGAGAATGAAGATATTTAATTTTTGTCTTTTCGGGGCAACACTCGAAAGGACGAAATGGCTCAAATCAGGCACCGTACTTAACAGAATACAAGTTTATGCATACCGTCAAATGTACTAGTAACTGTTTCTTTAGTTACGTGTTTTCATGATATTTTTTCATTTTCATTTCAGCAAATTGAATGCGGAAAAGTGGTGTGCAAACGTTATTTCGAGCGAGTTACCACTGCGTGAGATGAAAATTCTGTTGTTCAATTGTTGTAGAAATTGTACGCATAATAAAATCAGATTTTATGTGTTTATGTAATTTGCGAAAAGAGAATTGCGCATTGTAATGATTATTAATGTACTTATCATTGTGAAGGTAGTATATACCAAACACTTCCATTGGAGTTTCCATTTTAGCAGCTTTTGGTTTTGGGATTATTTTTACGAACTTGATATCAAAATAATACGCGTGGGGGATTTTCGCGATCAAAAGGATGCATGCATTCTATCTTACATCATATGTCAGCTATGTACTCTATTCTGTCATACTTATTTCACCTGTAACATGTAGTTAAAAACTGTTTCCATTTAACAAACTTTTTTGCGTAATGGATTCGGCATCAGGCAAACATCTCCAAACAGTTCCAGTATTGTATAGTTAATTAAACAAAATATACAAAAAAGAATTATATTCCCTGAATGTTCTTAAAAATAGCTGCTATGTTCTACATATAGGAATATCAAATATCAAGTGAATATCTAGTCATCTTTAGTTGACATCTAGTCATCCTCAATGGATATCTAGTCATCCTTAGTAAATATATCGCCATCCTCAAGTGGATATATATTCATCCTTAGTGAATATATCGCCATCCTCAATGGATATCTAGTCATCCTTAGTGAATATCTCGCTATCCTAAGTGGATATATAGTCATCCTTAGTAAATATATCGCCATCCTAAGTGGATATCTAGTCATCCTTAGTAAATATATCGCCATCCTAAGTGGATATCTAGTCATCCTTAGTAAATATCTCGCCATCCTTAGTGGATATCTATTCATCCTTAGTAAATATCTCGCTATCCTAAGTGGATATCTAGTCATCCTTAGTAAATATATCGCCATCCTAAGTGGATATCTAGTCATCCTTAGTGAATATCTCACCATCCTTAGTGGATATCTAGTCATCCTTAGTGAATATCTTTTGTTTACAGGAACATAGAAAATGGATGTACAACATATATTAAGCATTGTTGAGAAGACAGTATCATCAGAAAGAGATTACAAATAGGTTCCTTATATAGTTTAGTATCGGAGGTGCAACTGTTATAACGATACCTTACTGCCGTACACATTGTAAATATAGTTAATGTCTTAAATGTATCATACAAATTACACAAATGGCAGTACCTTTAAGTATGAAATTATTAATTGTAAGGGAAGATCATAGACGATGCCCAACCTATCTTTCTAATACCAAGGGCCCCAATCGTGCTGAATGTATCTTTCAGTTACATTTCACAATTACCGTTGTCGTAACTATTCCGAAACGTTACAATCATTAAAGCATCTTTCCATCGTTTAACTTTAAATATTTGATGTTGTTTCGTTTCTGCCTATTTTTTACTCATTATGTTAGGCCCTAATGACTTTAATAATGTAGATGTACCGTTAAGAATTCATAGCTAACTAACTAACTTTCAAGCATTCATAAACTATCTAGTAAAATTCATATAAGAAAAACCTCATATTCAGACAATGTATCACTGTTTTGGAGAGACGGAGGAATTGAAGGGTCGATAGGACTGCATCTGAAATGTTTTAGCATTGTTTTGATAACTAGCTTGATGTAATTACAAAGAATAATAAATCACACAAATAAATATTACTCGTTGCTGCTATGTTCTCCAATCTCAAACGTTTGAAAGTTTGCTGGATTTTTTTTGCCCTGTGAACAGCCAGGGTCATTTTGAGGCAGGGCCTCCTGGTCGTAGTTTGCAACTACGTTACTGAACAACATACGGGAGGTCCGTCGCATCCCACGAGAGCAGTTATAGTAAAGTGTCTATCCCAAGGACACAACCACGATGCTCAGCTTCTCTAGAAACACAAACCGACAAATTGACAAGGGTAGGGAGTGTCGAATCACGCACCTCGGATCTTCATATGAGGTTACATGGCCGGCGCTCTGACCGATCCAGATATCGTAGCTCCTAAATCATTTTAAAACAAGACAATAAGAATGAAAACCAATCAACTTTAATTTTATTAACTTAATTGATCCATGACCAGCACCTTTACATTTAACCAAGTATCCATACCTTACAGCTTTTGCTTCATATTTGGCTATAGCGATGTCTGGCAGGATCCTAAGAATTTAGAATCTGACCGCCTGTATTCTCAAATACATAAATGGCACATCAGCGCCACCCAGGTAGCACGGGTTGGCTCCATGCCCCCAAAGTAGCTAGAGCTTTTGAGTGGGAGCAATAGTAGAGCAACCCAGAGTTAATTTATACCACAATTTGTTCATCTATTTCAATATACATGTATATATATTTCATGTGTCCATTCCCTGTCCCCAGGGTAAATTAAATAACATATAACCTTTCCACAGTGGTAATATGAACACCGGTGAAGTAGATAGGCGCACCACCCGGTTTCTCGGGAGTGGACAAAAATTGCTGCCCCCCATGGTAAATCATGGATGAGACCTAACCTAGAACTGGGTTGAAATCAACAATGCTCGCATTCGAGTCTAAATCCCCAGGATCCCGCCACATGAGATGGTCTAAACCGACTCACCCAAAGCAAAACACCCCCACCCCATCCCCCTCGCCCCTTTAGCTATGGGACACCCCTCCTCCCCAGAACACATATGAGATTAAGAATCAAGTGGTAACACTGTTACAGATGGGTTGGACACAAATGTTTCTAAATCACCCTGAATATCATTAAAGAACACACCATTACCCGAAGCAGATAGATAGACCCCATCTCACTTGTATAGCGACACTTCCTTCACCGAAATAGTTGGGTGACGGATTATAAGACCCTGTTCTTTCATGAGGATTGTTTTAACTTTACTATCAATCATCTTTCTTTTCTCTTCTATTTTGACAGGTTTATTCGCTTCATGCCAATAACAACGAGACAATATGTCTGACCACACTATCGTAGCGAGGGTAGTTAAAGTTCCGAGCTTTAGGATGGTACATTTAATATCAGTTAAAACTCTTTGCAGGGCACAGACACCATGTCATCTGACCCTAAATGTAAAACGAGATATTAGGGAGGTGGCGCCATCTGCAATAACTGCTCCATCTTAGCGTTGAGCTGTTCCTATCTAATACCCGAAACTCTATGCCATTGCACGAAAACACCTGTACGCTGAAACCCAAGGGATGGTCCCCCAGGTCTGACAGATGCCCAATTTGCAATCCAAATCTATGTGCGATGACCTGCAAAACTTTGCCTCCAATATGCTATAGAATTGACAAACGAATGTAAGAGTAACCTAAAAGCTCCGGATATCCACCTACCTAAAATAAAGGAACATTTGTGTTGATAGTACACCCTCTGACCTCATGTTAAGGTAGGCCTTCGTGGCCAAAATAGGACATATCTGTGTGAGATTAGTCTTTTTAAACAACAAGGTGTGGGAGGCCCTTCTTTGATCTGTTTTTGATTCCAGTATAATCACCCCTAACATGCACTTTTAGCAAGGAGCTTGTAATTTGGGAACGAATGTCTGGTCTATTCCCTCCCCTGCGAACACCTTCTAATAGCTTTGAAATAATAAAACTTTTAGCTGAATCTTCAACACGCTTAATCTTGTGTACATAACTCACTGCACTAATGTATGTTCTGATGGTGGATGCGGAACGCTGATTTCAGAATAGATAAGCTACAACGCCGTGCCAAAAGTATTCGCGGAAAAATGGCCGCCGTTTTAGTGCGAGTTGTCTCGCTTGGAATACAAGAAGCGCTGTTTGAAATACTTGGCCAGGTGCCCCTTGGAACGTATACATGCCATTACTCTCCTGGGAATCGAATTAAATAAAGATTGCACATATTCCGAGGATACATTCTGCCATACGGCGAGTATAGATTGGAACAACTCATTGGGAGTGTTGATTTTGGCGGCCTGTTTTTGCAGTTCCATTTTGATTTTGAGCCAGATATGAGAATAATATTGATGTCCGGTGATTGAGCTGGCCATAACATGCCTCGGATACCGTTTTCATGTTTCTATCTTCCCACTATATGGGCTCTATGGACGGGGGCATTGGCATCTTGAAACATATATCTTTGGTCAGCAAAATGATGGGCTAAAACTGGTCATAAATGTTCATCTAATATGTCAATATATTTTTGAGCATTTATATTTCCTTGTACATGACACAAAGTTCCCCGTCCAGACAGATGCACCCCCACACCATAACAGAAATCGTCCATCCCTTTCCGACACTTCATTTGCCGATCTCCACACGTAAACCCGGTTGTTTTGTCCTATCACCACCTGGGATCCATCACTGAATATAACATTTTTTCCATTGTTTATTTACAGTCCATCGCCTTTTTTCTAAACGCCATGTCAGTCGCTTCTTTCGGTTGACCTCTTTTAAGACCATGGGTTTCCGCACAACACGAAAATTGTATTTCTATGAAGAGTACGTTGAACAGTTCTCTTACATTTTCTGGAGCATTTCCAATACTAAATTAAAGGGTAACATCTTTTAAAACTTCTTGACGGTCATTTTTTGCCACCCGCAAAAGTCGTAATTATCCACGTGTTCAACTTTGGTTTGGTCTTCCCGATCGACAAGCGTTTTCAGTGCTTACCCTTGAATTAAATTCTTTAAAATTGACCTGCATGTAGACTCGGGTATGCCTAACAAACTGCCAATTCCACTTACTCGTTGTCCTTCGTGTTTTAGATCCACAATGACTTGTTTTTTGTCAGGAGACAACTCAGCTGACTTCCGACCCATATTTATTTACGTCTGATGACAGCTGTGCGATGACACGCAGACGACAGAAACTGACGTCAAGGCACGCGCCATTCTTCCACGATAACGCAGGTGTTCATAAAATTTTGGACAAAGAACGATCCCAAAACGCAACGGCGATAGCGCAACGTTGAACAACGCCGCAACCGTTTCCGTGAATACTTTTGGCACAGTGCTGTATACATAATTGGTCTACTGGTACCGGCCACATTTCAGGAAGCTTATACAGACTTAAGTAATGCTCGTACTGGACCAAGTTCCTACAGCAGTAGAGTTATCTAACAGCCTACCAACTTCTAAATTTAGATCTGCCGGATGTGGGATGGTTTTTGAATTGGACTAGGGTCACCCTCTATGGTCAGAAGTCTGATTTTGTCCCACTGCAGGCGAGAAATTGAGTCAGCAATTATATTTACACTCCCAGGTATATGCTCAGCTTTTAGAAATATGTTAGCCTTAAAGCAGCTCACCACAAGCTTACGGACTAACACCATAACTAGAGGGTCTTTTGCCGACTGTTTGTTTATTATAGTTACCACAGCTTTATTGTCGATATGGAATAAGACTTTTTTATTAGCAAACCCATTATCCCCATTTAGCCAGGGCGGAACACACTGGCACCAATTCCAAAAAGGTTATATTTCTAAGGATAGGGTTGTCACACCATTCAAGTGGCCATGGGCCAAAAGTCCAACTGTTATTAAAATAGATACCAAAACCTTTGTCCTTCCCGCCCGCACTATCTGAAAATAATTCCAATGTTTCATTCGTTGTCCAGAGTCGGTCGGGCATTACAGTCACCCCATTATACCCGTCAAGGAAAGCAAGCCTCATGTTACACTTATCTTGTAATAAGGTTGTTTAATTCCTTTGGTGGCATCGATAACCGTCTAAAAACCCGGTCGGGCCTAACAAGACGACATGCAAAATGAAGAGAGCAAAGCAACGACTGGAGTTTTGCGAGCGTAATCTTTTAAGTGACAAAATGCTCAAGATCTTTTCTTTCAGTTCTAGCATTTTATCCAAAGGAAGCCTAAGTATCATATTGTCTGTACCTAAGAGTGTAAGGACAGTACATGGACCCACTGTTTTATTGTCATAATATACTCAATACACCTTGATGTATCCCCACCCCCCTCCAAATAAAAAAATCATCAAGATAGTGTAACAAGGACGCTGACGACTGTCCTGTATCCTGTTTGGCTGCCCACTCGAAGAAAGTAGAAAAATTCTCAAAAAGAGCACAACTAATACTAGCCCCCATCGAAAGGTATTTATATTAAACCGTCCACCTGGAAACCTAACTGATCAAAATCACCCGGAGAAACTGATAATAGTCCGAAAGCATATTTTATATCCATTTTACCCAACAATGCACCACAACGTTTGCAACAAGTTCACTGCATCGTCTACACTAGTGTATTTGACAGAACAAGAATTTTCACCAAACCAACAACCTCCCAAAAAAAGGGGGGGGGGGGGGGGGGGGGGGGGTAATGATGGATTATTGAGTGGGCCACATATCATCCCTGCTAATAACTCCTTTTGTGTTTTTGCTCTGACTGTTTCTAAATCGCTTTTGACACTTTTTAAATTCTGATCACACGTTGACACACGCGGACCACTACATTGTAAAGGAAAACTATATTGAAATCCATCCAAAAGTTCTTTAGCTACGTTATGATAGGGATAAGTTAGCTTTGTCAAAGGAGCCAGATTTATTGGAGACATCGCTAAAGAAAACAGTGAACCCATGTTTTGCTTGAGTAGACATGTTTCCGTTGGATTTCTAACTACACTGTGTTTGCGGATGTTGTCCCCCACATACAGAACAGGCATGTCTATATCGACAACGGCCTGTTTTTTGTTACCCTCGTGACCTTCAGAAGCATTACCTGCATGTGCGCTACGCCCTGGAGACATCCTCATTACCTGCCCTCAGTTGTCCGGTTAGAGCATTTGCTCTTTGTGACGTCACGTACAGAAGCCATAGCTCACTATCCATCACCCCCAGGAAGAACTTGGATATATAATTTTTTGATAAGGTACTGTTCGTCATATCTAACCAGATCTATTTGCCGCCAGCCTGATATCCCTCATATATTCAAGCGACTCCTGAGGTTTTCCGGGTTGTTTTTCACCAAACTGTCCAAAGCATGTTGTTTGGAATTTGTCTCCGCCGTTTCGTTTTCTTCAGCGAACCTGTCTGGGGCCCGCCGCGCCTATTCTGGTCTTTTTGGGGTCTTTCCCATGGCTTAATGGCTTATGATGGTGGTGATAAAAGCACAGGCGTCTGAAGTTCTGACAGTAAACTGAGATATAATACCATAGAAAAAATAAGAGTATCTACTATAAAAAAAGAACAGGTATGCAACGCCTCCGATGTCAACAATCACTTAAATCTCTGCAAACGGGAAAAATATACGATTTACAATATAATTATTGGTATACACAGATGCCGCTAACATTATTTAACACTCGACAAGCATAAACCATTACTCACTGCGTTTAATAAGTTCTATTTCAGCTAAAAACTTTCTGAGATGGTCTGTCACGTCAACCATGTCGTGAAAATGGCGGACATTGTTATGCAGGTCCGCAGTGAATATCGAGGTAATACTTTTTAATTCATGATATTGACAATAAAAAAAGAACTCTAGAAGCACATGGATTCTTTCAATTTATATTTATATTCTGTGTCGTTGAAACATTTTTTTATACTTCTGAGGTAACATGTTTTTCTGTTTTCAAAACGTTTGAAAATAAAGGGCAGGTGTGATAAAAGACGGATTCGGAATGAAAATGTTTCTGTTCCTACTGAATGACGTGTCAGCTGCAGTGGCTAACTAGGTCATAGGGATGCTTGTGATGCTATCAAAATCAGGGTCATGAAGTTGCTTGATTAATTCTAAGGGAATCCTACCCCACTGATTTAATCTTAAAGGATCTTGCTCCACTAATCTGGGGCAGATTATTGCCTGTCCCAGAACAAGCTTGTTTTAATAAGCATTTCTCTTATATGAATTGATAAATGTGATAACTAATTCAAGAATATGTCGCAGAACAATGGAAAGCAAACATAAAACGAATCAACATGTCCTCTTTATTTCTCTCTACAGGAACCATTTATGCCTAATTCTGGTACTAAATGACACCAGAATAGGGAAAGTGATTCGGAGGTATAAGGAGAATTACAGCGAACATGAGTATGTACATGTATTTAACGCAAAATCATTTTTCTTTCAACAAACTTGTCCACGATCTGTGCAAAGAATCATACAACAGTTCTCTTTGCATATATATTAATGTTCACTATTTCCTAGCTCGTTATGGTAAGTTTGGTTTTATAACATCATTTTCACTGCTCATGTAACCATCAGATGAAGAAATGATTCGATAAGAAACTCTAAAAAAAGACGAAATTGTAATTCTTAATCCATTTCGATAAAACGCCGACAAAATATAGAATTACACGAATAAATTATATTCGAATATACCATCAAATGACAAAAAGAACAAGGCTATATAATGTAAATGTACGTAGTTTAGTGATAATCTGATTTTAGCCTATATCACGCTGAAAGCGTGCAGTTAAGTCGTGATTGTGCTAATTATAACTGATCTACATTGGTTTGTATGGCAATCATTGTTGCTGCGCTAATCGTTCATCTAATCTGTTTTAATATGGTATTCCAACCGGGTAAGTGATATCTTCTTCATCAACAAAACCAGCAATCTAGGTCAAATCAAGGCCAAATCCAGAATCCAAAATTCGTTCTTATATCATCGGAAACTCTGAGAGGTAACAGAACGAAATTACCACCTAATAGAATCGGTTCATTAGGGTTCAAACCAAGAGTCCGCTAGTACAAAATGTTACAGATTAATCATTGTTTCACTGTCAATCGTACATTTGACAAACACAGTGTCGTCCCGCACGTAATCCATCGTCTTCACGACGTCCAACTCCACAAACTTTTGAGCACCATAGCTGGCGTTCCTGTCACCAACGGGGCGCCCAAGGAAAGCCTTGTTGTCCTTGATGACGTTTGGACTGATGATGTAGCTGATATTCCTTCGGGCTGCGGGGTCCTGGCATTGATCGACAAGTGTAAAGGATATTCTGTGACAAAACGGCCATGTGAGCAAGGCATCAAATTCACCCTTGCAGATACAGATGAAAATTGACAAAAATTTTCCTCTGGCTACAAAAGAAAACGAATAAAGAAAATAATTATGAATATTCTCATATTAACATGTCATATGTGTTAACAAATAAATGCTAAATATACATATAATTATATGTTCTGTGATAATTTCAAAGAGGTCGATACATCAGGTATGTCCACTCATAATCTCACCTCTTCCGTCGCCATAGGGACACAATGACATTGCCATCCTGTAACCATGGCGTGACGTCAGGAATGGGGGACTAAATACAGTAGGTTTCTTCCCAAGTTTGGCTTCCTAAATCACAAAATATTCATTAGTATGGATTAATTAATAGGATTTTAACAAAAGACCCAGAAGAGAAGCTTTAAAAAAACAATTTTCATTCCAGAGCTGTCATATACCCTTGTGTGGTGTGTCAAATGTCATGCTGATTTAAATCTACGTCGCTATCAAACGACATTTCTGTATAATTATTATAAATATACTTGACGTATTCAAATTTGAGTTAATTATAAAACAATATATTAGCATGACATCGAGTATCTTATATCGCCAAGGTGCATAAAATGCAGTTAGCTCAAAAATGTATTTTAACGTAAAGCTTCCAGTACAAATGTAATAATACTGCCAAAATGTCAATGTTCCTTCCGTCGGAATAAGAATAATTTGATAAACCGCCATCGGTCATAACTTAATATAAAGCATGAAAAGTTTCAATATCCCACACCTAACTGAACGCAACGCGAGAACATTCTTTTTCACTAACAATTTGATTTATCTGAATAAGGTTGGAGATGTCTGTATGACATAATAACTCATCCTAATGTTTGGAACAATGGTAATTAAATTCGAACAGGTGTGACAGCAGTTCGATTTTGAAAGTGACGTTTTTTTCATATGCCTCCTATTTATTTCTTAGTTTTGGTCTCAGTAATCTTCTGTACTTTTCCATAGTAAGGCTATAGAGGAAAGGAAGTATCAAGAAATTCGTTTTTTTTCAAGATTGGACAGTTGATTTTAAATTTTGAAATATATGGTCATCAATAAAACACAGATTGCACACGCTAACCTTCTGAACCAGAAGTACTTCTGGAACTTCTTTTTGAGTGACGTCACTATAGTTTCAGCGTTGTTATTTAATGTTAAATATGCGTAAGAGACATAAAGTTTTATGAAATGATAACATGTACATATACTGTTGTTCACATCAGAATAGTATTATAGATACCTTATTGTAGTATAACTTAGCAACACAAATGACGAAGGAAGACAACTTTTTGACTCGTGCCCTGACCGGGCCTCGAACTCATGATCTACGGCACCCAATCGCCTAGCCAGAAATATCCACAGCACTTATTGTAGTGTATTTTTGAATAAATATTGTCAATTAATGTTAAACTTATGTTTTCTTGTGTAATAATATTGGTTTTCAATATGTTTTGGACATTCATGAATTCTCCCTCTGGTCGAGATTTATTTGCCACACCCCCAAGGCAGGGAAAGATTCTATTAGTCATTGTACACTGTAATATAAGTTGTCAACGAGATTTCAGTGTTCTTTATATGGGTAAGACAACCATATTTAATTAGATAGCATCAAGTATTGAAACAATTAACGTTTTACTTTCGTGTATTTACGAGGTTTGTTATATTGTACTGTAAATGTAGCGGAACTGGGCCGGGTCTATCATCGGCAACCAGGTAGCTCAATCGGTAGAGCATCCGGCTAGTGTTTAGAGGTCCAGGGTTCGAACCCCGGTCTGACCGTGCATTTTTCCGCTCCTACTATATTTGGTGCCTGTGACCGAACCTTGTTTCATGTGAGGTGAACACTTGACAAAGGGATACCCGAACCTGGGTTGTGAGTTGTTGGGTCTTTGGGGTCGAAGACTTTGAAAGGGAGGGAAGAGTGTAGCGAAACTGGACGGGGTCGATCATCGGCGATCAGGTAGCTCAATCGTTAGAGCATCTTAGTGTTCGGAGGTCCCGGGTTCGAACCCCAGTCTACCCATGTAGTTTTCCGCCCTTGCTCAATATACACAAGAGCAACATATCCGTCTCAAAGTGGTACACAAATTATTAACCGTTGTTACTGGGCCCTTAGCCATATCAGCTTACAAACGACATGTCTTTTACTGTTCTATCACGTACTCAATTACGGCTGAGTGGAGTAAAGTATCTGGTTCAATGTTACAACATAGCGCTCATACCGGGACTCGAACTAGCGACATTCAGCACTGCGTCCTATCAATCAGTGCCTCCATAACAAAATTTGGTTTGGTTTGTTTTTGTTTAACGTCCTATTAACAGCCAGGGTCATTTAAGGACGTGCCAGGTTTTGGAGGTGGAGGAAAGCCGGAGTACCCGGAGAAAAACCACCGGCCTACGGTCAGTACCTGGCAACTGCCCCACGTAGGTTTCGAACTCGCAACCCAGAGGTGGAGGGCTAGTGATAAAGTGTCGGGACACCTTAACCACTCGGCCGCTGCGGCCCCTCCATAACGAGCCTATATTATGTAACACGTTTCTTGATAGCGGTAATACAGATAAGTGTTTTTGTTTTGAATTTATGGCAATACGTGTTTCCGTTGCAATAACGCAAATGTTTACGACTGAATTTGCTTTGATTTGCGTTCCCTTATGATACTAGTATAGGAGTTCGTATTATAATACAATATTTCAAAATAAGTGTACGTAGTGGTTACAAGGTACATTTTTGTCTATAAACCATACCTGAACTTTGTCATCCCATGACTCTATCTTCCAAACTAACTGACATCCATACAACTTCTCAAGTGTGTCGACTTTTTTCTCTAGAGTCTGGATGTTTCCAGCATTTTTGGTTAGAGTCCTTTCCGTCTCTGCCAGAATCTTTGTGTGATGAATAATGATGTCACAAGCCATTCCAAGGTGTTGGATAGGATCCTCTTTGATGTGTTTATGCATATTCTTTCTCCTATCCTGGGGTTAAAAGTTGAAAAATTAATAGAAGATTATATCTTCTTTTCGTACTTTTTGTATATCAAGATTTAAGTTTGGAAAAAATCATAAATCGATTCAAAATATGAAAAAAAATAAAAATACACATAAACACCACAAGAAAACTATGAAACCTGAAATTGGATACCAAGTGATCAACCCTCATCAAGATTTAATACAAAACTCGATAATGTGTAACATAAACTTGGCTGGCAATATGACTGGCACGTGGTAGATTAACCAGTATTGTAGGTGTAAATTACTTACTAAAAAAAGATTAAATTTCGTGATAGTTGTCCCACTCAACAAACAGTATTGATACTCACAACATAATCACACCCAGCCTGGTGGAAAGGACAAGGGATTTCCTGTTTGGAACACTTATTGTCCAAGTGATCCTGCATCTGTTAACAACAAAGTTGTGGTAAATAAGATTTACATTGGTTTTGATATAAACAGCATAACTAACTTTGATAACCAAGCAGAATTAGAGAATGTGAAAAACAAAGAACCAACTGCATTACTTTTACGGTTTTATTTTATCGGGAATACTTAATTTGCGATGAGCCGGCGCAAATACAGCAACGGCATTCGATATACGTGTACATTATCGTTTTATTTAATTTTATTTGATTAATAGTTTTTATTTCTAAATTTATTTATTTTTTCTTTTTTTCATTTTTTTTCCAATCTTATTTTACCCTGAAAACGTCCTTATCCTCACGGTTACGGTTGTTACATTTCAAACCGACATATGACATTAGAAATTATTACAATATATTTAACTTACTTCAGATCTTGGAACCTCCCCTTTCCGGCATCCGTTCGGACAAGGTAGCAAATATTTCCCACAAACCATCAGATGGTCATCTTCTCGCTCAGCCAGAATCGGCATGTTGCAAAACTCACATCGGATTTCCCGTTTCTTGCAAAATTCTGCAATATGACGTCGAAGATTTGTCCTTTCGACATTTGCCCCGCATTTCCGTGGACATGCAATTGGTTTATGGACGCATTCATCGGTATGAGCCTATGGCAAAGAGATATCGATAGAAACCTACACAGTTATCAGCAATGCAGCGTCAAACCAGTTCATCATTGTCGCTACTTAAGCTAAACACATACAAGTGATTAATACCTTTAAATATGGATTCATCAATATAATAATGTAATGTAATAATATTGTATTACATGATACAGAATCCAAATAAAATGGAAAAAGAGATGCATTGCAGAGATATCTCTTAGACTCGCCAGTGATTTTTGGGCAAAATATGTGAAAATTCAGAGGGTAAATCGTAAAAAACCAAAACAGAACTAACAATGGTGGAAATAGAGAACATGCGGAGGATTAACCCCATAATTACATCAATTTCTTATTGCTTGATCGAGGGAAACATACAAATAATATATATACAAAACGGAAAGACGTGTTATAGAAAAGGTGGTGTTAGCGGTAACAAGTTATCTCAATAGTACAGAGCAGGGTAGACAAGTACAAGAAAATAAATGAGCGTACCTGTGTTTACAATGAAACGACAGGTAAGAAACCTCATTAAATTAGAGGCAGAAAATTTGAACCTACAAAGGGAACGGTAGACGGAGAAATAGTGAAACAGAGAAAAGAAGGGCTGCAATGGGACATAGAATGGGACAAAGAATGGGACATAGAATGGGGGGACATAGGACACAATATCGCCACCAGAAAAAAATCCCGTGAATAAAAATATATATCTATCAACCAGGTAACGTGTCTAACATGCAGCTTGAAAGACAACAGTCGGGATAAATTCACTTATAGAAAGTACAGTGAGTAATGGGGAGAAACATAAAGGTGAGCATAGAAGGATGTGTGAAGATTACTTACCACAGTAGGGGTGGTATACGTACCTCAGTAGGGGTGATTTACCTACCTCAGTAGGGGTGATATACCTACCTCATTAGGGGTGATATCAACACAGAAGGAAACGTAAAGATTACGTACCTCAGTAGGGGTGATATCAACACAGAAGGTCATGTAAAAGATTACGTACCTCAGTAGGGGTGATATCAACACAGAAGATCACGTAAAGATTACGTACCTCAGTAGTGGTGGTATACTACCTCAGTAGGGGTGATATCAACATAGAAGGTCACGTAAAGATTACCTACCTCAGTAGGGGTGATATACGTATCTCAGTAGGGGTGATATCAACACAGAAGGTCACGTGAGGGTTGTGTACCTCAGTAGGGGCGATATCAACACGGAAGGTCACGTGAGGGTTGTGTACCTCAGTAGGGGTGATATCAACATAGAAGGTCACGTGAGGGGTATGTACCTCAGTAGGGGTGCTATCAACACAGAAGGTCACGTAAAGATAACGTACCTCAGTAGGGGTGATATACGTACCTCAGTAGGGTTGGTATCAACATAGAAGGTAACGTAAAGATTACCTACATCAGTAGGGGTGATATCAACATAGAAGGTCACGTGAGGGTTACGTACTGTACCTCAGTAGGGGCGATATCAACACAGAAAGTCACGTAAAGATTACGTACCTCAGTAGGGTGATATCAACATAGAAGGTAACGTGAAGATTACGTACCTCAGTAGGGGTGGTATACGTACCTCAGTAGGGTGATATCAACATAGAAGGTAACGTGAAGATTACGCACCTCAGTAGGGGTGATATACGTACCTCAGTAGGGTGATATCAACATAGAAGGTAACGTGAAGATTACGCACCTCAGTAGGGGTGGTATACGTACCTCAGTAGGGTGATATCAACATAGAAGGTAACGTGAAGATTACGCACCTCAGTAGGGGTGATATACGTACCTCAGTAGGGGTGATATCAACATAGAAGGTAACGTAAAGATTACGTACCTCAGTAGGGGTGGTATACGTACCTCAATAGAGGTGATATCAACACAGAAGGTCACGTAAAGATTACGTACCTCAGTAGGGGTGATATACGTACCTCAATAGAGGTGATATCAACATAGAAGGTAACGTAAAGATTACGTACCTCAGTAGGGGTGATATACGTACCTCAGTAGGGGTGATATCAACACAGAAGGTCACGTAAAGATTACGTACCTCAGTAGGGGTGATATTAACATAGAAGGTAACGTAAAGATTACGTACCTCAGTAGGGGTGATATCAACATAGAAGGTAACGTAAAGATTACGTACCTCAGTAGGGGTGGTATACGTACCTCAGTAGGGGTGATATCAACACAGAAGGTCACGTAAAGATTACGTACCTCAGTGGGGGTGATATCAACACAGAAGGTCACGTAAAGATTACGTACCTCAGTAGGGGTGATATCAACACAGAAGGTCACGTAAAGATTACGTACCTCAGTAGGGGTGATATCAACATAGAAGGTCACGTAAAGATTACGTACCTCAGTAGGGGTGATATACGTACCTCAGTAGGGGTGATATCAACATAGAAGGATATATGAAGATTACGTACCTCAGTAGGGGTGATATCAACACAGAAGGTCACGTAAAGATTACGTACCTCAGTAGGGGTGATATACGTACCTCAGTAGGGGTGATATCAACATAGAAGGTCACGTAAAGATTACGTAACTCAGTAGGGGTGGTATCAACATAGAAATAGACAGCGGAAGAGTCGCATGCACTGGGGATAGAGAATGAAAATATGGCAAGGCTACAAACAAATAAGGGGGTAACCTCACTTGCAATTTGACAGATTTATCTTTACACAATATGCGACTGAGAAGGAAAGAGAGGGAAATCATTTTTTTTCAACTCAGAGACCGACAAAATTTCGTAACCGAAAAGGGCAGATGGCAAACTAATTATCAGAATTTCACAACGTAATGTTTCGATATAATTTTACCTCCAAATCCTTAAACTGGCCGAACCAAGTGCAGCCTTTCTTGACGAATGAGCACTTGACATCAAGCAGGTCTATTTCTCGCTGTATACTCTTGTCGACTGAAACCTAAAGGCGAAAGTATCGATCATCCGTAGGTATTAAAAGGGTAGTTAATTGTTTCCTATTTTGTTTCGAATTACAAACAATGTCAATTCAATACAAGAGTCGTTTGATAAATGAAACATGTTATAGATAATCCAGCTAGTAGTTCTCAGTATCAGGTTGTTCAAGAAACATCGATCACTGGCAGACAAAACAGGAGAGCAACATGTGGATGTGAGAGATCCAGTCAGATAACGATTATGGATACTGTATCGAATAAATTGTAATGAGTCATGTGATTATGTTATTAGTGCTACGATTCTTCGGGTCTGACTTCACTGGGTGTATACCTACATGTAAATGTACCGAGCCTACCTTATCAGTATGTTTACATCAAAATTAGATAAAACTGACCTACAATTTGGTTTTCAATATACTAAAACCAAGATTTCTCACATGAATTCTACAAGGGGGTATAAATGAGGAAAAAACGTCCCATGGGGTGTATCACATGAAGGTCTTGAGTTAGTATTAGGTAATAGAGGTAAACACAGAAGTCACGTAAGTTATCTGATCAGGTGATTGCAAAAACGAATTAAGCACGAAAGATTACCACCTCGTGGGGTGATATACACCTCGTAGGGGTGATATACACAGAAGGTCACGTAAAGAACTACTCTAGGGGGGGATCAACATAGAAGGTCTGTGAGGGTAGTACTGTACCTCAGTAGGGGGGATATAAAAAGAAAGCCGTAAGATAGTACCTCAGTGGGGGAATCAAAAAAAAAATCCGAAAATTTCCCCACCTCAGAGGGGTGATATAGTACCCGTAGGGGGTGATATCAACACAGAAGGTCACGTAAAGATTACGTACCTCAGTAGGGGTGATATCAACACAGAAGGTCAGGTAAAGATTACGTACCTCAGTAGGGGTGATATCAACATAGAAGGTCACGTAAAGATTACGTACCTCAGTAGGGGTGATATCAACACAGAAGGTCACGTAAAGATTACGTACCTCAGTAGGGGTGATATCAACACAGAAGGTCACGTAAAGATTACGTACCTCAGTAGGGGTGATATCTACATAGAAGGTAACGTGAGGATTACGTACCTCAGTAGGGGTGCTATCAACACAGAAGGTCACGTAAAGATTACGTACCTCAGTAGGGGTGATATACGTACCTCAGTAGGGGTGATATCAACATAGAAGGTCACGTGAAGATTACGTACCTCAGTAGGGGTGATATCAACATAGAAGGATATATGAAGATTACGTACCTCAGTAGGGGTGATATCAACATAGAAGGTAACGTGAAGATTACGTACCTCAGTAGGGTGATATACGTACCTCAGTAGGGGTGATATACGTACCTCAGTAGGGCTGATATCAACACGAAGGTCACGTAAAGATTTCGTAAAAAGGGGGGATAAAAAAAGGAGTAAGAGGAAATTAGGGGGGGGTTACGAGGGAAAACGAACCATGTATCCCCCCCCAAAAAGGGGTTAAAAGAAGGCCGAAAGATTTAATCGGGGGAATCAAAACAGAAGGCAGGGAAAGATTTTGTACCTCATAGGGGTGATATCAACAAGAAATCACGTAAAAAATTGTACCTCAATAGGGGTGATCAACAGAAGGTATAAAGATTACGTAAATGGGGGGGGGTGATTACGACCTCAGTGGGATATTAAAACCCGAGGGGGGGTTTCAAAAAAAGGTAAAGATTTTCGTACCTCTTTGGGGGGATATCAAAAAAGAAGTGGAAAATTGTATATAGGGGTGATGGGTTTTTGGGGTGGGGATCAAAATAAAAGGCACGTAAAAACGTACCTCATAGGGGGATATCAACAAGAAGGTAGTAGGGGAGTACGTACCTCGGGAGGGGTGATTAACAAGAAAATCACGTAAAGATTTCGTACCTCAGTAGGGGGATATCACAAAAGAAAGTCACGTAAAGATTACCTACCTCAGTAGGGGTGATATACGTACCTCAGTAGGGGTGATATCAACCACGAGGTTCACGTAAAGATTACGTACCTCAGTAGGGGTGATATCAACATAGAAGGTCACGTAAAGATTACGTACCTCAGTAGGGGTGATATCAACACAGAAGGTCACGTAAAGATTACGTACCTCAGTAGGGGTGATATCTACATAGAAGGTAACGTGAGGATTACGTACCTCAGTAGGGGTGCTATCAACACAGAAGGTCACGTAAAGATTACCAACCTCAGTAGGGGTGATATACGTATCTCAGTAGGGGTGATATCAACACAGAAGGTCACGTGAGGGTTGTGTACCTCAGTAGGGGCGATATCAACACGGAAGGTCACGTGAGGGTTGTGTACCTCAGTAGGGGTGATATCAACATAGAAGGTCACGTGAGGGTTATGTACCTCAGTAGGGGTGCTATCAACATAGAAGGTCACGTAAAGATTACGTACCTCAGTAGGGGTGATATACGTACCTCAGTAGGGGTGATATCAACATAGAAGGTCACGTGAGGGTTACGTACTGTACCTCAGTAGGGGCGATATCAACACAGAAAGTCACGTAAAGATTACGTACCTCAGTAGCGGTGATATCAACACAGAAGGTCACGTAAAGATTACGCACCTCAGTAATGGTGATATACGTACCTCAGTAGGGGTGATATCAACACAGAAGGTCACGTAAAGATTACGTACCTCAGTAGGGGTGATATCAACATAGAAGGTAACGTAAAGATTACGTACCTCAGTAGGGGTGATATACGTACCTCAGTAGGGGTGGTATACTACCTCAGTAGGGGTGGTATACTACCTCAGTAGGGGTGATATCAACACAGAAGGTCACGTAAAGATTACGTACCTCAGTAGGGGTGATATACGTACCTCAGTAGGGGTGATATCAACATAGAAGGTCACGTGAAGATTACGTACCTCAGTAGGGGTGATATCAACATAGAAGGATATATGAAGATTACGTACCTCAGTAGGGGTGATATCAACATAGAAGGTAACGTGAAGATTACATACCTCAGTAGGGGTGATATACGTACCTCAGTAGGGGTGATATACGTACCTCAGTAGGGCTGATATCAACACAGAAGGTCACGTAAAGATTTCGTACCTCAGTAGCGGTGATATCAACACAGAAGGTCACGTAAAGATTTCGTACCTCAGTAGGGGTGATATCAACATAGAAGGATATATGAAGATTACGTAACTCGGGAGGGGTGATATACGTACCTCAGTAAGGGTGATATCAACACAGAAGGTCAGGTAAAGATTACGTACCTCAATAGGGGTGATATCAACACAGAAGGTCAGGTAAAGATTACGTACTTCAGTAGGGGTGATATCAACATAGAAAGTCACGTAAAGATTACGTACCTCAGTAGGAGTGATATACGTACCTCAGTAGGGGTGGTATCAACATAGAAGGTAACGTGAAGATTACGTACCTCATTAGGGGTGATATCAACATAGAAGGTAACGTAAAGATTACGTACCTCAGTAGGGGTGATATACGTTCCTCAGTAGGGGTGGTATCAACATAGAAGGTAACGTGAAGATTACGTACCTCAGTAGGGGTGATATACGTTCCTCAGTAGGGGTGGTATCAACATAGAAGGTCACGTAAAGATTACGTACCTCAGTAGGGGTGATATCAACATAGAAGGTCATGTGAGGGTTACGTACTGTACCTCAGTAGGGGTGATATCAACACAGAAAGTCACGTAAAGATTACGTACCTCAGTAGGGGTGATATCAAAAAAGAAAGTCACGTAAAGATTACGTACCTCAGTAGGGGTGATATCAACAAAGAAAGTCACGTAAAGATTACCTACCTCAGTAGGGGTGATATACGTACCTCAGTAGGGGTGATATCAACACAGAAGCTCACGTAAAGATTACGTACCTCAGTAGGGGTGATATCAACATAGAAGGTCACGTAAAGATTACGTACCTCAGTAGGGGTGATATCAACACAGAAGGTCACGTAAAGATTACGTACCTCAGTAGGGGTGATATCTACATAGAAGGTAACGTGAGGATTACGTACCTCAGTAGGGGTGCTATCAACACAGAAGGTCACGTAAAGATTACATACCTCAGTAGGGGTGATATACGTACCTCAGTAGGGGTGATATCAACATAGAAGGTCACGTAAAGATTACGTACCTCAGTAGGAGTGATATACGTACCTCAGTAGGGGTGATATCAACATAGAAGGTCACGTAAAGATTACGTACCTCAGTAGCGGTGATATCAACAAAGAAAGTCACGTAAAGATTACGTACCTCAGTAGGGGTGATATCAACACAGAAGGTCATGTAAAGATTACGTACCTCAGTAGGGGTGATATCAACATATAAGGTAACGTAAAGATTACGTACCTCAGTAGGGGTGATATCAACATATAAGGTAACGTGAAGATTACGTACCTCATTAGGGGTGATATCTACATAGAAGGTAACGTGAGGATTACGTACCTCAATAGGGGTGATATACGTACCTCAGTAGAGGTGATACCAACATAGAAGGTAACGTGAAGATTACGTACCTCAGTAGGGGTGGTATACGTACCTCAGTAGGGGTGATATCAACATAGAAGTTAACGTGAAGATTACCTACCTTAGTAGGGGTGGTATACGTACCTCAGTAGGGGTGATACCAACATAGAAGGTAACGTAAAGATTACGTACCTCAGTAGGGGTGATATCAACACAGAAGGTCACGTAAAGATTACGTACCTCAGTAGGGGTGATATACCTACCTCAGTAGGGGTGATATCAACATAGAAATAGACAGCGGAAGAGTCGCATGCACTGGGGATAGAGAATGAAAATATGGCAAGGCTACAAACAAATAAGGAGGTAACCTCACTTGCAATTTGACAGATTTATCTTTACACAATATGCGACTGAGAAGGAAAGAGAGGGAAATCATTTTTTTTCAACTCAGAGACCGACAAAATTTCGTAACCGAAAAGGGCAGATGGCAAACTAATTATCAGAATTTCACAACGTAATGTTCGATATATTTTACCTCCAAATCCTTAAACTGGCCGAACCAAGTGCAGCCTTTCTTGACGAATGAGCACTTGACATCAAGCAGGTCTATTTCTCGCTGTATTATCTTGTCGACTGAAACCTAAAGGCGAAAGTATCGATCATCCGTAGGTATTAAAAGGGTAGTTAATTGTTTCCTATTTTGTTTCGAATTACAAACAATGTCAATTCAATACAAGAGTCGTTTGATAAATGAAAAATGTTATAGATAATCCAGCTAGTAGTTCTCAGTATCAGGTTGTTCAAGAAACATCGATCACTGGCAGACAAAACAGGAATGCAACATGTGGATGTGAGAGATCCAGTCAGATAACGATTATGGATACTGTACCGGATAAATTGTAACCTTTGTGCGATTTATGGTTTGCATATTAATGAGTCATGTGATTATGTTAGTAGTGCTACGATTCTTCGGGTCTGACTTCACTGGGTGTATACCTACATGTAAATGTTTACATCAAAATTAGATAAACTTGAATACAATTTTTGTTTTCAATTATACCTTAAAACCCAAATTTCTCACTGAATTCTAAGAAAAAAACCCCGGATAAATTGTTATTTAGGAAAGGAAAACGTCAGCCATTTATCGTGTGCCGATTGACCTATTCCCGGGTAACCAAAATTTTACTTTGAGCAATTTGGTAAAATTTGGGTATTGGTATATATTGAGTAAACATCAAATACGTATGTTTATTCTGACCCAGCGTCACTATTTACAAGCATGGCAAAACACAGGGAATCTGACAACAGATCTTACCACCCAGCAACCGGAAAGGATTGTAGAAAGGCGAACACACCTAAACAGGTGTGGCGTTAGTAGTACATATGAATCTCTTTCTTCTGTTAGGTCTAACTAGGTATACGTCTCGGTGAAGGTCACAAATAAAACCCATAGAGAGCAATAGACACAACGAACCTGGTCTGAACAATAGACACAACGAACCTGGTCTGAATAATAGACACAACGAACCTGGTCTGAACAATAGACGCAACTACATGTAAATAGGTCTAACAATAGACACAGCGAAATAGGTCTAAAATAGATACAACGAAACAGGTCTAAAACAATTGACACAGCGAAATAGTTCTAAGCAATAGATACAACGATATTGGCCTAACAATAGACAAAACGAAACTGGTTTAGCAACAGACACAACAAAATTGGTCTAAACAATAGACACAACTAAATTGGTCTGAACAAATATTATAATATAACAGAGGTGTAGTAAACCAATAGCTTTATCAATCTGGACTTAATATAACAATTGACAAATATTTTTAGAAATATAGCTGCAATAATTATGTTACAAATGTACGCAGTTCAACAGATATGTTGAGACCTTATCGTCTATAATTGTTAAACAGAGTATCATATCGACTTCACTCTTATGAATCAATATATATCGGATATGACAATTGGCAGCTACGGTAACATCAATTTATCATTCCAGTTTCGTAATCTTAGACGGCATAATGTCGAAATATAATACTTACATCAGTTTCCCGATCGAAAGGCTTCTGGTCTATTGGACAGACAGATTTAATTCTAAAATAAAAAAAAAGGGAAACTTAAAAAAGGGGTATCCCCATTGTCATTAGAACAATAACATCCCACTTTAGGTACTGTTTTCCGCGCCATCCGTTTGGTGTGTTTCTCTGTAAGGACAAGGTATAAAACTAAATACTTCGAATGTTTGGAACATTTTACGTTCAATGTCTCGTTTTGCTTCATCCATTTAAATCAATCATGATCGCAACAGCGTGTGAGAGTTTCATTTTTCGACTTAACACTCGGTGGCATATCACATATCATCCTCTCATATTTTTCTAGTGAAATCATAGAACTACGACACCTCTCATGTGTCGTGTTATGGCAAGGAGGTACAACTCCGGGTGATTGTGAAGAATTACTCTGTACTGGTATTTTCACTCAGATGGGTAGCTAGAAGTACAACAACGTGTGCATATCTTGAAATATATTGTCTAGATATTATCATGATAAACCAAATGCATTTAAATTTCAAACATTATTCAATTTCGTAACTCAAAATGAACTTACTTCATGGACTAAATTTATTATTGATATAAATGAGATGATTAATTCACAATACTGATGTCCATCCTGTTTTACAAGTATCATTGTTATTCATTTGTTAATGTTCATATTCTCTGCACTGTACTGTTTATGAGAATAAACAATTGTCATTGTCTTGATGAAAGAGATTTTGTGAAATGCTTGGGAATCACCACTTTACCTTGAAATCAGCAAAGGCGTCTGCTTCTGGTTAGTAATAATAGAAAAATTCAGCTCCCACTCCTACCATATCAAAATAGTAGGAGTTATATCAAAATAGTAGGAGTTATATCAAAATAGTAGGAGTAGGAGCTAATTTGTTTCTATCAATACTATCCAGAAGCAGACCCCAGTGAAATCAGGCATTAATTCTTTTTCTGGAAAAGATTCTCGCAATATAACCATTAATTGTAAGTGAAGTAATAAATTGAAGATTTTTGGTTTGGTTTGTTTTGTTTAACGTCCTATTAACAGCCAGGGTCATTTAAGGACGTGCCAGGTTTTGGAGGTGGAGGAAAGTCGGAGTACCCAGAGAAAAACCACTGGCCTACGGTCAGTACCTGGAAACTGCCCCACGTAGGTTTCGAACTCGCAACCCAGAGGTGGAGGGCTAGAGTTAAAGTGTCGGGACACCTTAACCACTCGGCCACCGCGGCCCCAATAAATTGAAGACATACATGTGTACTACATTTAAAATATTACACGTATGTATTTTTACTGTTATGGTTTGATGATTAGTTGTGAGACACAACCAAGTGATGTTAAATCAATGGTGTATGAACGTGTAATTCAGATAAATTGTATCAGCTGAGATCTGAAGGTACAAACACGTGAAACATTCAGTAGCACAGTACAAATATACGTGAAACATTCAGTAGCACAGTACAAATTTACGTGAAACATTCAGTAGCACAGTACAAATTTACGTGAAACATTCAGTAGCACAGTACAAATATACGTGAAACATTCAGTAGCACAGTACAAATATACGTGAAACATTCAGTAGCACAGTACAAATTTACGTGAAACATTCAGTAGCACAGTACAAATTTACGTGAAACATTCAGTAGCACAGTACAAATTTACGTGAAACATTCAGTAGCACAGTACAAATTTACGTGAAACATTCAGTAGCACAGTACAAATTTACGTGAAACATTCAATTACACAGTACAAATTTACGTGAAACATTCAGTAGCACAGTACAAATTTACGTGAAACATTCAGTAGCACAGTACAAATTTACGTGAAACATTCAGTAGCACAGTACAAATTTACGTGAAACATTCAGTAGCACAGTACAAATTTACGTGAAACATTCAGTAGCACAGTACAAATTTACGTGAAACATTCAGTAGCAAAGTAAAAAATGTACGTGAAACATTCAGTAGCAAAATTTAAAAAAATGTACGTGAAACCATTCAGTAGCAAAGTACAATTGTACGTGAAACATTCAGTAGCAAAGTAAAAAAAAATGTACGTTAAACAATCAGTAGCAAAGTAGAAATGTATACCTTACTATTTCTGGTAAACATGATGCGCAGCAATTATGGCCACACCTTTCCAGGAGGACTGGGTGTTGTAGTACGTCACTGCATACAGGACATTCATACTGACTGTCCAAGGGGGAGGTGAAGTTGTATGCAAGGTTTCGACTGTTTTCCCTGAGAAAATTTATAATTACAGGCTTAATAAACGTTCTAATACTTCCATGTTCATTTTTTTCTGGCACCACGTCCGTCCTCTGGTGGTTTCTTTAAAATAATTTTGTCCCCATTGTTTTTTTTTTTATTCGTGTAGACAGTAATTATTGTAAATATCATAATGCTTGAAATATGAATTCAATTAATTAACTTATACACGTGCAAATTTATTTCAAAAGTAACTAAAAGAAAAGATAATTTAAAAGGTTGATTAATACATTTAATAGTAAATTGAATGCATGTGGATATATGGATAAATGAAAATGGCTACATGGGTTTAATGGATTTAGCCCGAAAAGTTATTAATATAATTGAAAGAACAACAACAGCAACAAACGAGTACAATCAGTTAATCCTTGTACTCACGCAAATAGCTGTCCGTCTATAAATAATCTCGACCCCGCTCTCCCCTCCAGCACGTCGTCGGCTTCAATATTCATCTTGACAGTGAGGACGATTACAGTAATGTATAACTACGTGTCCAGTGTTCCTGTCTTGGTAAAAAGGACAGTAATTCAGAGGATCCTCCAGAACACGCCGGATACGAACCGTGTCCTTGTTCTCCCGTTCTCCACCTCGATCCCTGCTGGTTGGAGAGGCAAAACAAACATAGCAAAATACTGGCAAATCAATTTCAACGCAACTAGAAACACTAATCCAATACACAGACATGTTTAAAACATTTCAAGGTAAAAGTCATCAGGTTCAAGTAATGTTTGGAAGTTGAAAGGAAAAACGATTCTTATTCCAGTGGAGCCTCGGTCTATTGGTACGGCTATTGTAAGGAAGTGCAACCATTTAACGGGCTACAAACATCTGTTAAAGATGTATGTTTAAGAATTAAACCATAAATAAACTTCAGTATTAACTTATTGACTGATATGTTACAATCCATTTGATGTCGAAAGTGGACCGACAATGATGGTGTGTTTAATGTATTGATTCTTATTGATTTATCTGCGAAATTGAGCAGGTGCAAATTTCCAATACAATTATAGATACAATGTACCACGTGAATAGTTCTCGTTAGATGAATTTGAATATAAAGACTATATCTTTATATAGGGGAGGGGTTCCAGGTCCTCCTAATACACAGTATGTCGAGAGCTCCTGCAATGAGGGACATGATGTGTTTACATTACATATTTTATGTTTATGCTTCTGTTCCTTTACGACTTCATTGACCTGGGTAACATGTAATTATATGTGTAGCGATATGTCATCATATGATCAATATTGTTATTAAACTGCCCAGGGTGAAATTTACAAACACATAAAGGACTGACATTCGTGTGACGTAATATATGTTTGATTGACGACTGATCACGTCGCAATAGTGTTCAATTCAGTGTTAGCATGAAGTTTTCTCGTTTCCAATGACTTCCCAACAAATACAAAATGTATATTTTACATCAGCTGTATCAATAACAGTTTGAGACAAGGAAGGCAATATATACTTACTACATCTGCATCTACTACACAAACTGGTCCATTCCTCGAGCTTTGTTTGCTTCAAAATTTTAGAATATTAAATACTAAACAATCTAAATGGCTGTAGAATCTTGATATGTACCACTTAATAAAGGGACAGCCGTTTACTATCAACAGAAACTGATAACATATAGATAAATATATATATATATTTCATAATTTATCATATATTGTTCAAGCTAAATACATATGTTAATTTTAGAAAACTATGTAACTGTGGAAAGGAATATATTGATTTGTGTAGATCCAATTGTAAAACCTTTTTTTGGAGGGATGTGTTTAAATCATTAAATAGGCTTAATAATTCAGATTCTATTAGGCTTCCAAAACCAGACTCAATTTTAAAATCACCCATCTGGTATAATAATGATATCAAGGTAAACAATAAGTATGTTTTTTATCAAAACTGGTTTGATGTGGGCATATTAACAATAAATGATTTAATTAAAGATTCAGATGATTTAGCTTTTCTTTCTTTTGAAGAGTTCAGACATAATTTTCGAACTATAAACACAAATTTTCTCCAATACCATGGACTAGTTTCAGCTATCAAGCGCTTTTTGAAAAAATTTGATTACCTGATTCAAAGACCTCAACAGCCTTTTATACCTTTTCTATTTGACATATTTTTTAAGAGTGAAAAGGGTTCAAAAGATTTTTACAAATGCCTTATTGCGCCAATATCCATACCTACTGGAACAAGAAAATGGAACCAAGAATTCATTATTGATCAAAATAAATGGGCCAAAATATTCAAACTTCCTTTTATAGTTACCAAAAGTTCTAAATTACAGTGGTTCCAAGTGAGAATTATACACCATATTTTGGTAACAAACACGTTCCTTTTTAAAATAAACTTAAGTCCTAGTATTTTATGTAACTTATGTTGTATGGAGCGTGAAACAATAGTGCATTGCTTATGGGAATGTCAAGAGGTTCAGTCACTATTACAGAGATTTGAAGCACTACTTGATATACTTTTAATTCCGTTTGCTTACAATAAAGAATCCTTCCTGTTTGGTATAGTATCACAGTACTGCAGTAATGTTGATAACGAAATTTTAATTCTTATCAAGCATTATATTTATAAAACTAGATGTCTCAGCAACTCTTTAAATCTTAATGCACTTATTAATGTCATCAAAGATCATTTTTCTATTCAACAATACATTAATTACAGTAAAAGTGAGAAAATTAAAAGGCAATTTGAACTCAATTGGAAGAAATGGAAACCTGTTCTAGATTTATAGTCATCTGAAAAAGATAGTTCCTCTTTGCATATATAGCTTTAGGTCCCCAAAGACTGACATCGCCTGTTCTAGCTCCTTTCCATTACTTTTTATTTTTACCATTTAAAGAAATTTTCTCCCATGCTTCAGTCATGTTTATTTTTGTCTGTCTTTGTGTGTGTGCGTTCTATGTGTGATGGTGTGTCCGGTTATGCGTGTGTCTGTTTTGTCTTGTGTGATGGTGCGTCTATGTGTGTGTCTGTCGGTGTCGAAGTGTGTGTGTGTGTATGTCTGTGTAATGGTGCGTCTGTCTGTGTCTATCTGTCTGTCTTGTCTGTGTGATGGTATGTCTGTCTGCTTCCTTCTCACTCTGTATAAATTTAGGTTAGGTTATGTATGTATGTTAATTAATATGTAAATGATGTAAGTAGATGTGAGGCTTGTGGTTCAAGCTTAAAATAATCGTGATGAAGATGATGTTTTTTGTGTGATGATAAGGATGATGATGTTTTATTGTGATGAAAAAAATGATAATAATTTATGTATGGATAATGATATCATGATAGATGATGATGATGATTAAGTGTGATTCTTTTGATGATGATGATGATGATGATGAATGGATGAAGATGATGATGCTGATATGATGATGATGATGATGTTTGATTATGTATGATGATGATGATGATGGTGATGATGGTGGTGATGATGAACCGATGATGATGAGGAGTAAGATGATGATAAAGATGATGATGCTGATATGATGATGATGTTTGATTATGTATGATGATGATGATGAATCATGAGTATAGCTACTGTGGGTGTAAGAGTGAGAATGTGTGTGCATATATGTTTCAAATGTTTTGTATTTATGAAAAAAATCTTGAAAAATAAAAAAATTCAAAAAAAGTTAAAAAAAAAAAAAAAAAAAAAAAAATATTGTTCAAGCATATCTTTTTTTAGCAAAGGTGAGCGAGAACTACGCGATTATACAAACAGTTCTAAAATTACAGATTAACTAAACCCCTCATTTGAGATCGTCATGCACTGCATGAAAAACCTTTTAAAACTGAAACTTGCGCCCGGCAGATTGGCAGTAAAAAAATAACTATGTTTTGTATATGGTGATTTTTTACCTTCTTTTGGTACTCCTGATTCATAAAAACCAAACTCCGATTTACTATATGCAAAACGTCTGAAAAACATGATATATGAATTCTATCAAATGATTAGAACTCTAGGATATGTCAATCTTCAAATTCTTTTATATGGTGTCAGTGACTTGCCAACTGATTTAAATAGAATCATACTCTCCAACACTAGTTCATACCTGAAAAAAAGGTAAACGCTTTAAAAATTATAAGTAATATTTATGTCTATATACTCATTTGTTTATATAAAAGTTCAAACAATTAAAATTATTTTAAATACATCATGAGTACATAGTAGTATGAGAGTGAGTGAAAATGTGTTTTCTTTGTTTATATATATCAATTATTAACTTCTAATATTTTCCTACTACATACTCATTTTGTAATACTCATATGTTCATTAAACTGGAAATCTATAGGAAAGGACTAAATAGGCCTATAGGCTGAGCCTGTTGTCCAATCCCTTTTGCCAACACCAAATCTTTATGATACTGTATGTAAAAAAAAACCCCAAAAAACATGTTATTATACTTGTTGTGTTGACAATAAAATATTTTGAAATTGAAATTAGAACATATCACTACTCTACAGTACATGTCACATCCAATTTGAATAAATTAAACGCATCTAATTAAATATTGTAGACAAGAGCGTATACAGTTGTCATAATCAGAATCATATCTCTGTCATAATATACCTCAGATCAACAATAAAATTTAATAATGGTGCTTATTCATCGGAATAATAGCTTTTCCTAGCGATAGTACTTAATGATTTTCAATAATTGTAGTATTCATATAATATTTGAATATCCGGATATATCTGACCTTTTGGTTCTCGATATTACCTTCAGCCTCGTTTTCATTATTGCCCACGCTATCGGCTTCCCTACCTTTGTTGCTTGTACTGAAAAGTGAAACAACTATTTTCAGCAAACATGTCGTATAAAGACGCCAGAATTTACGTCGGAAATCTACCACCAGACATCCGCGAAAGAGACATCGAAGATTTATTTTTAAAATATGGAAGAATTATCTACGTCGACTTAAAGAACCGGAGAGGACCACCATTTGCTTTCGTTGAATTTTCCGATCCAAGGTTGAGAAATAATGGATTTTGTTTGTTTTGGAAACGTGCTTGAATGTGTTAGATTTAACCTTTTAGCACTACTATTTGTTATTTTCGACTATTAAAAGGTCAGAGTAGCCTTGGTACTTGTAGAATGAACATTACTCAACACGGGTATGTTGTAAGTTTCATGATCGCTAACCAGGTAAGTCCCGAGTCTCCTAGGTCTCTCGCCTTCCGATTGACGTAAAACGCATTGACTTATCTTCACTGCTGTCACGCCATCAGATTTTACATCATAAGGCAGGTGAGAGACAGAAGAAGACTTGGACTGTGCAACCAGGTTTTGACCTTTTCTTTGATTTTTTTTTTTGGGGGGGGGGGGGGGGGGGGGGGGGGGGGGGGGGTACTCCTATAACATAAGAGGCCGCTGGTCGGCTCTTTTTCTATCGAATATGATTTTGCCGACTGCGACGAGGTTACACGGCGCCTGTCAAAAGTAACTCGCCGTGTAAAACCTCTAACATTGTTGGGGGGGGGGGGGGGCATTCTGATTTTATTTTGAATGTTACGCTTGACATTTTTAAGTCAGTTGTTAAGAATCTTGATCATGTTTCATATACAGAGATGCTGAAGATGCTGTTCATGCTCGAAATGGATATGGCTATGATGGCTACAACCTGAGAGTGGAATTTCCTCGTGGAAGTGGAGGATACAGAATGGGTGGTGGTGGTGGTGGACAACAACGTTCAGGAGGTGGTGGTATGGGTGGAGGAGGTGGCAGAGGCAGCTTTGGACAGGGCCGCTTTTCAGCTTCACGTAGATCAGAGTATCGAGTATTAGTATCAGGTAAGCAGAGAGGTTTACAAATTGACACATTCATGTCATAAAGGCATGTTCACCAATCATTAGCTCACATGGTCCGAAGAACCAATGTGAGCTTATGCCGTACCGTGGCGTCAGTCGTCCGTCAACAATTTACTTCTTCATAACCACCGATCAGAATTTGACCAAATTTGGTTAAAAGCATCCATATGGGGTGGGGACTCAAAATTGTACAAATGGTGGGGCTGACCCCCCGGGAAGCTGAGGGGCGGGGGCCAATTTGGCTAAATTGATAAAAACAACATCTTCTCTGAAACTAAGCGATGGATATTGCTCATATTTGCCTGGTAACACCCCTTTGGGGTAGGGATTCAAAATTGTTCAAATGGTGGGGCTGATCCCCCGTGGTCCTGAGGGACAGGGCCAAAAGTGGTCAATTTGTTTAAACAACTTCTCTGGAACTAAGCAATGGATATAGCTCATATTTGACTGGTAGCATCGATCCTTTTGGGGTAGGGATTCAAAATTGTATAAAGGAAGGAGCTGACCACCCCTGGGAGGCAGAGGGCAGGGTTAAAAGGGTTTAATCAGTTTCTCTGAAACTAAGCAATGGATATCACTCACATTTGTGTGGTAGCAATCCCTATTGGGCTTAAAAGTCAATTTCATTTCATGGATTAATTGTACTTTTTGACATAAAAACCACATTTGTATGGTAGTATGGTTATGGGGTGGGTATTCAAAATTGTACAAATGTTGGGGTTAACCCCCCGGGGGGCTGAGGGGTGGGGCCAAAAGAATTACAATAAAACCAATGTACATGTACCCATATAAAATGCTTACGATATAATGACATAGCAATTCCAGTGGCAAATATACTTAAGCATCATTCTTGTTTCATATTTCATGAAACCAGGTGAGCGATACAGGGTCTCTTGTTATCAATTGTGTTAAAGTGAACTTTTATTAAGGAAATCTTTACTATGATTGCTGTAGGGATGGTGCCATGAAATAATCCATTCAAAAGGTGTCTAAAGTGAAATCAACCAGAGCTGCTTGAATGCAAAATGTTGTTATGGTGACACTTTAAATGTAAAAGTGAAAAGGGGTGTAGAGCCAACGCCGGTGAGTTTATTAGTGGCTGGAGTACTGGGTTCCTGGGTCCCTGAGCTGGATATCCGGAGATATGCAGGGTGATTCGCCTTGGACACAAATTACAATTTTTAGGCTCCTAACGTACTAAAATTTTAATACGTTAGGAGCCTAAAATTCTAATTTGTGTCCTGATGAAGCCTCAAAAAGGCAAAACGGGTAGACCAATAAAGATGAACCATTGAGGTCTCCTTTGCCTGTTGTGATTGACCCTACCTACTTTAAATGCAAAATTTACACAGTATGGATTATTTTGCAGCCATATTTAACCCAAATATGAATCTAGCATTATTTAACGTTCCTGTTATTTAAACCATACCATATTTTCTTTCTTCAAACAGGGTTACCACCTACAGGAAGTTGGCAAGATTTGAAAGACCACATGCGTGAGGCTGGAGATGTTTGTTATGCTGATGTCTACAAAGATGGAACAGGAGTAGTGGAGTATTTACGCCATGATGATATGAAATATGCCGTCAGGAAACTGGATGACACCAAGTTTAGATCACATGAGGTTGGAATCTTTTAACTGCAGTAATATATTTCAAACTTGTATTGTATATGAAGTAGACTTAAAAGAATATATATGATCAAATGGCTTCTGAAAAAATATTTGATCATATGGAGGAAGGTATAATCTTGTAGATAATCTTGCTTACCTACATTTTCTCTAATGGTCTGCACTGCATACTACTCCAATAATATTGGAGGTTAACAGGACAGGAAACTTTTGACAGGCTGTCGTGTAACCTTTAATTACCAACGTACATAGGACCTGTTGCTGTGACACACCAAATTAAAATCGTTTAAAAGTTATCATTCTCACACTTCCTACGATGTGTCCTACCTTATTCTATTTAGCTATGGTAAAAATCAGTTACAAAATTTTTGTCCATATCTGTATCCAAAAACCAGTGATTATTATATTTTCTTGTTGTTTAAGCGTAGGTCCCACTTAAATATACGCCTTACTTGTTTTGATTGTGACCTCTCTGGGTTATTTCTGGTTTATCCAAATTGGGAGTTGCAATAGACGAAACGATGTGAAAGTTTAATTATGTGTCATTTGTGTTCCGTATTTGATACTAACCGGAAATGCAATGCCAGTTTAGTGACCCAGAATTTGATTACAGTAGGTTGTAAGTGAATTTGTGTGGATTTAATTTTATTTAAGAGGTATGTGTCCATCACCAGTTTGTGCATAAATGGATTAATACTTCATCAACAATAAGCGTACACATAGTTGTAACATAAATTATGTTTTACTTTTTTTGTTTTGCTCTATCGTGGCTTCATTTCTTAAGGGATTTTAATCAAACTTCACACAGTTACAAATGACCATAATATCTCTGGGAACGTGTTTCACGTGAGGATTTTCTGCGTCTTAACCTTAGTCAACATGCCCTATGAGTTTGGTTTCATTCTTGCATAAAGCATTGTTTACCATCTATCTAATGCTTTCAAAACTCCGGGACAACTAGTTTTAGTAAATTATCTACCCAACAGAACTACAGGTTTGTCAAACAAGAACCATCAAGGAAAGTGCATTAATTAAAACAATATCATCTAGTAAGACACATTTCTGAAGCCCTATTGTAGGATATTATCTGGAAAAAACCTAAGTTGCTGTTTGATTAGCGGTCTCCAATTGATTAGGTGACATACTACATTCAGTTCAATTTATGTCTCTGTTTCATTCACATGACATTTTTCATTATCAGGGAGAGACATCATATGTGCGTGTAAAAGAAGACAAAGGAGGTCGCTCTCGTAGTCGCAGTCCAAGAGGATCATCTCCACGTTACGACCGGTCACGATCACGATCATAGAGTGATCAACAGAGTACAGCAAAGTATAAATCATTTCTTTGCAAAGAAAAAGATAATTTATAGAATTTTTTTTAATTTGTTGATGACAACAGTTGTTTGGCCCTGTTATCCTCCATATATATGTGTTTTAGAAATCATTTTAAGACCAGATTATCATCAACCAATATATTTTCAGCAAAAGCATTTTTGCTATTATAAACAAACATCAAAATTGAAATTTGTCCTTTTACCTTTTGGAAATGGTTAAGTCCCCATTCCCGATAGTATATAATTATATTTCCTCATGAATTCATTAAAATTTCCACAATCTTAAAATCTGATATTTTTATGTTGGGTACAAAATGCCACATCCAATCTTTCCCCTTTCTCCTAATTCTACACTTCCGTTAAAAAAATGGAATAGCAAAATCACTGACAAAAATGGAGGTTGTTTCTATTTGTTTGAAATTATGCATTTAATTGATGTAATCTGTTTTTGCTACAGGTGCTGGTAAAATTCATTTTGAGAAGTTGGTGGAAAGCCAGGAAAATAAGAAGTAATGTGACATATACAAGGAGCACTCCATGTTTCCTCACAGGAGAGGTGGCTTTTGCTCTGTGAGATCCCTGGACATAAAAGACTTTTCACTTTCTAAGCAATGGAGGGCTTCAGACTATGGTATGATCTTAGGTGGAGACTTTTTGTGTTGTAATTTTATGTTAAAACGGAGCTATCAAAGCATGAGTCTAAAACATTGAAACAATAATGTGGGAAATTAAGTAGTTTTCTAAAGAAAATAAATAGGGTTTACAGTGTGAAAATGTAAAGGTATTTGATCTGTCTCAATTTCAATAAAACCTGCAAAGGTGGTATTTAGAAGGGTTTTTTCAAGGTCACTACTTATGGCAGCAAAAAATGAGCATTTTTTTCTGGAATCAGACTTTTACCGATGTTTGTTCATTTGTCTGTGAAATTTCTAAATTTGTATATAGCAATTTTAGCTCCTCAGGCCAAAAGAGCCAAATGAGCTGTCGTCTGTCTATCATCAACTTTTCTTTTGAATATTCTGACAATACACCTGCATGGCTGGAGGGAAGGGGACTAAAATTTGACATGTAGCATTCTAGGGCCAAGAAAGTTCAATACTGTACATGTTAAGGTTGTGGTTCTTCTTGGGGCAACAAAATTACTTACAGGATGGGATACACCCTTAAAAGACTTTGGTTCGGGGAAAAGTGTATAAAACTAAGTGTGGAGTGTCCTTGGGTCAAAAGGAAAGTCATTTGTAATGTACACTGTAAATGAATGTTTTGAAACTCTTTTGTCATAGGCAGAAGTCCAATTAATTGAAATGGGTTGGGATGGGAATGTCTTGATTGGTACTCAGAAATGTCGTTTAATAACAAGTTTGACTTTGTACCTGTTTATCATGCCAATAAGTGATTCAATATCAGTATCAAAGTTTTCAAATATAAAAGAGTAATTACATGTACACAAAGTGTCATGGAGGTATCATTGATGTATTGATTCATTTTAACAGTGTCCGACACAGTACCTAAGAATTTATGTACCAGTTATCCCCCCTTTACTCATGTTAATTTTTCACAAATTGATTTTACTCCAACAAAGTCATTATGACCCTTGTAATAGATCTGAGCAAAGTCTATTTCTCTATTCAATTGCTAGGTAAAAGTAGGTGAGTGGTACTTGCCCAATGGGACCCATTTATGGCTACACTACATCATCAATCATTTATATACAGTGCATGTGTTTTAAAATGTCGGATATATATATATATATGTATATGGTAAACTTATAACTTCATAAGTGCATGGTTTAATATGTTTTTTGTTTCTTGTTATAAGTTTGTGTAATTTAGTCAGATTGAAATGATTTAATGTGGAAAAAAAACTTACAACCATGTAAAATATTTTTTAGTTCCTACCTATCCACATTCATTCTACAACATATATTTAACTTGCAGTAAATCATATTCCTGTCCAGGTTTTTAAATTTTGTTGATTTATTGATAGCTGGTTTTGGCTTGGTCACATCCAGTTATTTTGTGTCTTTTGTAAGCTTTAAAATCAGCCAGTTGTGAGTAAAACAGCTTTAATACATATAGTTTTTCGAAGTCATGTTTTAAAAAAATTATTTAAAAAAAATATCTTTCATCAGATTTACATTAAAGTGTCTATGACTTACATTTCATAAACAGAAATGTTATTGTTAAAACAAGATTTTGTTAGTTTTACAGAGATGACCTTATTAGAACAAAGTTCTGCTGAGGTATTAATCTGATGAAATTTTAATTTTGTGTCAAAATTTGGTGCCATTATATATAGTATTTCAAAATTTGACATCTTTCTCAATTATAACTTTTAAGACTCTGAGCACAAGTTAATTTTCTGGACATTAAAACATCATACATTTAAGAAAAGATACTAATTTAGAAGAAGAAAATGCAGAATGACCTTTGTTCAGCCTCTGAAACTATGAAATTTAAAAAGGTAGACTGCAGTAAAATGGTTAGCTTTAGATGAACACATGCTTTGGAATGTGTGACTTTATTACATGTAGTGATGGAGTGTGTCATGGTTAGTTTTAAATATTTTATCATTTAAGAATTTAGGCCAATGAGGCACAAAAATATTGTTTTAAATTTGCAGTATTTAGCTTGTTGATTCAAAGTAATTGATGCTTGATACAAATATAAGAAGATACAAATGTCTGCAAAACATGTAAATGAATGGATTTTCACAAACAAAAAATAGCATGGAGAACAAACAATCGGAATATATGAAATATGGAGAAAAAAGGGGGTGTTTTAAGTTTCTTGTAGAAATCTTCCTCTTGCATGTGAACATTTCCATGTATTTTTTTCTGCATTAAGTAAAGCATTGTTCATACTTTGGAAGAAATGATAGTTTTGAATATGTATTGTATCTACTTTTATGGAGATTTAGTCATTTTTATTGCATAAGTTTTATGTTTAATGACAATGATTCAATCTTCTGGAGATTCAATCTTCTAATAGAGATATCTTTTCAGATATCTATTCATTTCATGCTTTTTGATGTGTATATTATTAAAAAGAATTAATGTCTTACTTTCTTTTTCTTTGTTGATTCCAAGGTCTAAGCTTGTAATACTCGGGAAGGAGTGAGTTCACTCAGAGGAAGCAAATTGAGATAATGGTATTGGATTCAATCTTTGGAAATACTGTCCTCCCCATATTCCACTCGGATAGAATCTTTTGGAACCTCTCCTTGGGATTGCGGGGTAGAGCTTTGTTGGATCAACATAGCGGAAAAAATGTCCCATAAGGATAAAATTCTGTTTGGATCCACTCTTGGATTTACCAGTATTCGCAAAAATCATATTTCTTTGGAAAAGAGGGAAAATTTCAGGAATCAACTCTATCAAAATTTTGACAAATGGGAGAGCTCTTGGGAACTAGCACAGGGAGAGATGGAAACAAGGAAACAGGAGAAAACCATATTTTTCTTTATATTGTTTATTGAATTCTTAAAACTTTATATTGCCTGTATAAAGTTTTTGTGTTTCAAGCTGCTTTAGTATAAATGTATTTATTCTAAAACAACTCTTCAGGAATTCATAAAATAATGTTTTTTCTCTGAAAAGATCTTATTTGAAAAATTCAAATTCAAATTTTATGAGAACATAATTTTTTTGATCGCAAAGAAAAATATAGCTCCTTCTGGACCCTGTCTGTGTTTGGAAAACATCCCCCTGGAAAACTGAATCCAATATCAAATTATAGGATCTTGTGGATCTTTGGAAGGGTGGATCGCTATAGGATCAGGCTGTGTACAGGCGTGGACTACTCGAGTACACAGTAGGATTGCTATAGGATCACAGTAGGAGGAAAAGATCTAGGAGAGACCCTTTCTCTTGGATCACTACAGGATCTTACTAGGATCACTGATGGATCTTAGGATATGTCTAAGAGTTCCTAGGATCACAAACTGATTGATAACAAATCTTAGAACATGTCTGCCTTAGTATTGCTAAGATTGTTGATAGGTCTTACTTGGATCTTCAGAATTGTCTACTTTAAAATAGTAAGGAATGCTGACAGATCTTTGGAAACAAATAGCTTAAATAATTAGTCACTGGCAGAGATCACTTGGAGTTTGGGATACCTGTAGT
Source organism: Pecten maximus (assembly GCF_902652985.1). NCBI lineage: Eukaryota > Metazoa > Mollusca > Bivalvia > Pectinida > Pectinidae > Pecten > Pecten maximus. The sequence continues at coordinate 34,839,490 of NC_047022.1, forward strand.
ATAGATAGCTAGGATCTTCAGAAACATCTAACTTAGGATCAATGGCAGATTTTGCTAGGATCATCGGAAACATCTAGCTTATATAAACTAGGAATCTTGGTCTAACCATGCTATGATCATCAGAAACATCTACATTTGTAACTTGGGATCATTGACAAAGTTTGCCAAGGTTTTGGAAACATCAGGCTGAAAATAAAAATCACTGGCAGATTTTGCTCTGGTCTTTGGAAACATCTAGCTGAAAATAACTAGGATTATTTGTCGGATCAACAGAAACATCTGCATTTGTAACTTAGGATCGTTGACAGATTTGGTAAGAAGTTTGGAAACATCTAGCTTTAAATGATAATTACTGGTGGATTTTGCTTGGATCTTTGGAAGCATCTAGCTTAGGATAACTAGGATCAACAGAAACATCTTACTTAAGATCACTGACAGGTCTTGATAGGATCTCCGCTTCCGGAAACATCTAGTTTTGAATTACTGCGATCGCTGACATATTTGCACAGATCTTCAGATGGATCTTGTTTAGATCACTGGGAAAGCTGGCGGATTTTGCTCGGATCTTCGGATGCATCTAGCTTAGGATAACTAGGACTCTTTAGTCGGATTATGCTAGGATCTCCAGAAACAGCTAGCTTAGATTTTATTAGAGAATGCCAAGATATCTTGCTCGGATCTTGGGGAACGTAAGAATTACTAGGATCGCCGAAGGATCTTAGGAGGAAAATAGAGCTAAAATAACTAAGAACAAGGACAGATCTTGATCTGATTGCTGAGGATTCTTTGGATACATCTAGCTTAGAATTGATAGGATACATGTAGCTGACAAATCTTGGATTACTAATAGACCATATATTACTGGGATTTCTGTTGGATCTTGTGTGTCAAGCTTCTAGGATCTGTACAGGGTTTTGATGGGATCACTGAAGGAAATGTCAAAAATGAGTTCCGTGAATTTTTTAACTCGCCCTGTCCAAAGGATTAAGGTGAACTTATGACATACCGTGGCATCTGTCTGTCCGTCCGTTCGTCTGTCCGTCAGTCAGTCAACAATTGACTTCTTCATAACTGCTTATCAGAATTGAAAAAAATTTGACTAGTAGCATCAATATGGGGTGGGGATTAGAAATTGTACAAATGATTGGGCTGAGGGGCAGGGCCAAAAGGGATCAATTTGGCTAAATTGATATAAACGACTTCTCTGTAACTAAGCAATGGATATCGCTCATATTTGATTTGTAGCATCATTATGGGGTAGGGATACTAAATTTTACAAATGGTGGGGCCTGAGGGCGGGGCCAAAAGTGGTCAATTTGGCTAAAATGATATGAACAACTTCTGCACTGAAACTAAGCTATGGATATCACTTATAGTTGACTGGTAGCATCATTTTGGGGTAGGGATTCAAAATTGTACAAATGATGAGGCTGACCCCCCTGTGGGCTACAGGCTGGGGCCAAAAGGGATCAATTTGGCTAAATTGATATAATCTACTTCTCTGAAACTGACCAATGGATATCGCTCCTGTTTGACTGGTAGCATCCTTATGGGGTAGGAAAACGAAATTGTACAAACGGTGGGGCTGACCCCCTGAGGGCATGAGGGGCGGGGCCAAAAGGGGTACATTTTGCTAAATTGCTATAAACAATCAATTGTCTGAAAGTAAGCGATGAATATCTATCATATTTGACTGGTAGCATCCTTAGGGGGTGGGGATTCAAAAAATGTAAATGGTGAGGTTGACCCCCTAGGGTGTCTATTTGGCAATATTTATATTAATGACTTCTCTGGAACTAAGCAATGATTGACATTGATGATTTCAGTGGTAACATCCCCAGGAGGCCCAGGGGTCTTTCCCAACACCAAGGGACTTATAGCTTTAATTACAAACATGTTGGATCTCTACTTTGTTTCTGGGTTATATCTTTGAAGCAGTTGAGATCCCAACAAAATAATCATACATCAACAAATAAAGTTATTAGCAAATGGAACATAAACATTATTTTGATGTTTGCTCAAATAAACCAGCTGAGCAATACAGGCCCTCTGGGCCTCTTGTTAGAAATTGTGTGGTAATGAAAAGTTCTAGGACACAAATTACTATTTAAGGATCAGAAAAGGATGACCGGAAAAGCCTTCTGTAATAAAGACCATTTATAATGCATCAAAATCTTTTGGAGATATTATTTATTGTAAAGAATAGGAAACATTGAAGCCAGTTTTGGAATTACTGTATACAGTGTATTTCAGTATTAAGAATTACTAAGAATATTGACCGGATTTCCTAATGGAAATGATGTAACTACTAAGAATATTGACCGGATTTCCTAATGGAAATGATGTAACTATAAAAATAAGGTCTCAAGATTGAAAGATGTGTTAATTTAAGATCTTAATCATGTCCGTTAAGAAATGTTATGGCTGCTAAAGGATGTGTACTTCGAAAACGATTTACTCGCAACAGGATCTTGTTAATTTACAGTAAATAAGATCATGTATTGTTAGCTCACCGGTTACAAGTAACCGAGAGCTAATGCTGTCACCCCGGCATCTGTGTCGGCGTCGGCGTCCCACCCCAAAACTTTTTGGGATCAGTTTTTGGAAAGCTTCTTAGTCCAAAAGTATACACCTCACACCCTTTTAATTTGGTTTATAAATTCATTAGATGTCTAGGAGTAATGTTATGGCAAAATCATACAGAAAAAATTTGCATTTTACCATTTTGTTAACTTAACTTTTTAGCACCAAATCCTCTTTAAAGGTTTTGGGGTAATGTTTTTGTTCCGTTTCTTATTATTATTCTTGTTTCTTTTCATTACTTCTGCCAAAGAGGTTTCCATCACTTTTCTTAGAAACTACTGGGAGGATCTTCATGAAACTTGAGACATGCTCATTAGAGGCAGAGGGTGTGCACACGTTTTTATTTTCGCGATCGGAAATCTAAGATGGCCGCCAGAGCCAATTGCCGTTTTGGATTTTGGTCTCCAATTTAGGTAAAAATTGGTACATAAGGATTTTGAGGTCACCTGAGACAAAGTCTCAAGCGACCTATTCTAATCCCCTTTTGTCCGTCGTCCATCGTCCGTCTTGCGTCCATAAACAATTTACATTTTCAACTTCTTCTCCAAAACCTCTAAACCAAATTCAATGAAATTTGGCTGGAAGCTTCTATGGCTAAAGGTCAACCAAAATTGTGAATTATATGGTCCCCACCCCCTAGGGGCCTGAGGGGCGGGGCTAAAATGGGTCAAATTGACTGAAATTTCAAAAATCTTCTCTACTCTCAGATATGATGGAATCAAATACCCATCAAAAATGGAAGGGTCTTAAGGTACTTTACCAAAATTGTGAATTTCATGACCCTTGGGTCTCGCGTTTGCCCCTTGGGGGGGGGGGGGGGGGGGGGGGGGGGGTAAAATTTACTATAGTTTATATAGGGAAATCACTTTTTGACTATAATTTGTTAGATTTCGATTTGAATTCATTCTAACTTGGTTACCATTATCAGAATGGGATGACAGTTTGATGGCATGCACATGTTGGCCCTGACTGACCCCAAGGGGCTGATGGGCGGGGCTAAAAAGGGTCAAATTGATTGAAATTTCAAAAATCTCTTCTCTCAGATATGATGGAATCAAATACTCTTCATAGATGGAAGGGTCTTAAGATACTTTACCAAAATTGTGAATTTCATGACCCTGGGGTCTCAAGTTTGCTCCTTGGGAGGGGGTAAAATTTACTATAGTTTATATAGGGAAATCACATTTTTGACTATAATTTGTTAGATTTCGATTGGAATTCATTCTAACTTGGTAAATATTATCAGCATTGGATGACAGTTTGATGGCATGCACATGTTGGCCCTGACTGACCCCAAGGGGCTGATGGGCGGGGCTAAAAATGGTCAAATTGATTGAAATTTCAAAAATCTCTTCTCTCAGATATGATGGAATCAAATACTCTTCATAGATGGAAGGGTCTTAAGATACTTTACCAAAATTGTGAATTTCATGACCCTGGGGTCTCAAGTTTGCCCCTTGGGAGGGGGTAAAATTTACTATAGTTTATATAGGGAAATCACATTTTTGACTATAATTTGTTAGATTTCGATTGGAATTCATTCTAACTTGGTAAATATTATCAGCATTGGATGACAGTTTGATGGCATGCATATGTTGGCCCTGACTGACCCCCAGGGGCTAATGGGCGGGGCTAAAAATGGTCAAATTGATTGAAATTTGAAAAATCTCTTCTCTCAGATATGATGGAATCAAATACTCTTCATAGATGGAAGGGTCTTAAGATACTTTACCAAAATTGTGAATTTCATGACCCTGGGGTCTCAAGTTTGCCCCTTGGGAGGGGGTAAAATTTACTATAGTTTATATAGGGAAATCACATTTTTGACTATAATTTGTTAGATTTCGATTGGAATTCATTCTAACTTGGTAAACATTATCAGCATTGGATGACATTTTGATGGCATGCATATGTTGGTCCTGACTGACCCGCAGGGGCTAATGGGCGGGGCTAAAAAGGGTCAAATTGACTGAAATTTCAAAAATCTTCTTCTCTACTCTCAGATTTGATGGAATCAAATACTCTAAATAAATGGAAGGGTCTTAAGGTATTTTACCAAAATTGTGAATTTCATGACCCTTGGGTCTCACGTTTGCCCCTGGGGAGGGGGTAAAATTTACTAGAGTTTATATAGGGAAATCACATTTTTGACTCTAATTTATTTGATTTCGATTGGAATTCTTTCTAACTTGGTTAACATTATCAGCATGGGATGACAGTTTGATGACATGCACATATTGGCCCTGACTGACCCCTAGGGGCTGATGGGTGGGGCCAAAAAGGGTCAATTAAATAAACTGAAATATTTCAAATCTCAGGTGACCGTTAAGGCCCATGGGCCTCTTGTTAGGGATGCCACATAACGCGATGTGGTTGCCATGGTAACAAAATGGAGGCCTCTGATTGGTCAAAATTAGGAAATTGTCAGATTAAAGTGAAAATTGATAAAGATAGGTTATGAGGGATACCGAACACAATGGTATGACTGTGGGGAGGTTTGGGGACATCTGTAATGGTTTTGGGTCCCACCCTCTGTTCCCAGGGGTCGCACCAGCCTCATTTATATAAAATAGGATTGCCCTCCCCAATGATGTTTCGCCACAAATTGGGGTGTAATCCACCCAAGTGTAAAGGAGGAGTTTGGGAGTTGGGTTTTAAAGCAAAATTTCAGCAAAGTTCTCCTTTTGGGGCCCTGCAACTCAAGCCCCAGGGGTCGCACCAGCCTCATTTATATAAAATATGATTGCCCTCCCCCAATAATGTTTCGCATCAAATTTGGATGAAGTCCACCCAACGGTTATAAGGAGGAGCGGGGTTTTAAATTAAAAAAAAAAATCAACAGCCCCCTTTTTGGGCCCCAGTGGTCAGACCAGCCTCATTTATATGAAATATAATTGCCCTCCCCCAATAATGTTTCATACCAAATTTGGATGTAATCCACCCAACGGAGTAGGGTTTTAAAGCAAAATAACCATCAAAGTTCCCCTTTTGATGCCCCTGTACGTTGAAAATTGACCCCCGTATCGTCAAGATGTTTTCACTAGCCAACGAGGGTAATTTTGAATGTCGTATAGATCGACATTCAACATTCAAATGTTATCCATGGCCAACGAGGTTACTTTAGAATGAATGCCATGCAGCTCGACATACGACATTCAATATTCAGAAATGAATATTGTGTATCGCGACGTAACGGTATATAAAACTGAAGGAATGGAACATAATTATATCATGGTTTAGGGACATGGATACAAATAATCTGTTCTGTGACATTGAGAATATTGCAGCGAAAGCATCTAGAACTCGTCAAATACCTGTACATGGGCAACAGTCACAAAACACCCATTCAAATCGACACGCTAAGGTAGTCTTATTGAATAGTAAAGGATTGCTGAGTTAAACCATGTATTTATTTATTTGTTGAGATACAATATTAGAGGTTGATTAAATGACCCCGTATAGCATACATCCGTAGTAACCAGCTGACCAGAGCGCATGAGTAATAAAAGTTTAATCAATTTAATGTAAATGCATGTATCTTGGGGATCGAACCCTAGATCTCTGGCTTGCTGATCTAACACTCAACCGAACGATTCTCTAATTGAGTGGTATATTGCGGCTATTATTTACCAGGCTTAGATGCGGATGACTGGACAATGTACATTGTTCCATGTACATAAAGTATGATCACGTGTCGCATAATAATGTATAAAAATGATCTAGCCTAAAATTTGAACAACGGAATGCATTTAAGAAATCTATAAATTTTGAGGGTCAAAAAAACCAAGAAGGCAAACTAATTTACACAACATGTAGTCGAATAACTGATCATTTGATTTGAGTAAACCTGTACGGTATATACATCTCCAAGTAGTTCACATCGACCTATAGTCGCCAAGTAAATCATGGATATTACTCATTAATCAATGTTGAAAACAGATACCTACATGTATGTTTAAATGGGTATAGCTCTACATCTCTGTTCCATATTTCCAATGTTGTTCCCGGTTTCAGGATAGACCAACGTATATGCATTGCCGTTTTCTGATATCAAAAATCGATTTTCTGATATCAAGAAATCAAAATGAATTATTGATTTCTGCTGTTAAGAAATTGGAAATTGTTGATATCAGAAGAAAAAAAATATTACTAAGTATCAATGTGAAAATAACGAATGGACAATAAGAGATTGCAAATGGCATGTCAGGACACGAATGTGTGACATTCGAATATTGTTGACGTATAGGCCTACAGTTGGAAGTCCGAGGACCTATTATATGGCTCCAAGGTTATCAATAACGGGAGTTTACTGCAAACAATACGGGAGCTTCGAGATAGTGAAAATGACGTAATATTACGTGGTTAGAATAGCATTTCCCGATTGTCCCACCATCCGGTGATTGTGACGTCATGTTTTTGTGGGATCATTGTACTCGCATCACGTAATTTTACGTCATTTTCTCTATCTCAAAACTCCCGTATAAATCAACCAAGCCCGAATGAACAATATCAAAAGTATCCGCCGGAACAAAATATGTGGAGGAACGGACAAGTCATTACTATAGGACGATGAATTGGGAGCCTATATCTACTCAGAAGAGGGCGCTTACAGAGAAGGGAGAGGGTTGATCAAACTTGAACCCATATATATATATATATATATATGTGACATTATATCTGATGCACAATTCGGGTTTCGTCCTGGAATGAGTACAAGTGATGCTATTTTTGCATTACATTCAATAATTGCAGTCTTTTAACAATGTTTAGTTGATTTTAAAAAAAGCGTTTGACCGCGTTTGATCGTATAAGTTTGTGGTACAAATTATCAAAATTAGGAATACGAGGAAAACTTTAATTTGATCAAAACTTTATATGGACACGTAAAATCGTGTGTAAGGTTGCATCTCTTGATTTCTTCGATAATAAGATCGGCTTCCTCCATAAGGGGAAAGTCTTTCCCCGGATACATTTTTTCTTTCTTTATATCGCATTGTAATTCACAACACGATTTTTAAGACCTTGGTTTATTTCTCATGCTTTACGCTAACGATATGGTACTTTTTTCGGAGACTGTCAAGGGTTTGCAAGATCTACTCGGTAATTTAGAAAGGTAATTCAAACCAATGGAAACCGAGTTTAAGTATAGAAAAAAAAACTTCAGTTGTTTTTCAAAAGGGTTGAGTAGTGCAATGCAATGAGAAATGGACATATCAGGGTAGTGATCTTGCTTGTGTAAATGATTTCACATATATTTAGGATTAAGTCTGGAATTTAATAATAAATTCAACAATATTCAAATACAGCTATCAAATAAGGGGCGGAAAGCAATGTTTGCACTTTTTACAAAATGTTATCGCATGAAATTGAAACTATGCTTCATCTTTTCGATACATATGTTGGAAGTATTTTAAGCTGTGATTGCGAGATATGGGGTAGCCAAAGGCAATTGACATTGAAAAAGTCCACACACATTTCTACAAAAAAATAAAAATCGACCTCAAATGCGATGGTTTATTGTGAACTAGGTCGTTTTCCACTTCAATATTACAGGAAACTCGGGATAAGTACTGGTTTAAGTTAGTTACTACACACAGTTGTATTTTAAATCCTGCATATGGATTTTTGAGAAATTGTAATAAAAGAAATTGTTTCAACTAGGTAACTTTTGTTAAAAATGAACTTTTTCGCTTGGTTTTGGATATGTTTGGGAAAACCAGCAAATGTATGCAAGCTATATCGACAATATTTTGCCAGCCATAAAGCAGATATTTTTTGACCATCAACACCTATAACATTTATTAGAGTCATCCTCAATATGTCATATATATTATAAACATCTTATGGACATCGTCACACTACCTTTTTATCTTACTAAATATATTCCTAAAAGATTTAGAATTTGTCTTACTAAGATACGTCTATCTGCGCATTGTTTAGCCATTGAAGCTGGTAGAAATAATAATACTCCAGGATTAAGACGATTTTGTTATATGCCCAATACCAGACAACAAAATGAAGATGAATATGATTTTATTCAGTAACAGGGCGATTCAGTGATCTCTGCGTGTTAATTGCTTTAAAAACAGGCGAAACCACCCACGGAAATTCATACAATCGTTTTTATGAATTGTTTGAACATCATGCATATACAACTTAACTGTGCTTTTAAAACCTTGGAGGTATGGACGAGACAAGCAAGTGCAATCCCCCCTAAGCTCATGTCAATTGACTTATCAAATCTGTAAATAATTGTCAAAACTATAAGACAGCGTGTTTTTAGAACCTATTTGTAGTGCCAATAATATTCAGTACATTGCGCAACAAGATGGAAGTCGTGTATCGCCACAAGGTCAATGCAAAACCCAAGTTACATCACATAAGTCATTACGACTTAATTCTATGTCGACCAATGACTACATAGGGATCTTGGTGCCCATCGTTGACTTATCTTTATTGGTTCCGTCAGACTGCTTTTCTCTCTCTACTTCTCCTCTTAACAATCTGATAACAAGAATTAGTGGAACCTACATGTCATCCCTCCTAAAATTTCTCAAAATCCAAGACAGCTGCTGATCAGCAATTTTCTTTTCCAGAACTTTAAATGGCACACGCAACTAGTTATAAAAAAGAAACCTTACACGAAAGTTTTAAGGATACCCCTCCAGTACTTTTCAGGAAATAGCAATAACAATCTTCAATGCCCAAAATCGAAGATGGTTGTCAGCCATTTTGTTTTTCTGATCAATTATCAAATAAAAGTTTCTTTACGTCACATGTTACAAATATGTAATGTTTCTCTAGATATTCTCTTGACCTGTGCTGCATAATCGGTGTATAATGGATATTGGGAATATTATCAAACAATTTGATTCTAAAACCGAATTTCAAAAAATATTCCACCATCTGTATAAGGCCTGACATAGGTGAAGATAAAGGTCACAACTGCAGGTTAAGATTTTACATTCCCTTGCCCGAATGGCTTGTCTAGATACTACGTAATTCAGACTTACTTTCCAATAACATGCAATTCCTGATTTGTAATAACCGATCCGACCTACAAACACTTGTTTGCAGGTTGCTTTATAACCAATGTGTAAGTAACATCAAATATTCTAATTTACTCCACCTTCATTCAAGACAACAGCCACTCATGGGCCTTTAAAGAAAACAAAACAACTATTTCCATAAAATACTCTTTATTTTATACAGCATGAAGCTAATGATAAAACAACGAATTTCATGACAGATGATTTATGGACATTGTCAAACAATTACATTTAAAAGATGCATGAAAATGACTTTATATTAAAAATGCACAACATTTTCTCACAATGGTGGATGTAATAACAAGCCATGCATTTCTTTAAGAAATAAAACTGAAATAAAAAAAAAAATACATTGGATGAATGCTGTGACTCCAGAATTTCTCCATAATTCATCTTTATTCCATCCATGAATCCTGCATACACACAGTCTGTTTTATCGTACCGTAGCATTATCTGTATCTGGTAAAGCCATTCTTCAGAGAAAAGTAGAAACTTTTACCAGGCTTTCCATGGTTGTCTCATCTTATCCTGGCCATTTTAACATCTCTCAAAAATAACTATGAAGTAGGATGTCACTAAAAAATAACTCAATATGAATATTAAAACATTTTCAAGGATAAAACACCTTTTTAGTATCAAATAAGTCCAAAGTTTAGTGAAAATTAAAGCAGCAAACTATTAAAGTAATATTAATATATATCAGACATCATTGCATAGTAAAGAAGAAAAAAAAGCTAAAAAGGGAATGGGTTACAAGGGGCAGAAGTGAACATCAAAATTTTACAAAAAGGAGAAAATAATCCTGTCTGATATATACATGTGATCGTATAGCTTCCCTCTAAACAATAAAAAAACAACCTTGTTTGCCCCATTTCAACTAGATAAGAAAAATAAAATGATACCTTATAATTTCATGGTCACGGGGGGGGGGGGGGGAGAGAGTAGGGAGTGAGGGGGTGTAGGAATACACCCGTTTTTTTTGTTTTTTTTTTATAAATACACCCGTGTACACACAAAGTGTGCAGTACGTTCCCGGGGCGTCGGGTCATGGCCTCTGAATTGCCCACAAAGTATCTGTATCTAGACTTCCCTCCCAAAACATTCGCTTTATGCCTTAACCTCTATTTTTCTGATTTAAATGGAAAAACTTTTTCTAATAAACCTAAATATTGTCTCATGCTAAACACAATTTGGAATCCACATTTTCAATTTTTACAATATTTCTCTATCCCTATGGCAGCAATCAGTATATAAAACCCAGCAAATAATTCCTCCAATCTTCTTTCCATCTGAACTTCTTTTTACATATAAAATATCAACATAAATATAGCTCAACTTATATGTTCAATTTTTCAATGTCCTCCATTCGGTCCATTTATCCATGTCTTTCCAATATTCTCAAAAAAAAACAACATTTCCTCCAAACTCCATTCGGTCCAAATCCATATTTTCCATACCTTTTTTTTCAGAACATAAAAGTTGTTTAAAATAATTTTCTCCAATCTCCATTCGGTCCCTCCCAAATCCATTTACTTTCAATTTTTTGAAACTTTATCCAATACTTGAGAAATAAATCTCAAATAATTCCTCAAACCTCCATTCAGTCCAAAATCCATTTATTTGAACTTTACCAATCATCCTATATCATTTCCTCCAATCTCCATTCGGTCCTATTATATCCATATAATTCCCATCTTTCCAAATTAGGGAGAAAAATCCTTTAATTTTCCTCCATCGCCATTCGGTCCTAAATCCAAACAAATTCCAAATCCTTACTTATTTTCATCCTTAATTACTTTCCAATATCTCCATTCGGTCCTATGGGCATATCCATTAAATTTCCAATCTTTCCAAATTATTTCCAAATTTTCAAGGGGAAAAATCTTATAACTTATTTTCCTCCCATCTCCATTCGGTCCAAAATCCATCTTTTATCCAACTTCCCTATCCTAAATCCATCCAATCCAATATTTATCCCATTCCTTCCAACTTCAAAACCTTAAGTGTTGAAAAATACAAAGAGACACATTTTAACAATGCTACAAAATGTATGACAGAGCGAGCATTGGAATTATAATATGCAAAGATATTTGACTATGAAAATTTTAATAATTAATTTTTGTTCTACTTTTCATAAGGGAAATCGAGCATTTAATAGGGGCTCAAATGTCTGAACACTTTGAATATTTTTTTATTTTTGTCATAAATCATTCTTTCTTATTTATTCAATCTTAAATTTCTTAATATTTATATTTCCTGCAAACAATGTAGAATAACATCACACTCAAAATTATCCTAAAAAATTGAAGATAAAGCTTTTAAGAGTTTTTGTGTGTAATAATTAACAAAACATTGATAAAGTTTCAAGCAAATAAAATCAACGTCCATCTATCGTCAAAACTATGTCCTTCAATTTCCACTATTTTCACAAATGCATGATACCATTTATACCAGTAAATAAGAAATTTATCCACCAAAGACCACAAAGTTTACCTACTTGCTTTTTACAAAATATACAAACTTGTTAATATTGAACTGAATGGGTTAATGATAAATTCATAATTAAAGATGACTAATTCAATATTTTTGTCTGAATCATTGGACAGTCAACTATTTTCAATGGAATATTTAAAATATGATTTTATAAACGTAAAGATAGCAACTTGTATCAAGAAACAACACAATACCAATTAATAATGCATACAAAAATCACCTCCAATAATTGAAATGGATGTCTGGAGAAAAAGGTCACTCCCTGCCTCCATCATATCCAATTGGAAGCGACCAACTCCATGATCCACATCCCTGATCGCACAGAACGGTTATGGACAACCCTTAGGCATATAATTGACAGCTGGACTGTTAACTCATAACTGTGTAAGAAATGATTAATAGTGAAATATTGTACAAGTAGCAGTCACTTGTGAAATCTTTAATTTCATAAGGCACTCCTCCTTTAAGAACACTCATGATTACGCTTATCCCCCCTCCTACATACAGTGCATTACTTTTACTTCTAATGAAATCCAAATTTGTAAATTGTTAGTTTATGCAACACTAGTACTTTTGATATTCTTCAAACTGGTCTTTTCTGACACTATCAAACAGACCACAAATTTCAGGGGTAAAAGTTTTGTTTTGTTTTTGCTTGATGTTGGATAAGAAAACAAGAAAAAACATATTGCTCCTGTAAAACATCAAAACATAGTACTAAACAGTATTGGAGACATTTTGCTTCCAAATTTTGAGATATATATCTCTCCTTTTATTTAGATGAATGCCCTTTGTAATGATATTTGTTACTTTTTGATGATTGCCAAATAAATAATTTGTAAAATGACTGTTTTCTGTCCTTCCTTATTTTTGGGAGCTTAAAACACGATATATGCAGGATTCTAATTGGTATGGCCTGTTTACAGATGGATTCCCTTTCTCATCAGGTTAAATAAAAAATTACAACATATCATAAATCATCTTCAGGTTCTTGAATGCTATTGTGAACTTATTTCAGATATTAAAATGTAATGACTTGATGCCAAAGTCACCAATTAAGAAATGTTAATACATACTTTACTGACAAAAAATGGTTTTCATGAAGTTACATAATGACCACACCCTGTTAATGCAGTATGGTGACGATATGAGACAACAGACCATTCAAGATCGTGACCGAGATCGTCTCCTTCGCTGTACAGAGGAGTAGTCAGGTGACCCTCTGCCTGGGGACCCTCTGCCTGGGGACCTTCTTCTGCGGGGACTGCGGCTTAAACTTCGACTGCGGCTTTTTGAATACCGACTGCGACGGCTGCTGCTGCTACTACTACTGTAATTCTCTTTCACTCTAATGTATGACACTTCACCCTGAAACATCAAAACACATTGTTCTGAAATTGTATTTATATATCATAACTATTGTTAGGGTTAGATTGAACAGTTTAAGATATCAATACTACCAAACTAATCAATACATCAGATTCCATATACAACAAGGGCCCGTTGGAGAGCCACAACATCCGCCCGCAATATTTGACACTTGGAAGGGGGGTAGTTTCACAGGTTGTAATGCTTTAAAATGAAGTATAATTAGTTCACATGTTTATATACAGAATATACAGAGCCTGGGTCGGGTAGTATTAAGTTACGGTCCGGATAAGTAAAATCATCAAAGGGCAATAACGCCGCTAATAAGGGGGTAAGGGGCATAATTTTGGCATGTGACACTCCGGCTCATCTAGATGTATATTTGTGTTAAGTATGGAGAGCTCAACACCATACGTGTCCAAGTAAAATCATCAAAAGGGAATAACTCCACAAATAAGGGGGCAAGGGGCATGATTTTGGTATGCGACACTCCGGCTCATCAATATGTATATTTGTGTCAAGTATGGAGAGCCTGGGTCGAGTAGTACTGGAGTTATGGTCCGGACAAGTAAAATCATCAAAGGGGAATAACTCCGCAAATATGGGGGTAAGGGGCATGATTTTGGTATGCGACACTCCGGCTCATCAATATGTATATTTGTGTCAAGTATGGAGAGCCTGGGTCGAGTAGTATTGGAGTTATGGTCCGGACACCATATGTGCCTGCCCACCCACCCGCCCGCCAACATGATAACATAATATGCCTCGTCTTTCGTCGGGCGTATAAAAAGAAAGCTCAATTTTACTTTTGTTTCAAATAAAGCATCTTTTGTAGGTGAAATCAAAATCAAACAGGATTCCAGGTTGTAATAGCAATAGGCAAAAAAAACAAGAGGCCCATGGGGCCTGTATCGCTCACCTGGTTGGATTTGACCAAATGTCAAAATAATGTTCATGTTCAATTCCTTTTGTTTGTCAACCTCAAACAATGCTATATTTGGTTATAGTCTGGGGATCCCAACTGCTTTTAAGAAATAATGAAGTCCAGACTCTCTAAGTTTACAACATGCATTAATAACTTAAAGCGACTATTCGGGGAAATAAACTTAGTCTAGATACATTATTTGGTCTTCCAAAAGTTCTATCACAGCAACGCGATGGTCAAGTTCTGCTTGCATTGTCCAGTTCTGACCAATTTAATTCGGGAAAAGCCCCGTCTTAATATAACATATATCTATTTTTATAAGTCACGTGGTATTTCGAAAACGAGGCAGTGAGAAAACATCAACAGAAACATGTGAATTTTTAGAGATGTCCGATTCATCAAGCAGTCAAAGCAGTAACACGGTACGTAAATACTTCATTAACATGTCAAATATGATGCATGTGTGGGATTTATACCTAAGGATTTTTTTCATATGACTTAATACATGCAATAACAACAATAAAAACTGAAATCGGTGTCAATCGGCGTCCGATGCCGAGATGGGGGCCAATGTGGGGTAATCTTTATGTCATCGTCACCGGTGATATCGCGATCAATTCCTTTAGGCTAGAATAATAGTTGTTTAGGCATATATATATATATATTAGCGAAGCAATCATGACATAGTGTTATTGATTTAACAGGATATGAGTAGATGAGGTGAATGCTTACAGTAATGACTTGTTTCAACTACAAATATGTTATACATGTGTACATGCATATAACGTCAACTCAAATACGGCGCTTTGTTGCCGAAGTCGTAACAGTTTTAGGCCGATATCTCTTGGCTTCGGAAGCCATGTTTCTGTCGCTTCTGTTTACGTTCTACAAACCTAGATTCTTGCGCATGCGCCCAAAGCGGGAAATTTGCATTTTATCTCGTCATTCGACAGTGAGAGGATTCCCCTGAAAATTATTATTTTTTAATTCTAGGGGTTACATATCGCCAAAACTAAGTCGGAATTTTTCATAAGAGAGTATTTTCTTTATTAATTTGCTGTTTTTTCAACTTTGACCTATTTCTTCCCCGAATAGTCGCTTTAATGACTAGTAGCAATTTAAAGGAATTGCCACAATTTCCCATATTGGGCCCCACCTCTCCGGCCCCTTTGGGGTCAGAGTCACCATTTATGCAAAATCTGTTCCCGTTCCCCCAAGGATGTTTCTGACCAAATTGGGATCAAATCCATTCATAACTTTATGGCTAGTAGAAATTTAAAGGCATTACCTCTATTTCCCGTATTGGGCCCCGCCCCTTTTGCCCCTTGGGGGTCAGAGTCACCATTGATGCAAAATCTGTTCCCCTTCCCCCAAGGATGTTTCTGACCAAATTGGGTTCAAATCCATTTATAACTTGATGACTAGTAGCAATTTAAAGGAATTGCCTCAATTTCCCATATTGGGGGTCAGTCACCATTTATGCAAAATCTGATCCCTTTCCGCCAAGGATGTTTCTGACCAAATTTGGTCAAAATCCAATATTAAAGAACTTTTCGACTAGTAGCGATTTGAAGCAAATGTTAACGGACAACGGACCATGACATAAGCTCATCACCGGACCTTCGGTCCAGGTGAGCTAAAAAATAAAATGATAATACCTCATGGGACCTGAACTTTGAGTCATCAAGGTTTTGTACAGCATACTGCATGTCTTCCTTCCGTAGGAACTCCACCACACCAGTGCCATCTTTGTATGTGTCAGCGTAACACACATCCCCTGCCTCACGCATATGGTCCTTTAAATCTTGCCAGCTGCCAGAACCAGGAAGTCCTTAAAGTAATCATTTTAATAGTTTATCATAAAATTCATGGGTTCATAGTTTAACAATTCTTCAAAGAGATACAGTAAATTGCTCTTCTTTAATTCTACCATGCCACTATATACCTGAAACAAGGACACGGTACTCGGATCTTCTGGAGGGTGGACCTCGGCCACCTCCTCCTCCTCCTCCGCCACCACCACCACCACCAAACATTCCCCTGCCGCCGCCGCCTCCACCAAAACTTGGGGGACCTCTTGATCCTCGAGGGAACTCGACCCTTAGTGTGTATCCATCATAGTTGTAGCCATCCCTCATTCTAACTGCATCTTCAGCATCCCTGAAGGTTTATTGAAGTTGAATTTAATTTGTATCAATGTGAACGGAGAGGAAAATTTCTAAAGAAGAGTTACTTTGTAGTTTTAACATAGAGAATAAAAAATAAGCAGAAAGTCATTGTTAGCGATTTAAAGGAATTACCTCTATTTCCCCTATTTGACCCCACCCCTATGGCCCCTTGGGGGTTAGAGTCATCATTTATGCAAAAGCTGTTCCCCTTCCCCTAAGAATGCTTGTGACTTAATTGGCTTCAAATCCATTCATAACTTTATGACTACAATTGACTAGTAGCGATTTAAAGAAATTACCTCTATTTTCCCTATTGGGCCCCGCCCATTTGGTCACCATTTATGCAAAATCTGTTCCCCTTCCCCAAGGATGTTTCTGACTAAATTGGGTTCAAATCCATTCATAACTTTATGACTAGTAGTGATTTAAAGGAATTACCTCTATTTCCCCTATTTGACCTGCTCCTCTGGCCCCTTGAGGGCCATAATCACCATTAATGCAAAATCTGTTCCCCTTCTCCGAAGAATGTTTCTGACCAAATTTGGTTAAAATCCACTAAGTATTTTATGACTAGTAGCAATTTAATGCAAATGTTGACGGACGACAGACTGACGAAGGACGCCGCGCCATGTCATAAGGTCACTGGACCTTTAATCCAGGTGAGCTAAAAATTGATGCAATACTTCCGGGAATGAAACATCAAGTTTCTAGGTAGGCAACGCTTCTTTCAATAAACAAACAATATAGTAAAATATTATTTACCTTGTCGTAACTTAAATCGCCATTAAGAATTATATTTCAAAATTTACTGTTTAATCGATTTTGTCTATTTTCAGTAGAAAATCCATCGCGAATCTGGGTATTCTATTGAAGTTGGCAGTTTTCCCCAAACTGATTAAAGTGATAATTTAACAAGCTGCGATAACGTAGCTCTAGACGACGACGACGGGGGGGGGGGGCAATTTCTGACAGATGGTCATTGTCAGAGCTACGATTCCCTTCCATTGGCGATAGCATACTTGCCAACTTCCCCGATTTAGTTGGCAATTTCCTGGTTTCAGACTCCCCCTGCCCCGTCTCCTGATGGTATTGATAAAACATAGGGTATGCTCCCGATTTTGGAGAATATGTCTTGATAACCCCGTATGGAGCCCCTATTCATCTTGTTAGTGTCACTTAGGCCTATGACAGGTAACGCTTGCTGGCTGGTGAAAGACGTATGTGTGGGGCATTGGTCAATTAACTGACCTGTTCACAGACTGTAACGAAATTCTGACACTTCACTGACTGCAAGGGTGCAGTACCCCGATAAATAAACAATTAATTAAAACCAATTAAGCTGAATGTCCTCTACTTGACAGTAAACAGACAAAGTAATATCTTGGACAGAAAAAGTGAAAACAACACTTGCAAAGATATCAACCGAGTGTCTAATGTGACATGATCACTTATTGAAATGTTAACTACATTTAAACATTGGCTGATCTTTAAATAATTAGCACAAGGAAATAAATTCACAATATTTTTTAAATGACCATATAGACCAAAGGCCTGGTTGCATTGCCGGTAGGTAATTACATGTCATTTCAATTACCGTATCATCAGCATACCTAGTGTCAATTAGCAGAGACCTATTGTGGCAGAAACTTTCCCAATTCACATTTTGAAAGACAAAAACATGTCCACAAATACTCACTTTCTTAAACTAAATACTGTCATGTTAAAACTAAGAATTTAAGTATAAGTCCCATCCTACAAAGCACCGAGTTGAAGTGAGTACACTGCTAATAGAATACAGACTTTTTTTAATGTTTTGTATTTTTGTCTTTGTAATTTAAATCAAAAGAAACACTTGATACTTCATTCAGAAATTATATTGTACTCTATAGATATCTATTGTGACATTTTCGGTATTTTATTTTGAAGTTCACTGATCATTTGTTTGTTTTTGTTTAACATCCTATTAACAGCCAGGGTCATTTAAGGACATGCCAGGTTTTGGAGGTGGAGGAAGGCTGGAGTACCCAGAGAAAAACCACCGGCCTACGGTCATGATCGGTACCTGGCAACTGCCCCACGTAGGTTTCAAACTCACAACCCAGAGGTGGAGGGCTAGTGATTAAGTGTCGGGACACCATAACCACTTGGCTACTGTGTCGCGCGTGAAATGTGTTTTGCGGTCAAAAATGTCTCTCACGCACCCCCCCCCATGAGAATTTTAAAAAGTTGGCAAGTATGCGACAGTGTTCACTGTTGCAAAACCATGAACCTCAAAAATGCTACAAATAACGGATGTTGTGTGACTTTGGAGTAAAATCAAGTATAATTAAACATAAGCCTACCGTCACATCTGGAAATCTTTGATTTGTACATTCCAATATTATACTACTTAGAGTTGTCTCTGTATGTAATTATAATCTGCCATGATACTTCTCGGATAACACTCGCGAGGATGCTAATCCAAATACGGTATGATATTTATGACCATATATGGATGAAGCTACTACGATTAAAAAAACATTATCAAAGATATTTAACCAGTTTTTTTGTAATGGTTGTGAAGAAAGTGAATCTTACTTGGTGTAATTATTCAAATTCAGATTGTTTGACCTTGCTCACCAAGGCAGTGATCACCAAGGGCTGTTTTACTATGGAGCAGCGCCATAGTAAAATGTCTACCCGCCATAGTAAAAAAAAATCTGCCCCGCGGCGCCGATCTTCGAATTCAAAACTCTGTTAACCCGTGGTGAGCCCCAGATACTGCCGACTGTTTAGTGTTTTACTGACTGCACAGTAGTGCTGTAACGATACATCGATACGTATCGATATATGTTCGTTTTGTGCCGCGATACGATACATTGATACAGTCATCCCTGTATCGTAATATCGCCGGCATGGGTGCGGGTTCATGTAACACATTTGATACAGCGAATCGAGCGCACCAAAGCGCACCATCAGTAAAACGCTTGTAACCGGATTGTATGAAGTCGCCAATGCAGAGCGCCTTGATGATTATGAATAAATACGGACGATGGCTAACGCTGACAGCCATGTGTAATTCCCTTTTACTTTATCTCTCTATCTATATCTATATCTTAGTACTTAACCTCATCCGACTTGTAAATCAAAGATATTCGTTGACTTGAAACAAGTCAAGGGTCCACGGCACATGGAACTTACCTATCGAAGTAGAGTATTTAGTATTGCCGTATTCACAGAATGGGAGGCGGAGTTAACGTATTTCGGGAACACAATAACTTGAATTCGCATTAACCCTTTGCCACATGTAAGCGCCTCTGGACGCCTTTACCCCTTGCCACATGTAAGCGCTTCTCGACGCCTCTGCATTATCTCCATGTAAGCGCTTCTCGACGCCTCTACGTTATCTCAATGTAAGCGCCTCTCGACGCCATGCCGGTTCGGTAAACTTAGACATGGAAAATCCCGTGATTGAGAGCGACACCTATCTGGAAATCCCTGATACTATTTTAAGAAGATATCAATGCATCGACCAATCAGATTTGTACACGTCATTCATACGAAAGTTTTTGAATAAATTAACCTAGAAAGTGTGAGTCATGAGTGTAGAAAAGTGTGACAACAACGAGGCGTGATGGCGGCTGTGGCTACGATTTTGCGCGACATTTTTGACGACGATGATGATAATTTAGAGTTCGATGGCTTTAGACCTGAATACATTGAGTCAGATATTGATCTTAACGATGTTCTAAATGAACTGTCAACAGATAACGAGTCCGAAAATGAGGACGAACGGCGACTAGTTGTACCGCCGCCATTAGGTAATGTTGACCGAGATTTTTCGCCGATCACAGTAAATGATTTTGTTAGGGAAACGGGGCCAGTACTTCCAGAAACTTTAGATGTTGATACTGTAAGTCCCATTGATTATTTCTACCTTTTCTTCAATGAGAATCAGTTTCCACCATAGCTCGACACACTAATAACTACGCTCGCCGGCATTTGAAAAACGAAGGTAGATTTGACCCGAAATGGTCGGATACACATTCCTTCGTCGCGACATCGGATATAAAATATTCTAGGCTTAAGCCTGAACTGTTGAAATATTCTTGTGAAAACTTTGAAAATTCAGTTTGTTTCATTTGGGAGTTAATGTTGAATCATTTCATGTACAGGAATTCAATGAATTATAAATTACATTGTCAAAATATTTTGAAATTTTTCTGTTCTGTTTGTATACAGCTGATTTCGTGGTTATGTGTTGTTGGTTTTATAAAGAAAATAGCACAGAATTAACATTTAAGAAATTCTGAACATAATTGTAACTTACTAAAAAAGCCTAAAACAACTATCAAAATTAGGTTTAGAAAAATTAATCAAAACAAAGCTTAATTTCTCAAAAACTGCCATTGAGATGGTGTATGTATATTTCAGTCAGCGCAATAATGTTGCATTGCAACAATGTATCTTTGCACTATCAGCACAGAGTGCTGAAGTGTTATAACCTGCATGTGGCAAAGGGTTAAATCGGTATCACCCTCATTTGACAATTTTACACCACCAGCAAGACAAGTATTGAAAACCGAAAACCGTGGACAGGTTAAACACAAATAAAGCCGAAAACCACTATGTTTAAAAGCTGATAGCAAACATGCTACATGATGTATCGATAACTAGTTTATAATAAATGATCTGCGCCCTTTTTCGGCAGTGGAAATGAATGTTTCCATGAGTTGTAACTTGTTGCACGTTGTTGACCCAAGGTATAACATTCAGAGTCGACAATGTTTCAGTGACAAGTCTCAAGAGTCCTGTTTATATTTGACATTTATTTAGATCTGTTTAATTCTACTGTTTTTGTTAAAAATGTGTTCAATGAGTGTCATTAAAACTTCAGATTGAACGTTAAATATTGTTTGATTTGTTTCAATTTATGACAATTTCACGTATACGCTATACGTATCATATCATGATGTCTGTATCGCAATATGTATCGTATCGTGACATTGTTGCCGATACACAGCACTACTGCACAGGTAAGAGCTTGAGGCCAGTTAATTACCTGTTCACACGCCAGGGCGACTTTTGACACTTCATTCAATGACCTGGACGTCCAATACCCCGACGAATTAACCGATGTAATTATATCAATCATACCAATATTAATTGATGGCTTAATTGATCAGGCCACGAACCGCGTGTTTGTGTTTTGAAAACGGTCATGTGTCGAATAAAGGCTTAAATGGCTTCGACGATTAAAGTCAACCTCATATATGACCCCGATTACTTTATAACACACGTGACATGGATGTTGCGTTTGTGAAGAAATGATGAGTTTGCAAAACGAAAGTAACATGAACTGTAGAACAAAAAGACCGATGATTATAATTTCATTCTGTAATCATGAAGCGACAACTAAAGCAGCAGTCTATTGAATCATTTTTCGAGAATTCGCCGAAACGACAGAAGGCTTAGCCCGGTCTGTTCACCGACAAAGTCAAAACACAGATCGTCATTTTTACCGACTGAATGAAGAAATATTTATGGCTAAAGTACCACGAAGATGAAGTTATTTAGGTGTCAAATGGTTACTAAAATGTATTTTGTATTATATAAATCTCTTACATGTCATAATAAAAAATATAATTTTTAAATTATTTTTTAAAATGTTATTGGCTAGTTTGTATATGACTGATTTATAGGCCTATACATATTTAATGTAAACAAACTTAATAGTTGATACTTGATTAAAAAATGTATTATTTCCAAATTTTACATTATTGACTAATATATAGTGACTTTGTTTAATCATAAAACCAAAAATTAAATTTTTTTTCTCTCTATATTTTCAGTGATTAGGTCCAAGTATTTACCTAGAGTGCTTTCACTCTAGGTAAATACTTGGACCTAATCACTGAAAATATAGAGAAAAAAAAATGGCTGGGCAGTGGGGTATGTGTTATAGTGATACATGGCATTTTAACATACTATCGCAAATATGATGATACCCACAGAATTTTACGCAATTTCATTTATACACATCAGTAATTCGTTAATCTCATAAACTTGCTGTGTTTGATTGATGCTCAATATTATCCGGCTGCCCTACTGTCAAACGACGAATTTGCTATGATTTTTGTCAAAAATACCCAATAATCGCGATCAAAACACGATGGACAGAATTTTGGCATTTAACATTGACCAGGGCATCCAGTAGACCCTAGAGAGTATGTTTTTGACTCTACAAAATCAAATTTGACTCTTGATTTTGAAGGAGCATGTCTATTTGATATAATGTTTTGACAGTTTTTGACACTTCATATTTCTGACAAATAGTGATTTGACTTTTGAAATTGCTAAAATTCAAGGGTCAACTGGATGCCCTGATTGACTACAATAAACTATTAGTAATCAACAATTTGTTTGGATTACAGATATAAAGTACCTTAATTTGCTATTTTATAATGGCACGAAAAATTCCAAAAGGGAAAAACTCTCTCCAATATCTGATTTCGACGGGGAATTTTTCAGTACACAGGCTTTCATTCGATTTTCATTCATATATCAACTATTTGTAATCTATATTACACATCATTTTAATTAGTCACAGAATAGCATAAATGCATGTGATGTATATGGCAAGCCAAGTTGTCATTTATTCGCGGAGCAATGTCAATCCAGTCTTTTACCAAAATAAGATACGGTAAACCTCCGGTTAGTTCGAACAAAATTAAATAAATATTGACTAACCTGTTCGAATTATTCGAAATTATGCTTCAGAAAATAAGCGCGAGTTGGAACTATCCAAGCCGATATCTGTGAAAATTATGATGATTATTGTGCTAAGCCGCTCGGGCAATGCGTAGCTATATAGGCCCCAAAACAGTACAGTACACGTTTTATTTGTGACACAAAAGTTTACCATTTGTACAGTATAATCTCTGCATGGTTATATTTTTTATCTGAATCGGAAACTATCACTATATTATTGTAATAAATGGTCTCTTTAATACATCGAAAGCATAGTCTACATAACCTGTTGCGTTTACGAAAGCACTACTGTAAAATTAGGTCAGAACATGTCTGCTTTTAAATATGGCCATATCCGGATATGAATGCTTATCACGTCACTCAGCACGACCTGGCGGCAGGTTCTTTCAACTTCACCGCAAGCAACACCTCGCGTGGCCTGCTTACCTAGCGCGAGGTCGCAGGTTTTCAGGCAATACCTTGATTGGCAATAATTAAGAGATGTCCAGTCACAATTAAATAATCATAATGCTAAGGGCAAATTTGTTGCAAATAAACTGGTTTAGGTTTGGGTTTATGGTTTAAACCTGGTTTTCAAAACGGTTTGTAAACTAAAACTGGTTTGCTCTTGAGAAACAAATGCGAAATTCTAGTTTTCAATATGGTGTCTTTGGGAGAAAATGCTTCAGAGCAGTATTTGAAACGTTGATACCTCCTGAACGCACAAAAATTCCCCGAATCCCAAATTATGTTGAAGACATACTTCCACAATTCAATGCAATGACAAACACAAGGGAACACTGTCATACCAATGGGAAAACAATTATTAATATTTATAATTTATATTTTATTTGTCCAGTCAAATGACACTACAAGCCATAGCTGACAAGTTTGGAGTACATAGCGCACTTCAAGAGCACATTCTGCATGTTGACAACATTCGCCATCTTGTTTTCAGAAACGAAACCTTCCAAACCACAACCGGTGGTGGTTTGAATGGTTTAATAAACTAGTTTAGGTTTATCAGAAACAAATGAATGAACCGGTTTCAGTTTAAATGTGGTTTGAAACTGGTTTACTCAACAAATGGAGAGTTTACAGAACCGGTTCGAAACTAAAACTGGTTTTAGGAGAACAAATTCGCCCTAAGTAACACTAGTTATATTTGAAAATACATGGATGATTTCTTAGTTTGCCAAACAGCGTGAATACAAATATTGCAGGTTATTTACACATTGTTGGGGCCTAAATTTGCAATCAGCTGTCTAGTGCGTGGTGTATTTTGCAATGGAAAAACAACTGAATTAACGCTAAAATATGAGGCATATATTAAATCAGACGCATTCTAATGATCACGCATACAAATTAATCCAATAGCCTAAACGTGCCTGTTGATCAAATTTAAGTCTTGGGCATTTTTTCTGGGCCGGTCGTCGCGAGCTTTCAATGGAGTTTGCTGAAAAAAATCCTACTTTACGTTCCTCATTTGACAAGTTCTAACTATCCGAAATACTGTCAGTTATAAAACAACCAGAGTTCAAACTATTACTAGCTAAAAATATTGTTTTTCTAGAAAAAAAATGTGTGTTCGAACTATCCATGTGTTTGAACTAATCTGAGGTTTACCGTATCTTATATATATTATATAATCTTATATAAGACATCTTATATGTTTATGTTATAAGATATCTTATATACATGTAGGCCTAATGTTGTTTTTTTTATTCGAGAAAAAAGGGGCTACGGTGGCCGAGTGGTTAAGGTGTCCCGACATGTTAACACTAGCCCTCCACCTCTGGGTTGCGAGTTCAAAACCTATGTGGGGCAGTTGCCAGGTACTGACCGTAGGACGGTGGTTTTTCTCTGGGTACTAAGGCTTTCCTGCACCTCCATACCTGGCACATCCTTAAATGACCCTGGCTGTTAATAGGACGTTAAACAAAAACCAACCAAAAATATTCGAGAAAATTATAATCATGTAGCTGATAGTAATATACTGCCCGGTGTAAATCATATCGTGCTGGGGCTTGCTACAGTCGATAATGTGAGGGACTTCATACCATGCCGTACTCAAACAATGTTAGAGGTTTTACACTGCGAGATACTTTTGACAGGCGCAGTCGGCAAAATCATATCGGATAGAAAAAGAGCCGACCAGCGGCCTCTTATGTTATAGGAGTTACCCTGCCGCAGGGTATGAATATGTTCTGACTTGATGAAATGTCTCGAGAATAAATGATAAAGTTAAACTATTTCGAGTAATTGGAAATACAAAAATTTGATACAAGGTTATATTTATTAGTAGGCCTGTGCTAGCACGTGCATACCTTGAATCTTCAAACTCCACAAAGGCAAAAGGTGGGCCACGTCTGTTTTTCAACTCAATGTAACGAATGTTTCCATATTTTGTAAATAAATCTTCGATATCTTTTTGTCTTACATCGGGTGGTAAATTGCCGACATAAATTCTGGAATCAGATCCGCTTCTAGACGACATATTATAAGGAATTTGATTGCTGAATTCGTCAGATTTCCTTGATCGTGGCGTCAACGACCGGCTTGGGTCTTTCAAATGTTTGATTGCATTGCTATAATATCAAAGCGTACAATTGACATTGCATGTTTCCGCAGAAGTGCCTTCTGGGATGATATATGCCTCAAGAGATTTATTATTACTTGAACCAATTAATGTCGTGGAATAATCCAATGAAATGTCTTGGTTCAGCGTCCTTGTGGATACGTTGCTAATGTCAGCATCATCTCCATCATACGCAGAACCAAAACCGGCAAGTTGAAAGTGACAAAACTTTTAGCTTACGATTTTTTGTGTGACGAATTTTGCTGTTGAAATCTGAAAGGACAGGTTTGTATGAACGAATTCCCCCACTAATAAGTTCTTTTTTAAATATAACAATGTGCATGTATGTATCTAAATCATAGGCTACAATACTGAGGTAGCAATGCTCAACCATTTTTTTCCTTCATATGTGTTTATATAAACTGTATCTTATTTTGTTTATCTATGTTTTGTCTTTACAAAACAGAAAACAGATTGGAAATCGGTTAAAAAACAAATTTTCTATGCGATATTTAAAACACGAAAATCCACTGTCCTGAAATGGCATTTTTTTTCGGCAGAACGATTTACCCAAAAACACCAACAAATTTCATGAAAACGTCATTAGAAAATGATATGTATGTATATATTTAAAACATATCGAATACAGTTACCTTCTTTTGTTGACTTACCGGCGAGTAGGGTTTTGACGGTGAGGGAGATAACTCTGTATTGTGATCTTGACCGATATCTACAATTGTACATACTAAAATAATTATGAGTAACTATATATGTTTGTGCCAATTTATTGGCAATTCACCTATGTCATAATTGTTATGGCATACTATGTACTGAATAAACATGATATCAACTGGATATGTATAGTTATTTCCACGTGGTCGGTTTTATTGTATGACTGTTTGTAAGAGTTATCTCCCTCGTCGTCAAAACCCTACTCGCCGATAAGTCAACGAAAGAAGCTATCAATAGCTGTATTTGATGCGTTAATATATAGATATTAATTTCTAACAGTGTTTCCATGTAATGTGTTGATGTTGTGAGATGTTTTTGGGTGTGTTTGGGTAGTTTTTGGGTAAATCGTTCAACCCTTTTTTTCAAATATACAAAAAACGCGTACTCCATGCATCTTGATAAGTTGAATATGATTTTGTTTGTATAAATGGTGTAAGAATTGGCCAATTGTAATATTCAAGCTAAAAACAGAACATTCTTCTATTTTTATGCAAGATATTTTAGGTAAAATGTTCCATTATGACCATTCTAAGTGGAAGTTACTCCCCTTCTTAAATTTTTAACAAGTGAAACTGAAAGTATATAGATTCAAATATCTTAACGAGGTAGTAATAACACCTCAGTGTAGCTACAACACAATTTAATTAATTGTGTTTTATATATAAACAAATGATAGTAATGTTGGTATGTGATAAACTGCAGTTGACACAAAAAATAAGTCTGTAAATGCGTATATTCAAAACTAGGTCAAGTTGACTTCGATATGACGTTGAGTCTTCGTCAATGAAGTGGTGTGTTCATCTGTTATTGTAAACGTTTCATTTGTTTAATATTGATGCTTAAATTGATTTGATTGTTTGCTGTTTAATTCAAACTAATGGATTCCATACAAAACTAGAGGCAAAATGTGTATGGTACTGTACCTCTGTGATCAGGGTCTCTCGGCGCTACTTTCGACCGCCATATAGGCATCTTTGATTTTACGATGTTTTTCATTGACCCCCTTCTCGAATAAATGACATTTTCATGTGTTTCCCGGGATTGTCATGCATAATATTATATACCCAAAAAATCAGAAATGCCTAAGTAATACAGCCAGTTAAGTATGGTCACGTCGTTTGACTCGGCCGGAATCACGGTAATATTCATAATTCAGTTTTTCGAAAAATTGGCATTCCTTACCCTTTTGCCAATTTTAACATACGAAACATAGTTAAATCAATAGGATTCCTTATGGATATTTTTAGGTAATTCGTGCGTTTGTACAGAATTATAAAGACAGTTAAATCCTCCGGATACTAAACCCTATAATTGGGGTACGTGTTTTAAAGCGTTTCTAAGATATTGATACGAGTTACCTTCCCTTTGCCTGAGCATTGCTAACTGAGGTACGTCACATGTGAAGATCACATGTGTTATCATATTTTGGTCGGGAATGTAGATCTAATTAAATCGTTTTATAGCAAAAGTCAATGATAATTAAATCACTGGTACAGGATTCTGTTTCCTCTATGTCAGACTCGTTACATAGTACGTAATTGTTATCGCAATTCGGTAATATTTTTGTATGACTGAAAAGTCAACGTTTGTCCTAATTGATCATGACTATTCAGTTCTTTTTTGAAACATTTTGAATTATTAGCACACACAACATTTCATAGTTTGTTGTTCTACACATTAACAGTTCGTAGTAAAAAAAAAGATTCCTCAGTGAACACTGTTGAGGATATATTCTTAAAAAGCCAGTTGCATCGGGATCATATTTTCCATGAATTAGATCTACATAATAAAGTTCGATCATATCATAACCTTGCTGTCTTGATCTTCTTGGCGCTATTTTTTTGAAAATGAAGTCACATCAGTCTATCAGGATATAGATATTTTACTTAACGACCAGTTGTGTTGCCCTTCTTTGAACTATTTCAATTTTAAGGTTGCGTCAAAAGAGAGGCTAAGACAAAGCCTCAAAGTTTTTTTTTTGGAGGTTTTTGGGGGCCGTTAATGGACCCCATTCCCAATCGAAAAGATTGCATTTTAAGGACAAATTCCCAAAATTTGCAGTTTATTCCTGAATATTTACATTTACACTGCAGCCCCACTATATAACTTTACCAAGCTCACTTGGAAGTTATGAGTCCATAATTTCCAAATCTTTATTATGAAGTCATTATTATAGTGACGTCATAATTGTCATGTTGGCGATAACGAAAGATGGCTGTTGAAAAGGCTGTTCCGTCTTTGACGATAATAAGTTGTTCATTCATTATCAGAGTAAAATTCCTGGATATAGTCTTTCAAATTCGCTGTCAAATGTAATTATAAGCATTGAACTGCTTTCATTTGGAAGTTATATTATGGGCTGATGAATGCCAACTGAACAAAGACAAATTCAACATGAAGAGCTAGCACGCTTCATTAAATTTGCCTTTGTCCAGTTGGCATTCATCAGCACATAACTTCCAAATGAAAGCAGTTCAATGCTTAAAAAAATCCTTCACAATTCACCAATTTTCCTCCCAAAATGAGACAAAAATTAAGGCCCCATCCCAAACTAGTGAAAAATAGCCATGCCTCAAGTGACCTATTCTAGCCTCCTGACCGTCCATAAACAATTAACATTTTCGACGACCCCAATACCACTGAACAAATTACAATAAAATTTGGCAAGAAGCTTCCATGGTCAAAGGTCAACCAAAATTGTGAATTATATGGTCCCGATCCCTGTGGGGCGGGGCCAACATGGTCAAATTGACTAAAATTTCAAAAATCTCTTTAACTCTCCAATATGGAAGAATCAAATACTCTTCACAGATGGAGAGGTCTTAGGTTTTTTACCAAAATTGCGAATTTCATTTTTCGTTTTGTTTTGTCATAAGCCTTCCTTATATTTCGTTATACAATCGAGAAGGGGTTTTTGCCTTTTGTTTTGATGTTGTTTTTTAAACTAGAAATACAATAAAACGCATTCCAAGTTCATTGCATACTAAAACTGACATCGATGGGGATAAAATAGTTATTTTGGGAGGAAGGCAGGCAAGAAAAAATGAGAATTTCTTGGATGTGATACTGCTGATTTAACCCATCGTATACTTGCATGAAAGTAACATTACTTTCTACCTCCATGTTGCATCAAATTTGTAAAACCAGACCCTGTAATGAATGGTGACGCATACAACGAGCACACAAAGTGCCGCTCTTGATCTTTATCACTTCCTTCCTCGTGTTTGTTGTTGTATGGTTCCAAAAACCGCTTGCAAGCTTGAACAGACTTTGAGCCGTTTGCTTCAAACATCCGCGTGACCAGAAAACGATGATTATAAAAAATTGAACCTTGTAAAAAGTCTGGGTTTGTCAGATTCCTTGAGCGTAAAAAAGGGAGCGAGAAATTAAATTGTATTGGTCTTAGCCAAACTCTTAAGTCAGCTGTAGAAATAAAACACCAGAAAGTTGAGCATATATCGAGTACATGCATAGATCTGCATCATTAGGTGTAGTAGGAGAAGGGGCTTATATTTTTTCTCTTTAAATGATATCAATCTTCATCAATTTTGTTTTGACCAATATTTTTCTTTACAAAGCCTGTTTATAATTGGTCAAGTAATAAGACTTTTACAACAACAGTTAGTTTTACTACAAATCAACTTTTGGTTAATGCATGGAAAAAATGATTGTTAGTTTAATACATTTGGCCAGTGTTGGCCCAACACATGAAAATTAACAGTTGGGTTCATAATGTTCAACCAATGTCTTGGGCCAATGCAAGGCCAAACAGACTGACCAACAGATAACATTTGGCCAAGGTATGTCTGCTATCTGGGTCATCTGTCCATCTGATGTCAACTTCTAAAAAAATCGAGAGGCATGGGGTCATGATATTGGGCCAATCATCTAGTTATGAAGGGGCTTGGGCTATACCAAGTTCAAGATTGTAGTTTCACCTAGAATGTTAGGGAGTAAGGACTTTTTTTCGCATACTGTAGTGTATTTATTATCTTTGCAATATTACTCTTCATATATACCGTATATAAGTGGAAACTGTTCCTTATTTTTCAGTCACCATGTCTGACAGAAAGGCAGTCATTAAAAATGCTGACATGGCTGAAGACATGCAACAAGATGCAGTGGACTGTGCCACACAGGCTCTAGAGAAGTACAACATTGAAAAGGATATTGCTGCATTTATCAAGAAAGAGTTCGACAAAAAGTACAACCCAACCTGGCACTGTATTGTTGGACGTAACTTTGGAAGCTACGTAACACATGAAACCAAGCATTTCATCTACTTCTACCTAGGACAAGTCGCCATTCTACTCTTCAAATCAGGCTGAAAATATGGAAATCTGTTGACTTTGATTCAGAAAAAAAATCTCCCTAGTGTTTTATTCTTCAACCGACTTCTACTCAATAGATTTTTGTATGACTACACCATCTGTTATGTGTAAAGTTGACATGTTTACTTTGCTAGCCTAAAATTTAAGTTCATAATATATGTGAACAGCAAAACAACATTTTCTTAGTACCAGTATTCAAATTTGAGAGGATATATCCTACACTTATTAAATAATATTTGTATCCGATAAAGTTACTACAAAGATATATGTTGACATTGACTGCTATTTGCATTATTCATTGACAGTGAAGGTTATGATATCATGATTTCAATATTCAGACTCAGCATTAGGCATGAAACAATCAACCTGTTGACCAAAATGAGTTTTTGTCAAACTTTCTGTGCACAATGTTTTATGTACCCAGCATATTTTATTTTATGATTGGGCTAGACTGATGTATTAAATAACTGCACATCCTGATATTGTATTACAGTACAGGGGGTTTGCTTTACCTTGTGCATTTGGCTTGTATCAATTCAATTGGAATGTTAGGACAATTATGAGTGAATTTCGTTTTATGTGAGGTTGGATGATGATTATGAGTGAATTTCTTGAATGTGAGATATCAGTTAGTTCTGTGCAGTATTAAATACATGTAGTCTGGCCCTTAGAAGTGATACATTTGTGTGCTTTTATTTTGTAAAGTGTATTGATCAATCGTGCCAACTCGGATTAAGTTTTTGTTCTCTATTAATTATACTAATGTGTAAATTCATCACTTGTGATTGTTATATTATTTTATTTGGTGCTTCAAAATTGAGTGTATTTTACCAGGTCTTGAATACAAGTTAGTTACCATACATAGAGTTTGTAGTTTTATATATTTGACTATTGTTATGAATGCGATTTATTCTACAGTGTCAGGGCACTTATTCGATCAAAACTCGACTATGGCTCCATCGGTTATGGATCGGCTAGATCCTATCCAAAACCAAGGACTACGTCTAGTAGTACTTGGTGCTTTTTGAACAACACCTGTGCAGAGCCTTTATGTAGAGGCAAATGAACCATCCTTAAATGACAGAAGGAAAAAACTTTCTCTTCAATTGAAATCCAACCCGAAAAATCCGGCTTTTGACCTTGTTGTCAATCCGCAATACCAAAACATATTTACTCAAAACCAAAAACTCTTACCAACATTTGGCATTAGAATTTCTAACTTTCTTCAGGAACTTAACATCAGTTTAGACAACATAGGCGAGTACACCGTAACTGATGTACCACTGTGGCTTGTCGAAACACCTGATATTAACCTTACTCTACATGAGAGGCAGTGGCGTAGGAAGCGGGGGGGCAGGGGGGGCAATTGCCCCCCACTTTTTTCAGTGGGGGGGGGGGGCAAACATATCTTTTTGCCCCCCCCACTTTTTGACATCCAAAATCTAAAAAAGGGGAAAAATACGAATTTATATATTCATTTCGATAAATATCTGTATATTTTCGAACCGATAATGTTTTCTTGAAGGCAACGATAAAAACTGTATCTTGTACATCCGGAACATTCCGACTTTTATACTAGTATATCAATCCTCAGACCTGTGTGTCGGTCGTCTGCAATAGCCTGGTAAGTCAATATTTATATCTTAATACGAAATTTTGCTTAACTTCATCACATAGATTCAATAAGTTGATGATAATTTGTGAAGATAATTGAGTTCATAATGAGAACAAGACAGAAACACAACATAAGAATGCGCGGTTTTAACGTGAATAGAGTGATACTAATTACTGACAGGTACGAGGAAATACAAAAAAAATTCGTACCGGGCACACATATCCTACTCATTCATTCCTTCTGAAACGAGAGGATCCACCGGTGTGTTACGCATGTGATGCTCAATTCACAGTGGAGCATTTTTTAATAGAATGTTCCGATTTCAAGCACATTCGCGATAAATACTTTCGAGTCCCGGATATGAGAACCCTTTTCAGTTCCGTGGATTCGAAAACAATATTTAGCTACTTGAAAGAAATCGATCCATTTTATAGACTTTGATGTCTTTTACGTTACTCTCCTTGACGTTCTATTTATATCACAAAGTTGACATAATCTATTCGTACATTTATATATTTTACGATTTTTAACCAACTTTTTTTATCATAATCTTAATATACAATTCGAATGCTTTTAAGAATGACAAATTTTATCTGATTTTAACGTTAAAAATAGGAAAAACGATAGTATATTTGGCCCTAAATGACCCTAGTTGTCGATGGGCCGTAAAACATAAACAAACAAACAAGTGTCAACATGTATAGGTATCTTGATAGTTGTATATATACATATAGTTTTTATGGCATTTGACCTATAGTCCTTGTGGCAGACACAAGTGATTTTATCGCATGATACACTCCCCTAGTTCTATCCAGATGTGGTCCCGACAAAGAGTATTTGTCCGCAGAACAGTGAGCTTATGCCATAATGGCAGACCCCCCTGAGGGGCGAGCTCAATTTTTCAAAATTGATATATAAACAACTTCTCTGAAATTAAGCAATGAATGTGTCTCATATTTGATTGGTAGCACTCCTATGGGGTAAGAATCCAAAATTGTACAAATGGTGGGACTGACCTCTCGGATATTAAAAGTTGTGGATTTGGCTAAATTGATTTAAACAACTGCTTTGCTGTAAAGAAGCGATGAATATCGCTCATATTTGACTGGTAGAATCCCTAGGTGGTGGGGATTAAAAATGAATTAAGAATTCCGGCATCAACTTTTCATTTAAACGACTTCTCAATAACCAAGAGGCCCAGGGACTTGATATTGGGCCCGTGGCATGCTGGGATCAAGGGCTATGAAGTTTGTTCAAATAAATGACATTGACCTTCATTCAAGGTCACATGGGTCAAATAGGCTATAATCTTCAAACAACTTCTCAATAACCAATATGCCTAGGAACTTGATATTAGACCTGTAGCATGCTGTGATGAAGGGCTACCAAGTTTGTTCAAATAAATGACCTTGACCTTCATTCAAGGTCACATGGGCCCAACAGGCTATAATCTTCAAACAACTTCTCCTTAATAACCAAGATGCCCAGGGACTTGATATTGGGTCTGTAGCGTGCCGGGGCGAAGGGCTACTAAGTTTGTTCAAATGAATGACCTTGACCTTCATTCAAGGTCACATGGGTGAAATAGGCTATAATCTTTGAACGACTTCTCAATAACCAAGAGGCCCAGGGACTTGATATTGGGCCTGTAGCATGCTGGGGTAAAGGGCTATGGAGTTTGTTCAAATAAATGACCTTGACCTTCATTCAAGGTCACATGGGTCAAATAGGCTATAATATTCAAACGACTTCTCAATAACCAAAAGGCCCAGGGACTTGATATTTGGCCTGTAGCATGCTGGGGTGAAGGGCTACCAAGTTTGTTCAAATAAATGACCTTGGCCTTCATTCAAGGTCACATGGGTCAAATAGGCTATAATCTTCAAACAACTTCTCAAACAGCAAGAGGCTCAGGTACTTGATGTTAGGCCTGTCTGTAGCATGCTAGGATGTAGGGCTACCAAGTTTGTTCAAATGAATGACATTGACCTACATTCAAGGTCACAGGTATGAAATATTTATAAATCTTGTGATAGCCAAGAGTCACCAAGACCCGATATTAGGCCAATAGTATGCTGGAATGAAGGACTAGAAAACTTATTGACATGAATAAACCTAGCTTACTCTGATATTTGAATATATTGGTTATCAGCATAGTATCTGTAGAAATGACCTCAATCAACTGCTTTGCTGTAGAGCCAGGTGAGCGATACAGGCCCATTGGGCCTCTTGTTACGTTTGGTCAAATCCAACAAGGTGAGTGATATATAGAACCTCTGGGCCTCTTGTTTGAGATGAACTAGAGGATTTTATTTCTTGCATTACACTACTGAGTATGACTTCTTAACAATGGACCAAACCAAATTTAAGTGGGATCAGGAAAACAAAATGACTGACAGGTAGCCATCTTGGTTTTTGATTGATTATGTTTTTACTATTTCTTGGGAACTGCTGGGCGGATATTTTAAAGCTTGAGTTTTGTTCCTAGTTGTGACTTATTTCGGGTCTGGGAAGAAAATACCTTAGGCCGATAGGCAGCCATCTTTAATTTTTGACAGTTGATATTTCTTTTAGTCTCCCCTCGTGCCATGAACTGGGGAGGGGTTAGTTTTACTGTGCCTTCAGACGTTCCGCGCTTACTTATCCGGACTATATCTTCTACACTACTTATCGCTTGGAACTTCAGGCATGGGATTACAATGCTTTGACATTTATAAAAACAAACAAAAAAAGTGTTTCAAGGCTCATTTTCAGTAACTTAATCACCGGAACATTATACTTTGCCATAATCAATCTAGGTGAGAGTAAATCGCTTTCATTTACTTTTAGACTGTTTACCTACATCATAGGTTTGTTCGGTCTGGTTTGTATATTAAAAATGCATTCGATGAACTGTATACCATCGAACACTTCATGATACGTTGTAGACTATCGATTTTCAGCATATTTGTGACAAACATTACCACGTTATAATAACATTTCTACAAGAAGGTGGAGCTAGATTTAGATCAAATCGTCACAAAGTTTGCGAGCAAGAATTACAGAAAACTTGATTTTGTTTAGTTCTGAAAACTTTCACAATTTTTCGATCTGAATTATCTTGATCTTTTTTCTGTTTTCTATGGGTTCATTTCTCACATAGTGATTAATCTTTAGTCAATTCAACTTCATTTTCTCTTCAGCGTTAGGCGTTGATAGCACGTGTACCAAGATCGACTGACTGAGCATGCCTAAATGGAAATTTCCGTTGAACTTCCAAAATCGAATAAGCGAAAATACGATGGCAACGTTTAACAGGGTGTATAATACTAATTCATTGAAAACCCTTCAAATTATATTTCTGAACCTAACTCGTGAATTGTCAACCTATTGAATTATTTTTTTCTCGGACTGACAGGTTAATAGAGGAAAATGTTGCGACGTTACTGGAAGAATTTACAAACATTCCGGAAAATGGCGTCTGTTTGGGAGGAGCAAGCAATAGCTTTAATTTCCATGATGCATACCTGTAGTTGCTGTTTTCCTTGATTAGTAGATCAAAACAGAACATCATCTCTGAAAGTGAAAGGCAGTTTTTTTTAATTTCTAGACAAAACGTGCATAACTTTCACAGAAAATAGTCTGCTCCTCAAAGGAACGCAGTGATACGTGAATACACGATGCAAAACCTTGCAAACGCCATCTCTGAACGATTTTGGTATCTGTATTGGCTCTAGCATGACTAATGGTTCATGTCTTGTTTATTTGTATTGGTCTCTTGAATCACTGATGGGTTATTTATCGTTTATTTGTATTGGTTTCTTGAATCACTAATTGGTCATGTATTGTATATTTGTATTGGTCTCTAGAATCACTGATATGTCATGTATCGTATATTTGTATTGGTCTCTAGATCAAGTATCGTATATTTGTATTGGTCTCTAGATCAAGTATCGTATATTTGTATTGGTCTCTAGAATCACTAATGGGTCATGTATCGTATATTTGTATTGGTCTCTAGAATCACTAATGGGTCATGTATCGTATATTTGTATTGGCCTCTAGAATCACTAATGGGTCTTTGTTTATTTGTATTGGTGTCTAGAATCACTAATGGGTCTTTGTTTATTTGTATTGGTCTCTAGAATCACTGATGGGTCATGTATCGTATATTTGTATTGGTCTCTAGAATCACTAATGGGTCTTTGTTTATTTGTATTGGTTTCTAGAATCACTGATGGGTCATTTATTGTATATTTGTATTGGTCTCTAGAATCATTGATGGGTCATGTATCGTATATTTGTATTGGTCTCTAGAATCACTGATGGTCATGTATCGTATACATTTTTTGTATTTGTATTGGTCTCTAGAATCACCAAGGGGTCATTTATTGTATATTTGTATTGGTGTCTTGAATCATTGATGGGTCATGCATGGTGTATTTGAATAGGTCTCTAGAATCGCTATTGGGCCATTTATTGTATACTTGTATTGGTCTCTAGAATCACTGATAGGTCATGTATTGTATATTTGTATTGGTCTCTAGCATCAGTGGTGTGACCTTCATTGTATATTTGTATTGGTCTCTAGCCTCGGTGATGTTGCCTGTATCTTACATTTGTTTTGATCCCTGGCATTGTTGACGGGTCCTGTATTGTATATTGTACTAAGCCCAAGCCACACCGATATGCCCTGGTAGGACGAAGCGTCATTTCTGTTATTTGTGTTGGACCACATAGCTGTAAAATCAATCTTATCGCGTATCTTAACCTATACCGAAAGGGAGTATTATCGTATATATTGTACGGATGATTAGTTGTATACCTCTGGTAGAATCCACTCATTAATTAACTAATCACTACAGGCACAGATATATTTTTGTCTTCTTCCTGTAACGAAAGGTCTTGTCCCTCTCAACTAACAACTGCCATAACTTGTCACTATATTAATACGTGTTGTTCCGTGTTTGGTTACTGCATAAATAGGTTTGTCCGGTTACTATATATATATATAGAAAATGTTGAAGTTGACGAGATAAAAGTAAAATATATATAAATCTGATAACTGACAAAAGAAGCCTCCGAAATTCGTATAATGGAACTAAAAACACCTAAAAAGAAAAGCGATGAAAATGTACTGCTACTTATCATGACATACAACCTCAGCAATCCTCAAATCAAATAACCGGTTAAACAGCATATGAACATATTAGATGGCTCAGAGCTAATGAGAACATTATGAAAAACAATAAATTTATCGCAAGCTACCGCCAACCTAAAAAAAAATGAAAAAATATCTAACATCATTCTCTCAAAAACCAACTTACCAGAAGTTAGTAACTATCAGGAAAAGATGTGGAACGTGCCAATAATATTAACAGGGCGATCCATCTAATTAAAAAGTAGAAAAGAGTAGGAGGTTAAAAGGAACATGAATAGAAAACGTTATTTACCGCATTGTCACTGAAACTGAAAACCTCCGCAAACATTCATATTGTATCGCGATCAAATATCCTACGAAGGATAGACATTTACCAATAAGCCGACCTATAGCATAATGCAATAACGGCTTTTTCATCCGAAACCAATCGGATACAAAGAAAGGCTAAATAATCTGAAATCATCAACATTTAAAAACCTGATTTAGATATAAATATGTAACCTTATTGTAAAATTTTGTAATAATGATTATAATAGATAACAGTTTGTGACGTCATACCATTATTTTCTATTAATTTGCAAACTGAAGATATTATACAGTGAGAGCTCTAGTGCAAAATGTCTCTTCTGAACCTCTGCTAACGTTTAAATATTCTGATCTAGAGAACAAAACTAAATTCCTCAGCACCATGCATTATGTGGTAAAATTTTATTTCGTTCATTAATCACGTTATATGATTAGTTTCATCTTGTCCCCTCTAAGGTATGTGTCCCGGGAGCCCTTTCATGCCATGATGTCACTCTTCCATAACTAATCATGATGCTGTATTTGTGCATATATCCAGAAGGTATGCGAAGGCGTGTCTTATTACTTATAAAACACAAAACAACAAATAATATGACAAATGAATAAAACACTAATCTAAGCTCAAATTCACACATCGACTAGACCCATTTCGACATACAATTAACCGGTAGAATTTTGACTTAAAACATTTTAATATGATGTTACCACAAAATTACCTTTTAGTAATTATATGCATGCTTAGACTTGCTAAACGTGTTTCGTTTTAGTGACAACCTGTCATAAAATAGGGTTTACGTGCAAGTACAACCTCGATATGTCTTTTCACATACTTTCTTACTGCCAACGCTTTCCATAGGTCTTGTGACATCTCCCTTGTTGTTTTACAACCCTCGTATAATGCGAATTGAAGTTGGCAGATGTAGTGAACATAGTATGCTGTATGATAAAGCCATCATCAATTTTAGTCAGCTTCCATAATCCATAAATTGTTTCGAGATCTCTGTGATATTGAATATATAAATTATAGATAGACCGGTTGGGCGGGGGTGTTTACATAGATTTTACATCATCAGAAACGTTAAAGAATGCAAAATGATAATTCTAAAAACACAAAACAACATATTTTCTTGGTGTTAATGTATATTTCAACAAGTGTCCTTATAATATTTATAATATCATAGCAATAAAATTATGACAAAACCTGACAGCGTAATTCACCAGTAAGCACTGTTTGACCCCAAGTATTATTTGTGTTTATGACACAAAAAGTCCAAGTGTGGAATACATCCGTCACAGAAATAAGACTTCGTCCAGCAGCTAACGTGTAGCACTTATGATATGTTTTTAAATGTTTATCCAGACTTAAGGAGTAGAATGGCGACTTGTCCTAGGTAGAAGTAAATGAAATGCTTGGTTTCGTGTGTTACGTAGCTTCCGAAGTTACGTCCAACAATACAATGCCAGGTTGGGTTGTACTTTTTGTCGAACTCTTTCTTGATGCAGGCGGCGATGTCCTTCTCAATGTTGTATTTCTCAAGAGCTTGTGTTGCGCAGTCTACGGAGTCATGCTGCATGTCTTCAGCCATGTCGGTATTCTTAATGACGGCCTTTCTCTCCGACATGTTTACTGAAATTTTGAAACCAATATACATATACATACGGCTGCGCGGGTCAACGCTCCGTGAGTGTTTGAGTACCAAATCACCCTCCTAGTACTGTACAGTAATAACCTGTTATATACATTAAATAACCTTACATTAATAACCTGTTATATATATTAATAACCTGTTGTATATATTAATAAAATGATATATACATTGATAACCTGTTAGTAAATAAACATTTACGACATATAGCACAATCATATACTAAGTATATCGAGGATTTTGTTAACGTTATTACATCAAATGAATTTGTATAAAGTTAGTGCGCTTGGCATCGTCGGGGATTAATCATATCATATAAAGGCTTCCCCTTTACAACGGTAGGAGTTAACTATTGTTGCCATAATAACATTTTAACGGCACATCAACAATAAAATTATCGTTAGTACCAATAAATGGTAAGTAAACATGTGTTTGAAATAAACAAAATATGTAAAAGAAATGAGTCGATATATTAACAATTGGAGTTGAAAACGATAAATGTAGCTATGGTCGGTCACGATTAAAATCGAATCCTCATAAGCTGATAAAAACAATATTTTTGTCTGTTTCTAGTATTATTGTCATTAAGTAAAACGCATAAATATATTCTTTACTTTGATGTTTTACTTTTCAGAGTTTATAGTCACGAAAACGGATACAATTTAAAGAAAGTGGGATAATGTCGAGATCATAACACTTGATACAGTGACGACTAGCTGATCGGCAGTGCGCGCGATTGTGTAACAACGGATCTGTTACGGAGAAACGCTACTGAGTTGGAATGTGAAAAAAAAATTAATCGGATGATATGGCACTTTGAAATCAAAGTTTTCCCCGCCAACATTCAAAAATCGGGCAAAATGCACTAAGAAAATTTCAGCTCCTTCATTTATGCACATACAGATTTTATATTTGGCACAACAATCGCATGTAAGAGTGGCTACAAAATAAGTTACTTTCCATTGACCTTGACCTTCATTCAAGGTCAATAATCCAAAAAAATTAAATTAAAAAAAAACAACTTTTCAATCAGGCTCTTTGTTCGTTCGTTTTTTTTTCCTTGTACAATCAGTGCATCTTGTAGTTCATAGTCGGGACTTACTTTTCTCTGTGACATGTTATCAGAAAATATGTCAAGGTCAAGGTCTAAGCACGAGGTCAAGTCAAGGTCAAAATTAAATATTCAAAATGAGTTAATGTTTTAATTGCATTGCATTCCAAATATCCACCATCGATTTTTCGCGACTATTTTTTTTATTTATACGACTTAAATATTCCGATAAGTTATGAATGATGCAA
This sequence comes from Pecten maximus, assembly GCF_902652985.1. Lineage (NCBI taxonomy): Eukaryota > Metazoa > Mollusca > Bivalvia > Pectinida > Pectinidae > Pecten > Pecten maximus. The sequence goes on from NC_047022.1 coordinate 34,880,452, forward strand.
AATATCGACTTCGGTTTATCGACATCATATCAAGTTGACTTTCTGTACCTTAATATTTTTGTTTTACGACTTAATTATTACGACAAGTTGCGATATTATCTAAAGATGTCGACGTTTAATTGACGACATTTTTAGTTAGATCTAGTCAAGTCGACATACCTTTTGTCGACAAAGTAACATTTATCACAACAAGTAGAGGTCCATATACGTTTCCGTAGTACACGTAATTGTATAGGAGTTGATATCATTATCTAAGCTCAAGATTCCCCTGATTGAAGGTTCACGTATATATATACATGTATATATATTTAGCGGGGGATATCTCTACCATAGTAAAACGCATAATAGTTAACAAGTTAACAGAGCTTTGCATAAAATAGTAACGATACATTATGCCTGTAATAAGCGTCACCTATTATGATCTATACATGTTTATATTGTCCAACTAGAATAATGCTTGTTTTCTTCTGTCAGCATTGAATGCAGACGAGGAAAATTCCAATATGGAACAAACATAGAGGAATCAGACGTGGCAATTAAATGGTAACTTATCATCGATGAGATTAAACACGAAATCGGTTCGACTGTCAGGAGGATATCCTTCATTTTTCATTCATATCAACAAATATCTTTAAAAAAAGATCAACGTCATAGTTTTAATGCTTGTTGTTATAATGTAAAACTGCTGGTGAAATTAATTAACGAACTAATGCGTTTCAGCACGGATAACAAAATTATATCAGTTTGAATCATTTTTGGTGATAATAGGATGCATGTGTATCAGGAATATAATTTTATTGATGTGTCATTTGAAAAGATACTTTGTTTCGTTTTTAACTGCATATCTGCATTTTGCATTATAATTTACCGCTACATTGACCAATCACATACTTATCTTGACCAGTAACGCCACCTGTCGCGTCATATCCGGGGTCAAAAGAATATTATACGGCTATGCCGAAAAAACAATATATATATCAGCATATTTCCTCGCTAACCAACATTTTATCAAATGAACTATATTCAACGCACACGCATTACAAAAAACAAAACAAAATATTTAGCGGATTACCTCAGAGACTTGTATATCAGGGAGACTGGTAACAGTCTATATATCTTACCAAATATCACCCATGCCCGGAAGTATCAGAGTGCCTCGTTCTGAAACCCAGGTGACACCGAATTCGCCGCCATATTGGCTGCATCGCCTCGTAGCGTTTCGAAACACACTGGGATTTAAAGCCTATTTTGTGGCGAAATAGACCGACATTAAACGCAAGTCACACGTTTGATTTCTGGTTTGGTATAATTTAACAAATCGGTGTAAAGTTTGCGTTATTTCATTGATGTTATGAGAGGTAAAGTCTTCAAATTAAGGTCGATATACAAAGATACAAAAACTCGTATTGTGCAGTGAGTCAAAATTACCAAAACGGTCCAGGATACTCCTTTTTTTCTAGTGAAGTGAACTTTAAACTGTTGAATGCTTTATTTTATTTGACATTTCATACATTGTTGTTCTTAATTTCAAATCGGTCAAACGTTTATTAAGTACTTTATTTTATATCAGAAATCGGGCACTTTCACGTGACGAGGAAGACACAAATTAGCATGTTATTCAAGCTTTGGGTCAAAATTTCCCAAAAAGTCCTGGATATTCCTTTTTTCTAGTGAAGTGAAATTTAATCTGTTGAATGCTTTATTTTATTTGACATTTCATACATTATTGGTTTTAATTTCAAATCGGTCAGACGTTTAGAAAAAAATCTTTAATTTATATCAGAAATCGGGCACTTTCACGTGATGAGGAAGACACAAATTAACACCCTACTAAGTGATGGACATTCTTCTTAATCTCTTAATTCTCAAAATGACCAAAACGGTCCTAAATATTGTTTTTTCTAGGGAAGTGAATTCGAAGTTGTATCTGTTAAATGATATATTTTCCTTGAGATTTCATACAAGGATGCTCTTAATTTCAAACTGATTATTACAAATACACCATTTTATATATTAAAAAATGGACACTTTTAACACAATACTTATTAAATTACCATAAAATTGATTCATTGTGAATGTGAAAAATGCGTCTGCTTGTTGCGTCCTGTGCCACCCGGTATGTACGTTAATTGACCACCTCCAGCTAGATGTCACCATGTTAACACCCCAAACCCCAACCCCCTCCGGGCATGGACGGTTTTACCTACAGCTTATACGGTTCATTCCCACTCAGCCAACATGTTGTTTTTGCTATATAAACATTACCTGAGTTTACCTATGGAAAATGTAGGTATAGTCTGTTTCAGTATACGTATACATGGGACTCAAAGCTAAAAAATTAAAGTGACTAACAATAAAAGTGAAGAAAATGTTTAAGAATACCTTTAAAAATATACATTTATATGTACGTATTAATAACAGAATACATATACTGATAAGTATTACTTATATTAATAGTGATAGTACACAACATTTTAAAAATGAAATAATGGAAAAAAATCTTTCGAAATTAAAAATGCACCTTATACAGGTAACAATGATATACAGTGCACTTTCAATCATTTTTTTCTTGTTTTTCCCCTTTCAATTAGATATGATTACTATGTTATAATAAGCAACTAATTCTTACAAATTGAATTATTGTTTCAACAAAAATAGGTGCATTTTGTTAAAATCACATAAAGAGTTAACGGCATAAACTTCAATGATATGTAGTCAAAACTGTTTACAAGAGAATGTGTATGTAACCAACACAAAAACAACCAATTGTTATTCCCTCAAAATTACAATAAACAGTATACACTTTGGTCCAATCACTTTACCAATACCATTTGTTATTTTTCTCTAAACACTTACTGCACTTGACGTTCCTGGAAATAGATTATAGATTGCAATGACAAATGCCCAGATTAGGGTTGATTTCTTGGAGAATGGTAGAGTATCAAACTGGAGGTAAACCATGCGCAAAGAAGAGGAATATCGCCAACCGGAATCGAGACTCCAGACTCTCAAGATGACACGATGGATGTGACCGCATATGCTGATGCAGCTTCACATCTTGTCCACTTGGAGTATTAAATCCAGGATAATTACAATTATATACCCGTTTATCATATGCTTGTGCTTCCTGAACATTAACATTCAGTTTCATAAATGGACCTAAATGATTATGATATACTTTGAGAAATTGAACTTGTGTATACTAAACATATATACAAGTGTAATTTAACATTCAATTTCATAAAGCAACTTGAATTTGCAAGGGCTATGATTACCATATACTTGTGTTAAAGAAAGTGACAATTATATATAGACTAGTATTTCTTTGCAATAATAAGATTGAACTATTTATTACGTGAATAATTTCGTATGTGAAGACTGCATATATGGAACCGCCGATATGATTAATTGACTTTGGTGATATTGTGAACTTTATCCGTGATTTCTAAGATTATACTGATTTGTGCTTTATTATTCAATCAGTTTCATTATCATACATAGTTTGTTTTACTTAAACTATTAAAATGTCGTTAAAGTCTTTTGTTTTTTATCGTTTTCTCTAAAGTACATTATATCAGAGACTTGTATATCAGATATAAAAGTCTCTGATGAAACAGGTAACGTTGACTCAAACTTATTGATAATGTGACCTTTCAATATCAAGGTTAAAATTGAACAAATGTATTTTATGTTTTATTTATAGAACATAATTATTATGATAAAGTGTGAAATGAGAGATATAGAAAAATGAAATATTTTCACTAATTAAAGAAAGTTTGAGTTATTCTATTTTAATATTTTTTAATTATATAAAAGTATTTGTGATATATATATTTAGTATACATTATCTACAAGCTGCTAACAGCATGTATCACAGGTAATACAGGTAACACAGATAACATGAGAATCAATTACTTCTCCAAAACAGGCTATAACTTACCTGTAATTAGAGCCTATTGTTCTCTATTGTTCCTACCCCCAATGTTAAAATTGGATATGTTGGCTGAGTGGGAAGACACCGCTTATACAAGTTCAAGTTCAAGTTCAAGTTTTATTTTATTTGAGTGTCACATGTCAATACAATACTTGATTAAAAAATGTACATAAGAACAATAAAATACATATTGACATCCAGCCATTATCCGTTATTGTTAAATTATACAATGATTAAAATATATAGATTATCAATGTCACATACTTATTTTTTGGAGTTCAGAGACTAACACTAGTCTGTAATAGTTATGGTATTATCAGGCTACACATGAGCCTTGAATTAATTAATAAATAATTGTGCTGCATATTAATGAGCAAATTGCTCATCTTAATAATTAATTAAATTTCACACTGGATATATGAAATTTACAACTGTACCATCCTATAACGTAGAACATGGTTAGTCTCTAACCCTCATATATGCAAAATACAAGATATTACTTTCAGGAGAATTAAACATACTATAACAATGCTGTTGGTATATATTTCCTGCATTTGTACGTGTTAAAAATGGTAGCTGCTAATATAAGCAATCAGAAATGCTATCCATTATCATTGATATCTACAATGATTAAAATCTATACATGTATCTTCAATGCCGGTACATGTAGGACTGTGATCTAAAGTTCTCTGGCTGCAGTTCAAAGGAACCTTGCAACTTACCTGTGATAAAATTCACAACTAATTACCTGGCTGTGATCGGGTGACATGTTGACAAACGGTGATGAGTACACAAGCACATTCACACATGTTCCTAATAATTTGATAGTTGTATAATTGTCTGTTGCCAATTTCAGGAGGTATCAAACGCTATTTTCATCAGCGGTATTATCAAGCAGGGACATACATATCTTATATGTCCCTTTTTCAAGTAATCATTGAGGAACATAAAATGTCAAACTTTTTGGGAAAATCAAAACCAGGAATAATATGCATAGAAAAAAAATATTACGAGAAAGATCTGTGATAAGACACACTAAAAAATCCTCTAAACTTCATAGCATAGTAAAAATATTATCCGTCCGGAAACTGTTTTAACGTCTCAAACTATGACAGTCAAAACTTTGATTTTTTTTGTTTTGTTACACCCGGCGATTTTAGGTAAAATTTATCAAAACAGAAGTAATTGATATTATTTACGGTCCGTCACTGTGTCACTGGACGATCTGAGCCTTGATCTAACACTAGGTTCAGTGTTAGGCGCGGGCGCACAGCCAAATCTCGCGACATAAAGCTTCCGCTCCAGATAACAAAAGGGACATGCGTGATGTTGCGAGATTTATTTATCCTTCGAATCTCTGGTATATACGTCTCTGATTACCTGTAATTTCTCGATCAGGCAATGGATGCTATATGAATCAAAATGTTTGTCTCGGAGTGAAAGTTTATAGCAACCCCCGTAAAGCTACACCTATGGGCGCATTATTGAATGCTTTCATTGGTTCGACATCATCATTTTATAAGTGAAGGACATAGCGTCTGGTCGGTTCGTATATCCTCCCATGATCCTTCACTATCCAAGAACAGAAACCCACATCACCACGACGACTGGTGGTACCGTTTGAGCAGACGACAAGTTAAGTTCGACTTGGCTGTGAGCTTTCCACGAGAGTTGTTGTCTTGGCTCTACATTTATTGCATTTTTGCCAGTGAAATATAGAAATGTATCGCACTAATAAAACTAATATTTTCACCCCAGCGATGAGCAGTGAAAATGTAAGATTTTGCAGTGAAAATATAAGCGAAGATAGATAAATTGGTAATTTTGCTTTTTTTCTGAAATATTCAGACTAGTTTTTGACAAAATACTCATTTGACGTCAGCTATTCATGAACAGATTCTCCGAAAACGTTGATCAGTCCTTTCAAAATGGCGCCAAGTTGACATGGAGTAACGTAAAAAAGAGATGACGTCATGAATTGTGTAACTGATTCCCGCACTTTTTGACACTGTTTCTCGATGTTTTTAATTTTGTTTTTAAGTTTATAAAATGCAATAAAAAGAAAATTGAATGTTCCCGTTTAATATAACATATATTTCACTAGTATGACAGAATATTTCGATATTTTTCACTTGGTCTTCCCACTCGTGAAAATATCGATATTCTCAGAGACATATATATGTCTCTGATATTCTGTCATACGAGTGAGATATATGTTATAGTAAACGGGAAACCATTCAATATCCTCTATTTATTGTTGCGAAGTCAAAACAAACACGTAATACTGTCATTGTTGTTTGATGAGGCATTATAGTGATAATGCAGTGAAAGTGGAAACATATATCAAAACAATAGGAAGGCGTATCGTTACATGAAATATCAATTATAAACATATCAAATTGGAAAATACTGTAACAGTACAGACAAAATTTATTAAACTGCATCGTATAACTGATTCCTCATTTTAGGAATCGTCAGTGATTCATTTTAATTAAAGTATAACCGTTCTTGTAATAATCAGTAGTACACCTATTCAGCAATAATAGGCGTACATATTCAAACATTCAAACAAGTGTTGCATGCATTAATCCAAAATTATGACATGTTGATATTGCAGCCAGAATATATTTCACCTGTAATTTGATACTGATAATTACAATTTTCATTGTCTTAATAAAAATGTTAGCGGTCCATAACGAAAACAATAACGATGGCGTTTGTAACGTCGTTTTTGAGTGGCTGATACAGCGGCGTAAAAAAAAATGCAAAGAGAAAAGAGTTCATAAAAAGTTAAATTAAATACTAAATATGATGTTCCGACCCTTGTCAAGGATAATTGATATAAGTTCGGACCTTGTCTTTTTCACTCTGGGGCATAGGAAAGCGTTAAAGCCCCTGTGCGTGTACGAAAATGTACAAGGTAGTGCATCATGTGTGACTAATTAGCGCATTTACGCATGGACATACATTTGTATAGGCAATATACAATTAAGACAATTATGACTTTAATCGACAACACCGTTAAAATAATATTACTACTGAATATAGGAATTCAAAGTGACATTATGTACGAACAAACAAAAGACCAACTCTGGTCTCATATAACGAACAAAACATAGCTTATGATACTTTGTAATATCACAAAGTATTATACCAATTAACATTTAACGAACAAAACATAGCTTATGATACTTTGTAATATCACAAATTATTATACCAATTAACATTTAACGAACAAAACATAGCTTATGATACTTTGTAATATCACAAATTATTATACCAATTAACATTTAACGAACAACACATAACTTATGACACTTTCCAATGACAAATGATCATACAAACATTTAACAAACAAAACATAGCTTTTGATACCTTGTAATATGACAAATGATCATAAAAACATTTAACGAAAAAAACATAACTTATGATAACTTATGACTTATTAAATGTTTGTGTGATAATTTGTCACATTACAAGTAATGTGACAAATTATCACACAAACATTTAACGAACAAAACATAACTTATGATATCCTGCAATGTGACAAATTATGATACAGACTACCATCTAAGGATCTTTCGATATGAAACAATTATTAGAAGTAAAACTATAGAACTGATAACTATCAACGAGGCAATTTATATTAGAATGAACATCGCCAGCAGCATTACGTAAATATCTCTGATATATAATCAGAGCTGCTGCAATTCGGGTAAAAATATCTTTTTAAAAATCAGCGCTTATTATCATAAGCAACGCTGGTGCAACACAAAATTATATCACAATGTACATAATGGGCGCTCCTGCCATGGATTAAACAAGCACAAGCTATTAAAAAAGTAGTATAAAGTAATATCATAATCAGCGCTGTTGCCATTTATATAACAAATTATATAACATATTTAACATTGGTGTAATTAATGACACTATTTAAATTATATCATAATCAGCGCTGGCGTCATTATTGAAACAAAATTTACGACATAATCAGTGCTGGTGTCCTAGCTTGTTGTAATACAATTTATGATATAGTCAGTGCTGGTGTCATTATAGTAACACAATTTATGACATAATCAGTGCTGGTGTCATTATTGTAACACAATTTATGACAAAATCAGCGATGGTGTCATTATTGTAACACAATTTATGACATAATCAGTGCTGGTGTCATTATTGTAATACAATTTATGACATAATCAGTGCTGGTGTCATTATTGTAACACAATTTATGACAAAATCAGCGATGGTGTCATTATTGTAACACAATTTATGACATAATCAGTGCTGGTGTCATTATTGTAATACAATTTATGATATAATCAGCGCTGGTGTCATTATTGTAACACAATTTATGACATAATCAATGCTGGTGTCATTATTGTAACACACTTTATGACATAATCAGTGCTGGTGTCATAATTGTAACACAATTTATGACATAATCAGAGCTGGTGTCATTATTGTAATACAATTTATGATATAATCATTATTATAACACAATTTATGGCATAACAAAATTAATTACATAACCAGCGTTGGTGTCATTATTATAACAATATTAATTTCGTAACCAGCGTTGGGTTCATTAATGAAACAAATTATATTACAATAATCGACCTTGATATATTAATGTAACAAATCTAGTTGCAAAAATAGCTTTGGTGTCATTGTGACAAATTTTATTATAACCAACAAAACATCAGCTTTGTTTTTATTGCAAATGTCAGATCATATCACAGGTCCATTCAATGTATCTCAACTGTATAAGACACAGTGTGTGAGAAGCAAAACACCTACTTAATAAATTAACACTTAACTATAACTTGATTTCACATAAAATTACATATATTTTGTATGTAAAACAGTAAATGAAACAACAATCCTGTTGTTCAACATAGCATACATTCATTGCTTGGTGCTTCTATAATCAACAAATCTTTAAATGTACAGAAAATAAACTAGGTATCCTTATAAACCAATAAGAAGTATACATCATTGCTTTAAAACAATATGGATCCTTATAAGCAAAAGTAAAGTATCTAAGATCCTTACAAATTCTTGCTGGTAATGTGTCGTCTGCTACGGATTGAGTGAAGAATTGTGGGTCGATATACGACTCGCATGTATGCCCGCTAACGGTACCAATGAAATAACATTCATTGTCCAATGGAAACACCGTATAATGCGTCCATGTTAATGTCCGTTGCTAGCACATATAGATCCGTGTTTCTAATTGACATTATTCACTAACAATTTTGAGTCGAGGAAAGGTGGCTGTCTAGCAAGATCAGAAAAATAGAGGTAAGTTAAGTGTCGCTTGTTTATCATATTTATAATCTGTATTACTGACTATTTTCCCTGTTTTGTGTATATACTACATGTTTTATGGTCGAAGCACATGTGGCGGAATGCTGTCTGCTGTATGTTTTCTATGGCTGATATATGCCGCCAATAAACTAAACAAGAAACAAATAGACATATTCACAGTTTAGAAATATGTATAGTTTTCGGTTTACTTAATTGTTATCTTGACAGTAATTTCTTTTCAAATAAATGAAATGAATGATGTGAAAAATCTGCCGAAATATCGGCACTGTGTACAAGGAAATGAAAAGGTCATGGGTCATTAAATTCTAAAAAGGCCGATATTATGTAATGTCTTCGATACCATGATCATCATTTCGACGAACATCTGCGTAGTCATGTTTAAGTGAAATTTTACATCGTATAAACTGATGGATTTAGATGTGCTTTGTTTATTTGTAGTGTGTGTAGTGAATTTGTAGTGTTTACATTCCATACATCGGCGGGATAAAACGCATATAATTATTCCAATTGGCGTTCATAGCTATTTTCAGTTAACGCGGTCAATTATAATACACATTAAATTAACGTAATCATGTAAAAGGAATTCACATATGTATTGTCGTCATTAGCAACCACAAACGATAGGGGGTGTGTGTGTGTGTAATGTTTGCATACACTACCAGAAATAGCCAACTAAGTTTGTAGTTATAATAATATAAAGAATGTCGTTTCCGAAGTTTCATATCATTGAGGCATATTACTTTGCCCCGATTCCTTCCGCTGCCGCTATATAGATTAAAAGTTTTCAGTAAGATTTTTAAGGTCATTTTTTGGGGTCCAAATGAAGCGGGGAACGATATATAGATTTTAATAGTAATTGTTGTATTGTTTTTTGTTTAAAAAAATCGCCATTCCCACTAAAAATCGAATTCCAGCATGCAAGATACAGATTTCTCCCAAGAACTATTTCTGACGGTACGATCCACCACGACATACATTGTATAGCCTTTATTGATTTCCTCGATTCCTTTAAAACTTGCGTTCCGTCAGCTAGGCATGTTCATTTTGTCCGTTTTTTTAACCAGTGTAGATTTCTCCTTCTTCCTTTTCAATTATCTTCCACTAGACGTTGAAGTCTGTGAAGCTTTTTGTTTGCTCAAGGGCGAGGATCGATCCCATGTAGCATATAGATATTGCATTTGCGTTTCTACTGGATATACTGTCATAAATTCATTATTTTTTAATTCAATTGCAGAAATCATGTCTGAGAGAAAGGCCGTTATCAAGAATGCCGACATGGCTGAAGACATGCAGCAGGACTCCGTAGACTGCGCAACTCAAGCTCTTGAGAAATACAACATTGAGAAGGACATCGCCGCCTACATCAAGAAAGAGTTCGACAAAAAGTACAACCCAACCTGGCACTGTATTGTTGGACGTAACTTTGGAAGCTACGTAACACACGAAACCAAGCATTTCATTTACTTCTACCTAGGACAAGTCGCCATTCTGCTCTTTAAATCCGGATAAGCATCAGTATTGACTTTTAACACACTTCCTGACAATCAAGATGCATGGAAGAGATACACGGCCGTTAAGAGTACGTCAAACAAATTATGCCAACGACCGACTGCCACCACCGAATTGACTCCAATATCGTATATGTTGCTTGACCAAAGACTGTTTCATTATAGACTCTGTAGAAATGGTTGCTTACTATTTATTTTACAAGAAAATATGTTTCTATTGTTTACTTGCATTTGTTAAATATACATGTTTACACAGAGAAAACGGTTGCTGATATATGTTGTTATTATTATTATAAAATGTCTGGAACACTTTGTCCAGCTAAACAGCATTAAAATAAAGATACTGAGATGGAATCATTACCGTGTTTACTCGTGTGTATAAAACGGGGAGATTCATTTTAAGGATGAAGGGATTTACCCATGCAAGAACCTGTTCACTTTAGCTTATATTCTACCGCTAGAGTAGTACCATGTAAAAACATTGCCTCTCAGGCGACGACTCCATAGGCATATATCGCAGTGAAACCTCTACATCATGTACCTATTTAGATGGGACTCGTAGAATTTCTGGGCAAAGCTAAATTTGACTTTGTGGGACTCGTTGTTTTTGAAAATATTTTGAAATGGAAACGATCGATCTATCCCCGCCCTATTTTGCATTGTATTATAATGAGTTCAGGTTTACACATTCGTTTACATGCCGACATTCGCCGGTGTTGGGTGTGATCTTCGGTCTGGAGCATAATCGTGTAAAGAGGTCCGTTTGAAGAAGGAGCTGATGTAAGCCCGACGTTGGCGTTTGATTTCTCATATTAACATTTTGGTCAAAGCGTTGAAATGCATATTGATATTGGGTATAAGGGTCCCTGCAGGCTTATACTATCCTCTCCTGGGATCGAACTTTTGGTTTGATTGGGAAAAACCTGCCTTTTGACATATTATGGATAGGACAAATAGTTTTTGGTGTAAGTGTTGAAAGTCATTAACACATTTCTGGACACTATTCTGGAATTAAGAGTTACAACCACATTTTCGGTGAACAAATTTTACAACCATAAAGCCTTGGGTAGCAGAAGCAAAGCTAGTGTCCATGATAATACTGAAGTGCGTCTCTCGGCAGCAAAAATGTCGTGGATCATAATTCATAATTATAAAGTTCCATAGGACGTCAGTTTGATTCTCTCGGCAGCAAAAATGTCGTGGATCATAATTCATAATTATAAAGTTCCATAGGACGTCAGTTTGATTCGAGACGCAAGCTGTACAGAAGCCAATGCATGCTTTTCCGACTTCCTTTTACTTAGCTATTTGTTGTTATTTTCACTGACAGTACTTTTGTTTATCATTTTATTTTTATCGGCTTTAAATCCTGCTATCATACTGGGCCGAAGTAATTATCTAGTTTCCAATATCAAAAGAAATATTACCATTTATTAGGCTCTACACAAGAAGTCCATATCTTATCCAATGCACATATCGCCACACAAGAAGTGGCGTTTCACACCTTAACGTGGTATAGATAGATTACATTGGTCGAACAATGGATGAAGACGGGAAATTGGCTCACTTTGTCGACACTTTTTGTCTAGGTGATTTCACCACAATAAAATGTATAAAAGTCTCTCTTTACTTATCCAACCATCCATAATTCTGTCACTGGAAAACAAGTATCCGTAAATTAAAAAGATTCCCTTATCCAATAAAAAACGACAAAGATAATTGGTCATACTATATTTTACTATGATAATATTTTAAATCATCAGCAGATTCACAAAACACATGTATCCTGCTAATGTATATATTTCTGTTGTGGTATGTTCATATTTTATAAATACAGGACATTGAATGATTTCCCGTTCAATATAGGCATATATTTCACGAGTGTGACAGAATATCCGAGGAATCGGCAGATTTCAATGCAATAAAAATGCAATAGATACAAAATGTAATGCCCTGCGGGTGACTAGGGCGAAAGAATTGAACCTGTTGTCATGACCATAGCCAGAGACATATATACTGTATATATGTCTCTGCCATAGCTGTTGATAGGACGTTAAACGACACAAAATCTAACTTTATAGCAGAGACATATATAGAGAGATTGGCTGCTCTCTATTTGCCCCCAATGTCTACGTGTTGGCCCCTGACCTTCCCACCATCCTTTGCGGTCGCTCGGTTCAGTCTTAACCTGACGCCATATTGGAGAAAACTTGAAAACCAGACACATAATTATCGATAATTTCTATTTGAAATCATCACCCAGATCAAATGATGTGCTTTGATTTTATTAATATCAAAATGCAGAAGTGTCATCAATATGAAATATATCACAATTTGCTGTCAAAGTGTTTGAGTATAAAAGTCAAGCACACGGCAGGGAAGATCGGCGGGAATCTCCAATTTTCGAAAAGTCCCTATAGGGTTTTCGAAAATACGGACAATGACTACAATGTGCATGATAAACAAGACCATATCCCATAAGTATGATCGTTTTTGGATAATGAAGTAACTTTTGTAGTGCCCTACATAAAACGATGTGCTTTTTGTTTGCGTTTAAAATTGACGATGTTTTGGTCTGACGTAATGGCGGCTTAATTACAAAACTAGGATATGTCGAATAGGACCCAATGGATTTTCGAAAAAATACGGATTAATGACAACAATATGCATGATCAACAAAACTTTATCCCATAAGTATGATAGTTTTTGGATAATGAAGTAACTTTTGTAGTGGCCTAAATAAAACGATGTGCTTTTTGTGTGTATTTAAAATTGACGATGTTTTGGTCTGACGTAATGGCGGATTAGCCAGAACATGTCAAATAAGTTCCAGTACATCGATACACACATGCGCAAAGCCCGATTAACCTGTGCTCGCGTGTGTTTGATAGGGGACAGGGCGCTCTCGATAAGTGATATGCTTGAGTGGTCACGAATAAAGGGAGCCACCACTTGTACGGGAAAATAGCGATGTTTCTTATTTCTGTATATATGTCTCTGGTCAGACGTTTAGAAAATACTTTATTTTCTATTAGAAAACGGGCACTTTCACGGGATGGGGGGACACAAATTAACACGCTACTAAGTGATGGATCACACCATTTTATATATTAGAAAAAGGACACTTTCAACACAATACTTATTAATTTGCCATAAAATTGATTCATTGTGAATGTTAAAATGCGTTTGCTTGTTGCGTCCTGTGCCACCCGGTATGTACGTTAATTGAGCACCTCCAGCTAGATGTCACCATATTAACACCCCCAACCCAAACCCAACCCCAACCCCCTCCGGCCATGGACGGTTTTACCTACAGCTTATACATATATCTTCAATGCCGCTACAGGTAGGACTGTGATCTAAAGTTCTCTGGCCGCAGTTCAAAGGAACCTTGCAACTTACCTGTGATAAAATTCACAACTTACCTGGCTGTGATCGGGTGACATGTTGACAAACAAATAATCTGTATTTGTATAATTGTCTGTAGCCAATTTCAGCGGTATTATCAAGCAGGGACATTCATATCTGATATGTCCCTTTATCAAGTAAATATTAAGGAACATAAAATGTCAAACTTTTCAGGAAAATCAAAACCAGGAATAATATCCATAGAAAAAAATATTAGGAGAAAGATCCTATGGTCGGTTAATTTATGTACACTTTGCCATAGTAAAAATATTATCTGTTTTAATGTCTCAAACTATGACAGTAAAAACTTAGATTTTTAGCCAACCATCATCAGATGGTGGGCTATTCAAATCGCCCTGCGTCCGTAGTCCGTAGTCCGTCCGTCCGTCCGTCCGTCCGTCCGCCCGTAAACAATTCTTGTTATCGCTATTTCTCAGAAAGTACTGAAGGGATCTTTCTCAAATTTCATATGTTGATTTCCCTCGGTGCCTAGTTATGCATATTGTGTTTTGAGATTTTGACAATTGAAGATTGTTATTGCTATATCTCAGAAAGTACTGAAGGGATCTTTCTCAAATTTCATATGTAGGTTTCCCTTGGTACCTAGTTATGCATATTGCGTTTTGAGACTAAACGGAAAACAACATGGCCGACAGGCAGCCATCTTGGATTTTGACAATTGAAGTTTGTTATCACTATTTCTAAGAAAGTATTTAAGGGATCTTTCTCAAATTTCATATGTAAGTTTCCCTTGGTGGCTAGTTATGGATATTGCGTTTTGAGACAAATCGGAAAACAACATGGCCGACAAGCAGCCATCTTGGATTTTGACAATTGAATTTTGTTATCACTATTTCTGAGAAAGTATCTAAGGGATCTTTCTCAAATTTCATATGTAAGTTTCCCTTGGTGCCTAGTTATGCATATTGCATTTTGACACCAATCTGAAAATAACATGGCCGACAGGCAGCCATCTTGGATTTTGACAATTGAAGTTTGTTATCGCTATTTCTGAAAAAGTACTGAAGGGATCTTTCTCAAATTTCACATGTAGGTTCCCCTTGGTGCTTAGTTATGCATATTGCGTTTTGAGACCAATCTGAAAACAACATGGCCGACCGGCAGCCATCTTGTATTTTGACAATTGAAGTTTGTTATCACTATTTCTGAGAAAGTATTTAAGGAATCTTTCTCAAATTTCATATGTAAGTTTCCCTTGGTGGCTAGTTATGCATATTGCATTTTGAGACCAATCTGAAAATAACATGGCCGACAGGCAGCCATCTTGGATTTTGACAATTGAAGTTTGTTATCGCTATTTCTGAGAAAGTACTGAAGGGATCTTTCTCAAATTTTATATGTAGGTTCCCCTTGGTCCCCTGTATTGCTTTTTTGGACCAGTCTGTCCTGAAAACAACCTGGCAAACAAACAGCCATTATCGTTAAATATCAAATTTCTTATATAGCTTTAGGATTCCCTTGTTTGAAAAGTACTGGAGGGATGTCTCAATTTGCACAGATTAGTAAAAGGAAGGGGAAAATAGAGAGAAGATTAATCTGACATAGAACCTATAAAGATCATTCAATGGTGGGCACCAAGATCCCTCTGGGATCTCTTGTTTGTTTTGTTACACCCGGCGATTTTAGGTAAAATTTATCTGAACAAGACAGTAGTAATTGATATTATTTACAGTATTTACAGCCCGTCACTGTGTCACTGGACGATCTGAGCCTTGATCTAACACTAGGTTCAGTGTTAGGCGCAGGCGTACAGCCAAATCTCGCGACACAAAGCTTCCGCTCCAGATAACAAAAAGGACATGCGTGATGTAGCGAGACTTACCTATCCTTCGAATCTCTGGTATAAAACTATGCCGTTTATCTTTTTTAAAGATATTTCTTGTTATATATGAATCTTGGATGAAATATTTTATATTATTACCATTTTTCATTGTTATTATCTATAGCAGTTTTGTGCAATATGCTCGTTTTTAATGCCACTTAAAGTATAAAATAAATGGAACTATCCAATCTGTCACGGTGGTCAAACTGTTATAATAGTCTGACCAACACCTGTACATGTAAAGTGTATATAGATACTTGCGCTGTGCATTGTGTATAATGTTTGTACAAGTCCCTGTGTCGTATAATGTCCTATGTACCTGTGTATATAGTTGTTTTGGTGACGTATGCTACCTGTGTTAAAGTGCGCATTGTCGTCTGCTATTGACTGAGTGAAGGCTTATGGGACGATATACGACTCTAATACATACCTTTAATACCGCCAATCAAGTAGCATTTTCTGACCAATGATACCTTTGCGTATGGCGTCCTTAGTTCCATGTTACTACCCTTCATAAGTCTGCATTGACTTTGTTTGAACAAAATCACACATCGAAGAAGTTGTTTGTTAGAAGAACGCACATACAGGTATTTATATATATATATTTTTTTATTTTTGTTTCAGCAAACTTATCATTTGCACGTCCATCACATATCATAATTTTGTGGTAATATATAATTTGTAACAGGTGTTTTCTCATTTACTTAATGTCAAATAAGATTTCGCTTAACATATAATTTTAGCATTACATATAATTAAAATTATATGTTTCTGGTTATATGTTAGCAGTATAACCATCGTAATGCTATTTTACTGACACCATGTTTAATTTGATACCGTGGTCATACATCCTTACGTACTTGGAACATCGTTGCCATTGGTGACGGAATACCATACCGTTGAGCGGAAAATTCAAAGTAGTAACTTCATGTCAACAGGTAATTCAAATAAAAAATGATCCGAGCAAGGATTTCAATACGTCGACACAATATGTATATTTCTATAGATTTTCTTATACCGGTTTATCGTAATACCTTTTTAGGCAATTATTTCTTTACAAATATTACATAACAATCTGGATTGGATTTTAAAACAATCCTTTGGTAGTTTTGGTATTTTAAGCAAGTGTAAAATGGTAATGTTTTCGAAACATTCATGTCCCCTCTCTTTTGCGAGGACGATCAACCCTATATAAATATTTAATTTAGTAACTAACATAACAGGGACATACATATAATATAGTATAAATAGTACATGTATTAATAATAAAATATTTTATTTACGTGTCACATATTTCACAACATTTTTTTCACAGAACTCAACAAACATACTTGTAAAACATGCCCAGCCTAAATTGACTTACGAGACACTTAAGCTCCGGAACATATTATTGTACATAAACATGCAAATATAGAACCTATACACGAGGGTGGGAGACGTGCAAGAGTGGTTGGGCCAATCCCTACCGACAAATTGCACAACCCTAATCCTCGTCATCATAACATCAATTTGATAAATTATAAAATACAATACTTTACAGAATATTTGTGACAAGTCGCCTTACCATCACCAATACATCAATCGGAACACATTAATTACAGATAAAATACATAATATGTAGCAGTTGTATCACAGTCTACAACGTCTCCTTTTCATAAAAAGGAAGATTGACCGAGCTAAAAGAGGTTGCAGCGATTCGTAATAAAAATAAATTTATCTTTGCAATTCAAGGAAACAAATGAATCATCTAAAGTACTTGCTTTCGCAAAAAGAAAGGAACAGAATAAAAATTACATTCACATAAAAAATGGATTTCGTTTTCTATTTTAAAATTACAAAATTTACACAACCTATTGTTTAATGGGATGATAGGACGTGTAAATCTATCCGTCTCTATTTGGAGCGATAAGCTGCCACTTCTTAACTTAGCTAATAAGCTACGGCGTGGTCTTAGTATTAAACTAGTGACGTAAGACTCTAATCATAAATGTTTTATACCCCCGCAACGAAGTTAGGGGGGTATACTGGAATCAGGTTGTCTGTCCGTCCGTCTGTCTGTAGACGCATTTTGTCCGGACAACTCCTCCTAAACCGATGGGCCAATTCCGATGAAACTTCACACAAATATTAATGATCATGTGTAGATGTGCATGCCATTTTATTTTTCTCAAAATTATGGTTGCTATGGCAACTGGTCACTATAAACAGGGTTTCCGATAAGAACCATAACTTTAAGTTTGTCCGGACAACTCCTCCTGAACTAAATGGCCAATTTCAATGAAACTTCACACAAATATAGAGGACCATGTGTAGATGGGCATGCCACTTTTTTTTCAAAATTATGGTTGCTATGGCAACTGGTCACTATAAACAGGTTTTCTGATAAGAACCATAACTTTTTTTTTAAAGTTTGTCCGGACAACTAAACCGAAGGGCCGATTTCAATGAAACTTCACACAAATATAGAGGACCATGTGTAGATGTGCATGCCTATTTATTTTTCTCCAAATTATGGTTGCTATGGCAACTGGTCACTATAAACAGGTTTTCCTATAAGAACCATAACTTTTTAAGATTGTCCGGACAACTCCTTCTAAACGAAATGGCCAATTTCAATGAAACTTAACACAAATATAGAGGACCATGTGTAAATCTGTATGCCACTTTCTTTTTTTTTTCAAAATTATGGTTGCTATGGCAACTGGTCACTATAAACAGGTTTTCTGATAAGAACCATAACTTTAAGTTTGTCCGGACAACTCCTCCTAAACCGAAGGGCCGAATTCAATGAAATTTTACACAAATATAGAGGACCGTGTATAGATGTGCATGCCACTTCATTTTTTTTTCAAAATTATGGTTGCTATGGCAACTGGTCACTATATTAATGGGTTATCTTAGTTAGCCTCTAATTAACAGTTCCAATTCACCATTGACTCGTGAAGATTGCGGGGGTATTAGTCAGCCATCCTGGCGACAGTTCTAGTTAAAAAAATAAATAATCGGTATGTCCTTAACTTATTTCCGTTAGTGTTATCTTTATCACACCAGAGGCCGGAAAACCACACCTCTTCATCAACTTGGCGCACCTTTTGTTTGATTTTTAACATAACGGATTTGGTTGAATTAGAAGCATCATTTATAATATTGGTGATTCAGCTTCAGGTGATACCATATTTACTAGCTAGCTTTTTAGCTCGTGAATACCATGATTTGCCTTTCCTTAAATGTATGTACATTCCTGATTTCGTAGGTGTTACAGGCCAATGCAAATTATAAGCAGGTATATACATTCGAGTACTGTACACTGTTTCATACCTTACTTGTTTATTTCTAGCAATCATGTCTGAGAGAAAGGCCGTCATTAAGAATGCCGACATGGCTGAAGACATGCAGCAGGACTCCGTAGACTGCGCAACACAAGCTCTTGAGAAATACAACATTGAGAAGGACATCGCCGCCTACATCAAGAAAGAGTTCGACAAAAAGTACAACCCAACCTGGCATTGTATTGTTGGACGTAACTTCGGAAGCTACGTAACACACGAAACCAAGAATTTCATCTATTTCTACCTAGGACAAGTCGCCATCCTGCTCTTCAAATCCGGATAAACATCACGAATTGACTGTTTCATTTCCATTCGTCCTGAACCAAGAATCATTTGAACAGATGAACAAAAGTGTCCTCAAGTCATTACTTGGAATTGAAGTTGACAATTCTATAAAACGAGTCAAAAGCATTATTAAATGACCTTTGAGCCACATTGGCCAGATGTTAGTGCGACTCAAAGGACGTGTATTAAAAAACAATACGTTATACCTCACGATGAAATTGGTGTAACAATAATTTTCTCTCTTTTTATATGTTTTGTTAATATATTTATATGCATTGTTGAATATAAAACACACGTTTACACATATTTTGTTTGTTTTTATATGAAACAAATCAGAAGACAATTCGTAGCGGTATACAATAAACCATACAGCACGACCAAAATAACAATTTATATGGAAACGCCCGGTTCTTTATGATCATGTTGAAACTACCATTCTACACTTCGCGCGAGTAACAAAATACCGTATAGCCGGTTATAATTAGTTTTGCAGGTTAAATATTTCGCGATTTTTTTTACAAACGAAATGATTCAATTTTAACGAATTATAATTCCAAGATCTGGTTGTAAGACGATATATAATTTTCGCGAATATGGACCCAATGTTGAATAACGAAGTGTTTGATACGCGAGGCTTTGTCAAAATTTCTGTTGCACTAGTAACAACTCTCATCTGTTTGGGTTTGCTATATACTTTTCAGTAGACTTTTGTTCTGAATGCATTACAGGTATGTTCAGCGAGAAGCTCGAAGATTTATGCTTATAAACCCAATCATTCTGTATAACCATGATATTCTGTTGTATCATTAACAAATCATGTCCTGCGCAGTAAATGTTGTTTTGAACAAGTATAATTATCGATACATTCTTGGATGATTGAAATCGGCTAATGGCAGTACAATATGACGACAGTTTTAATCGAAGTGTACCTGTATATATTTCGCGAATAATATTAACCCGTGTTTTATTATTTCAAATATCAAATGTTCGCGACTTCGCCAATTGCTCATGCACGATATAGCGAGCATATCATTCCCGCGAAAATTACCGGCTATACCTTTATATTCAGACGTCAATATAAAGGTAGTTTAAAAGAGGTTATTACGTTTTAGCTTGAAACTGACATCTTTTAGTCTCCATCAGCCTATTATAAAGTCTTTTATCCATTTGAATATTAAAGTATAAATTATTGTAAAATATTATGTCCCTCTCCATAGAGATGTTTCTTTTCTTAGAAGGATTTGAGAGAGTAGATATTGAGATATGTACATGTGTATACTCAGAACTCGTGGTGATTTCATTTCAACATATTTTATTGTATAACATTTATACAAATGGGTTAGACAGCAGGCTCGTGGTGATTAATTCAGTGTTTTTCGAACCCCTATAACGATTCCTTGTGTCGGAACCGTTTGTCGATAGTGATAGATATTTTCTTCTTTTACAAAATACTGAACTATTCCCCGATGACCAAGCTCAACGATGTCCATCTTTTTGGAACAAAATCACCTGGCAAAGAAAGTTCACTTATGTGTGAAAATAAAATAAACAGAAAAAAACAACTTACTAGTGCATAACTTACACAGACAATCCTCTCATCGAAGTATACATTACATTGTAAACAGTCTTAAACTTGCTGAAGTGATCTTTGTGAAAATGATAGTTGCAGTCTCGATAAAGCTAATGTTCGGGGATGTAGGGAACCCAGTGATGATTATACAGATTCCGGGACGCTGAGATATCTTGCAAATCAGCAGGAAACACATTGCGATGAGGGTTCGTTTAGTCTTAAAATATCTAAAATACCTGTTAAGGTCAGTCAGTGTAGTGGTATATGTGAGAGCAATCTATGGCAAGAATTGTAAACAAGAAACAAGAGGCCCATGGGCCCTAACGGTCATCTGACAAACACTTACAGCAGGGACACATCCCTCAATCCAGCATCATTACCATAAATTATCTATATGCAGCCAGTTATGTTTCAGATCAAATTTGGTTTTTATCCATTTTGGTTTAAAGGAAGAGCAGCATCTTAAAGCAAATGTTTAGCCAAGTTCCCATTTTTGGGGCATGCCCATCTGTCCTAATGGGTCGGACAGGCTTCATTTATATCAATTAGGATTGCTCTTCCCCAATGATGTTTCATACTAAATATGGCTGTAATCAGTTAAGGCATTAAGGAAGAGTAGCATTTTAAAGACATGTTTAACCTAAGTGCTCCTTCTTTCCCCAGGGGTTAGACCTGTCTCATTTATACAAAATATGATTGCCGTCCCCTTATGATGTTTCACATCAAATTTGGTTGTAATCCAAAGGTTAAGGAGGAGTAGGATTTTATAGCAAAAATTCACCAAAGATCCCCTTTTGGGGCCTCGGGCCCCAGGGGTCATAGTAACCTCGTTTATATAAAATATGACCGCCCTAACCGAAGGATATTTCGCACCATATTTGGGTTAGAGAGGAGTAGGATTTTATAGCAAAATTTCATCAAAGTTCCCATTTTGGGGCCCTTCCCCTCTGGCCCTAGGGGTCAGACCAGCCTTATTTATATAAAATATGATTGTCCTCCCCCAATGATGCTTCACACCGAATTTGGTAATAATCCACTTTGGGGTTTAGGAGGAGTAGGATTTTAAAGCAAAATCTCATCAAAGTTCCCATTTTGTGGCTCTGGCCCTAGGGGTCAGACCAGCCTCATTTATATAAAATATGATTGCCCTCCCCAAATGATGTTTCACAGCAAATTCGGTTGTAATGGACTCAAAGGTTAGGGAGGAGTAGGATTTTATAGCAAAATTCACCAAAGTTCCCCTTTTGGGGCCCCGCCCCTCAGGCCCAGGGGTCACACTAGCCTCATTTATATAAAATTTGACCGCCCTTACCCATTGATGTTTCACACCATATTTGATTGTAATCCACCCAAGGGTTAGGGAGGAGTAGGATTTTAAAGCAAAAATTCACCAAAGTTCCTCTTTTTGGCCCTAGGGGTCAGACCAGCCTCATTTATAAAAAATATGTCTGTCCTTCCCCAATGACGTTTCACACCAATTTGGTAATAATCCACTTTGGGGTTTAGGATGAGTAGGATTTTATAGCCAAAATTCACCAAAGTTCCCCTTTTGGGCCCGCCCCTCCGGCCCCAGGGGTCACACTAGCTTCATTTATATAAAATATGACCGCCCTTCCCCAATGATGCTTCAAACTAAATTTGGAAGTAATTCACTCAAGGGTTAAGGAGGAGTAGCGTTTTGAGTCAGATGATCTAAAAATATTAGAACCTTATTAGTGCCTTGTGTGTGTATACTAAAATAAGTCTACATGTGGATTTGTGTACACTGATATAAGTATATATGTGGATGTGTACACTGAAATAAGTCTACATATGGATATGTGTACACCGAAATAAGTATACATGTGGATATGTGTACACTGAAATAAGTCTACATGTGAATGTGTACACCGAAATAAGTCTTCATGTGGATATGTGTACACCGAAATGTGTACACTGAATTAAGTCTACATGTGGACGTGTACACCGAAATAAGTCTCTATGTGGATATGTGTACACTGAAATAAGTCTATTTGTGGATATGTGTACACTGAAATAAGTCTACATGTGGATATGTGTACACTGAAATAAGTCTACATGTGGATATGTGTACATTGAAATAAGTATCTATGTGGATATGTACACTGAAATAAGTCTACATGTGGATATGTGTACACTGAAATAAGTCTATGTGTGGATATGTGTACACTGAAATAAGTCTAAATGTGAATATGTGTACACCGAAATAAGTCTACATGTGGATATGTGTACACTGAAATAAGTCTACATGTGGATATGTGTACACCGAAATAAGTCTACATGTTGATATGTGTACACTGAAATAAGTATCTATGTGGATATGTATACACCGAAATAAGTCTACATGTGGTTATGTGTACACTGAAATAAGTCTACATGTGGATATGTGTAAACTGAAATAAGTCCACATGTGGATATGGGTAAACTGAAATAAGTCTCTATGTGGATGTGTCCACCGAAATAAGTCTACATGTGGTTATGTGTACACTGAAATAAGTCTACATGTGGATATGTGTACATTGAAATAAGTATCTATGTGGATGTGTACACTGCAATAAGTCTACATGTGGATATGTGTACACTGAAATAAGTCTACATGTGGATATGTGTACACCGAAATAAGTCTGCATGTGGTTATGTGTACACTGAAAAAAGTCTACATGTGGATATGTGTACACCGAAATAAGTCTCTATGTGGATATGTGTACCCCGAAATAAGTCTCTATGTGGATATGTGTACACTGAAATAAGTATCTATGTGGATGTGTACACTGAAATAAGTCTACATGTGGATATGTGTACACTGAAATAAGTCTACATGTGGATATGTGTACACTGAAATAAGTCTACATGTTGATATGTATACACTGAAATAAGTATCTATGTGGATATGTATACACCGAAATAAGTCTACATGTCGTTATGTGTACACTGAAATAAGTCTACATGTGGATATGTGTAAACTGAAATAAGTCCACATGTGGATATGGGTAAACTGAAATAAGTCTCTATGTGGATGTGTCCACCGAAATAAGTCTACATGTGGTTATGTGTACACTGAAATAAGTCTATATGTGGATATGTGTACACTGAAATAAGTATCTATGTGGATGTGTACACTGCAATAAGTCTACACGTGGATATGTGTACACTGAAATAAGTCCACATGTGGATATGTGTACACTGAAATAAGTCTACATGTGGATATGTGTACACTGAAATAAGTCTACATGTGGATATGTGTACACCGAAATAAGTCTACATGTGGTTATGTGTACACTGAAATAAGTTTATATGTTGATATATTTTTACCAGTGAAATTGATAGCATTATCAAACTTATATCATCAAAAGATAATCACAAGTGATGACATAATTTTTTGATGAACCGTATAATATTATTTTTGTTGTGATATAATTTATTGATGAACCATATATTATTATTTTTGTTGTGATATAGTTTATTTATGAACGTTATAACATTATCATTGTGAAGATATGATTTATTTATGGGCCTTATATTATTATCATTGTGATGATATCACAGTGATAATGGTTAGATCTAAATATAGGGAAGGAAGAATAACTGGTTAGTTTGATGCATATCTGCTATAAACACTGAAGAAGTTATGAATTCAATACTCATTTAACAGCAGTTTGAACAACAAAAAAACGCTGAAAACGCCAGGGGTTCTCCAATCAAAATGACGCTCCCCCCATCTTTCCGTTTTTAAAAAAGAAATAAATAGAAATTTAACAAGTATAGCAGACTATACCGATCTGTCATTTTTGTGAAATATTTGTGATATTCAACGGGAAATTTTGGTAATTCAATCATAGTGAAAAATATATGATCTTCATCTGTAAAACTCTCAAAATAAAAACAAAATATATGTATCTTTTTGTTTCTTCTCTAATTTATAAATTTATAAATCTTCAATACAAATGGTTTTTCGAGGGTAATTGATAATTTTGCACGTTAGAAGACAGACACGCAATAGATTCATAGGCAGGTGATATATATAGACACCTCGCAAGGGCAAACAAGCCAAGTCTCTAACTAATAGTTCCGATATACTCTTTGGCTTGGGAAAATTTACATCGGTTTTTCATCTTCCGTGGTACAGCACATGTGGCACCGCATGTCGATCTAACTGCTTTCCCGCGAATTCTGCGTTGTCGTCTGCTAGAATTTGGTGGATTGTGGTTCGATATACGACTCTGGTGTATGCCGTTTATTTCAGCAAATCAGAGTACTGCATTTAGCCAATGAAAGAAATAGAAAGTGCGTCCATGGATGCTTGTTGCTAATGTTGCTCTCACTTCTGCCCTTTCATCATCCAGCATCGTTTAAAATCAGCGGAAAAAGGTAATTTCTTGTTTCCTGTACTCACTTTAGATATCTTCATTTGATTCTGTTGAGTTTACTCTGTAAGTATGTCCATTTTAATATCATTATAAGTACTTACATACAATCAACTATCAATACTTTTGCATATCGGACACAAACTTTAAAAAAATACTATGCGGGATATACGTAATCACAGGCTGTTACAGCATATCCTGTCGGTCTTTATGGAAATTTATAGATCATAACTCCTTATATACTTCGCTGTTCAATACTTAAGTTCAGCGCACATGGCGATATCAGATGCAAGTGTATACACAGCTTCACTCTGTCTGGAGCTAAACTGATACCAATGATTTTAACACAGCGTCTTATCCGTTGCTTTTGCTACTGATTTTAAGATTTGGCATTAATTTGTTTGTTTAGTTATATAATAAATCAAATTAATTGGATATGTATCTTGGGCCTTGGGGAGATGTTTGACTGTTTGTTTGATATTTATAATTATTTTGTACTTACAAATGCTCGAATACGTCAGAAAGGCCATACTGTGAACCCCGTTTCGGGCCTCCGTGTCGATGATGGGTGCTTGCCATGTCGGTTGAAAGAATGATCAGCTTAACAACAAAATACTGTAGTAACAATATCTCCGGTATATTTCGATATATAAAATGAAATTCAAAATGAAAATTGCATAAAATATGGGATTAAATCAATCATTAAAACCAGGACACTCGTACGCTCAAAGAGTTCTAATTTTCAAAACAGGTTTGTATTTATGTTTGGTTTAAGCTGAATCGACATATAACAACTGGGCCCAACTATTTAGATGCTTCAACAGGATATAAAATCTGTATTTAACTTGCATTGTTTTGTATATCGGGTTTTACTCGTACTGTTAGGATTGTGCGTTGTAATGTTGCACAATTACCACTGCATGTGCCCTTCACGAACTTGACTTTGAGCAATACCACCAGGGACTGCATAGATAATTTACAAGCGTCAAAATCCTGGCTACATTATGTCGGCTACAGATGCATTATTTTCTCCGTAATTTTCCAGACAGATGTACTTGTCTTGGGCTTTAGCCTTGTCTGGGACCAGTTTCATCAGTTAACTCAAAAAAGAAAAGAAAAAACCCGCCATACCTTTAAAGTTGCCATTGAAAGCATTACAGAATATAAGGATGGTTCATTGACTTAAGATTGTTTCCTGAAACTCTGTAATGCGTTTCAATGAAAGTTAACGATTTTCCTCAAGTTGAGGCACGTTGATGAAACTGAGGCTTGGCCAGTTGATATTCTGGTAGCCCGAGTTTCATCTGGCCCTGACACCGTGTCTGCATGGTGTAGGACATGGTGTCAGGGCCAGATGAAACTCGGGCTAACATTCTGGCTGTGTGGGTTTCTGGTATTGTGGTCGATACACGAATAGCCGTGGGAAAGGGTAAAGTGTTATGCAGTAGTAGTAAATTCATGTCTTCCATAACCATAGATAGCTCAGTATTCAAAGGTCGATTACATGTTATAATTGTGTCATACTTAGTAATCGATCTTTGGCTGAAGAGCCTGCTAACCACAACATCCAACTTGTGTGAGCGGTACAGATTAGATTTTTACTTAAGTACTTCAAATAAAATGAAGGTCGTATTTCCTGTCTTTTGTTTTAGGAATCATGGCCGACAGAAAGGCTGTCATCAAGAATGCTGACATGGCAGAGGATATGCAACAAGAATCTGTTGATATAGCCACACAGGCTCTGGAGAAATACAACATTGAGAAGGACATTGCAGCCTACATTAAAAAGGAGTTCGACAAAAAATTCAACCCTACTTGGCATTGTATTGTTGGACGTAACTTTGGAAGCTACGTAACGCATGAAACCAAGCATTTCATCTACTTCTACCTAGGACAAGTCGCCATTCTACTCTTCAAATCGGGCTAAAAATATGAGATCCCTTCGTCATCTCGACGGAGACCTTTTCTCCTTATGGAAAACCACAGAAGATTAATAGGAACATAGATGTTAAGAGACAGAAAACCCGTTTTATTTCTTGTCTTCATGCTTTGTTAATTTGCTAATTAACATTGCGTAGTCGGTGTTACTATAAATAGCCTAGCAGGTTCTAGGACTCCTTAGTTACAACTACTTCACAGTTGCTGGGAATTATCGACAAAGATCAACACCAGCTACAAATTTAAGTGCAAGTCTATAACCTAATATGAATGTTGTTCTTCATCTAACCAACAATGGACTCTTTCAAAGCCAATGAGATTGTAATGATATGGTGCTACCGAAGGAATGACAGTATTCAGTCTTGCCAATAATTGTCGCTTTTGATAAGAAGTATTACTTTTAGTTTATGATTAGATTTTATATGTGATATTATAAGTGGAACACATTTATAAAGCCTGCTATATTTGTTGTTAATAAAAGTTACCGTTATATAATTTTTAGTTATTTTTTTTGTCGGGCAGTTGCGTCTTCGCAAATGAAAGAAGCACCGAGGATGGTCAAAGCCATTCATTGAACCTTTTTCTTGGACAGAGCCGTAAGGGCTTGACACGTTCCCGTCACTCGGAATGCAAAAAATTACCCCAGGATGCGACCCTTGAATTAATTATAATTGACGTCCCTGTGGACTCGGTAATTGGCAATACACTACTTCAGGTCGAACCTAACTACATAACCTTGGGTACCTCGTTTGCTATGATCGCTAATTCTAACTCTCCCCTAGACCGTGGGGGCGGCAGGGGATGATGTCTTGGGTTCGTTGTTACCCAGTAGGTTATCCTCCAACATCCAAAGCAATATTAAAAGCTCTACAGAGCTGATGTTTCTTGTTAACCATGTAAACGACGATAAATAAAGGTTATTTTCATTTGTCATGTACTAGGGTATACGAATGGGGAATTTAAAACCCCTATTCAATATATGAAACTCCACAAGACCGCTAGGGTTTACAATGACGGTGTAACTATTTTGTGCGTAATCACGTTTTGACATAATAAGCCAATTTTTCTATAGTGGAAATGTGCCGAAAGGGGTGTGATTAATCCGATTATGTTATCTAACGGTACGGATCCACGGCAACCCCTCTAGGCACCGATACCATGTAAAGACTCGGAAAAAATGAAAATCTACCCGACGAGCAAAATGGTTTCCGACAAATGTAGTTAGGATGACGTTAACACTCTCTATATAATCCTAATAACAGGAAATTAGCGAAACTATCAACAACGCACGAGCATATGCGATCTACATGTACACTAATAATACCAAAAAGGCTGGGTCCACGTACAAAATTGTTTAAATCAGGGTTGTTTAGGCCACCAAATACTGTTTGACCTATATATGAAAGATTTAATCGGACATCTGAATAATCTACGATAAGGCCAATCTAATTAAAATCATATGTACAGTTAATTAGATTGCGATAAGTCATTTGTATTGATGAGCTGTTGTTATATGTCGACGACGATGTGTCACTAGCCAACGGAGGATATTATCTACAGCTCGGATGTTAAACACTTTATTCAAATTTCAATTCAAATGTTTATTGCACAATTCTAATTATATGCTGCAAGTAAGTTGATGGTAATACATATTTACAAACATACTGTATCTAAAGGTTCGGCAATATAAGTAGTATTAGATTACACTGGATTACACTCGTCTCAGTTCTATAATGACTGTTATAGACAAGTTCTTCGTATGATCTCAGTTACAAGCTGACATTTTCGTCTTCTGACTAATCATTCAACTCGATATGTAATGGTCAGGCAATCAAACGTACCAACAAACAAACGTACTCGAGTCTTGGATCCTTGGCTGGGTGCACATTGACGCCTGAGGAATGTCGTACCAGTTTTTACCAAAATTAATGAAAAACTGGTAATTTAAAGACCCTATTCTGATATATCGTACTGTAATATGGGGTCAAAGTAAACAGTGAACTATTACATGTAGCACAGGCGTCTGTTTCTGGTTAGTATTTATAGAAAAAAAAATAAGCCCCTATTCCTACGACATCAGTAGGAGTATTGGACCAGTAGGAGTAGGGAAACAATAGGAGTAGGAGAACAAAAGGAGTAGGGGAACAATAATAGGGGAACAATAGGAGTAGGGGACCAGTAGGAGTAGGGGAACAATAGAAGTAGGGGACCAGTAGGAGTAGGGGAACAATAGGAGTAGGGAACAATAGGAGTAGGGAAACAATAGGAGTAGGGGACCAGTAGGAGTAGGGGACCAGTAGGAGTAGGGGACCAGTAGGAGTAGGGGAACAATAGAAGTAGGGGAACAATAGGAGTAGGGGAACAATAGTAGTAGGGAAACAATAGGAGTAGGGAAACAATAGGAGTAGGGGACCAGTAGGAGTAGGGAAACAATAGGAGTAGGGGAACAATAGGAGTAGAGGAACAATAGGAGTAGGGGAAAAATAGGAGAAGGGGAACAATAGGAGTAGGGGAACAATAGGAGTAGAGGAACAATAGGAGTAGAGGAACAATAGGAGTAGGGGACCAGTAGGAGTAGGGGAACAATAGGAGTAGGGGAACAATAGGAGGAGGGGAACAATAGGAGTAGGGGAACAATAGGAGTAGGGGACCAGTAGGAGTAGGGGAACAATAGGAGTAGGGGAACAATAGGAGTAGGGGAACAATAGGAGTAGGGGACCAGTAGGAGTAGGGGAACAATAGGAGTAGGGGAACAATAGGAGTAGAGGAACAATAGGAGTAGAGGAACAATAGGAGTAGGGGCTAATATTTTTTTTCTATAAATACTAACCAGATGCAGATGCATGTGCATGAATGGAATGAACTTGTTTATTTATCCCCATCATTTATTTTCAGTGTTAGAATGCTCATTACATCCTGTACACATGGGCTTGTTTTGTGTTGCTGTTGGTTTGTCCGGTTTTACAATGCTGTTGTATATATTTTAATAATTCTTATCTTCTGTTAATATTTACCTTCATATATCAATCACATTTAAAACAACTACTCACGGATAACAGGATCGATCAACTCAAGATGAAGCTAGCGAAGTTACAAATCAGTGACATTTTGATGAAGTTTAGGTAACAATATATATACTAAACTGGTTGACATTTGCCAGAGTTTTAGTAACGCAGCACATTTGAGACCATACCGGACCATATATAAGTCACCATGTGATAGTTTGCTAAATAGTACAGACTAGTGTGTGCTCATAATAATTGTTTAATAACTTGAACATTTTATGTTTTGTTTTAGAGATTTAAATACATTTTATATGCGGGTGTTACCCATTTTAATAATGACATATATACAAGTTGTCTTATTTCATAGACCAGTGATTTAATGATAATTTCTTAGCTTTGAACTCGGGTCCATAATTTGTGTATCTTATGAATCACCTCAGCTGCAGTTTTAGCAAAATCACCATGTAAATCATGGCTACTTTTAGAATGTTAAATCTTTTCATAATGCAATAACTGTCTCATGTAAAATAGTCATGTCTAATCTACAACAATGTCTAGCAAGTCAACTTTGGGTGGGCAGTCTATAAATTTTTTTATATGATTCATGTATGTATTATGTATTGGAGCTAATGTGAGTAAATTTCGTTTGATGTCCATGTGATATCCTCGTCATTTATTTTTATCATAGTGTTGCTATATATACAGTACAGTATTGGAAAAACATTGTTACATTTCATACTTAACATGTTACAAACATTCATAGCATTATATGTACCTCCTATTTTAGATATGGTGTAAACACTCGGTAGGTGTTGGTATGCCGGTTTGACAATACTAGTAATGTAAATATCACATTCAAAACAACAAGTTACAGATAACACAGCTTCAAACATTTTATTGGAAAATAACAAACTTTAATCTTAAACTATTACTTTATCCACACACATGCCATCCCTCCCTATTTTGAAGAGATATCCCTATTTTTACATTTAATTTTTATATTAATTATCAGAAAGCGTTTTATACGGGAATCCATTTTGTATAAGGAGAGACAAGCCATGAAACTTTTGACACCTGGGATTGAGTTTTCTGACTATTATCATAACATAACTGATTTGTATTATTTTTTTCTTTGTAAGATTTTATTTAATTACACATTTTTTAACTTGTAGTTAGCAAGTAATTACATATTACCATTTTTTTTACCTGTAATAGCAAGCAATTACTTTTTTTAATTTCAAAGATAGTATATTTTCCTGAGGTTGCATTGGAGTGGATAATTTTTTCCACAGCTCATGTTTCAACCAATCTTTCTGTTCATTATTTCATTGGTCATTATAAAATGTCCTCCAAACCAGTCTTAGCCTACTGTGGCTTTCTTGAACACAAAAAAGACTGTGTACCAGAATAGATAGGGAGTCCACAGGAATGTGCATCCAATATCTTATCTCAGGTTCAATCCTTACTATGTGCAGAGTTTAGAGATTTTGGCTGAACCATTTGGATCTGCCATTGGCCTTTGACCTCAGCATTAGAAAACATATTTCTCCTGATCACAGAACTCCCACTCTCACATCAGTCCATCAGAGTTGACAGAACTCCAACACCTATCATGTCAGACCTTTAGAGTTGACAGAACTGCAACACCTATCACATCAAAGTTTAAATCCAGAATGAATTGCAGCAACCCCAAAAGTCAAATTCTCATAAGTTACCATTTTGAATCCAGATTTTCTAATTAATGATGAAAATTCTTCCTGAAAAGAGAAAAAGAAAATCAAACAATTTACAACTTATACTTCAGGTTAAGTAGAATATGCCAACATTATCCAGTGTCATCAGAAACATAATAATAGTACATGTTTCTGGTGTCATCCATAATTGAAATGGGTCTTAACGGTCACCTGAGATTTGAATCATTTCATTTAATCTAATTGACCCTTTTTGGTCCCACCCACTAGTCTAAGGGGTCAGTCAGGGCCAACATGTGCATATCAATAAGCTGTCATCCCATGCTGATAATTTTAAGAAAGTTAGAATGAATTCCAATAGAAATCAAACAAATGATTGTCAAAAATGTGATTTTCCTATATAAACTATAGCAAAGTTTACCCTCTCCCAAGGGGCAAACATGAGACCCCAGGGTCATGAAATTCACAATTTAAGTAAAGCACCATAAGGCCCTTCCATCTATGAAAAGTATTTGATTCAATCTTATATGGGTATTGAGAAGAAGAGTTTTGAAATTTCAGTCAATTTGACCCTTTTTAGTCCCTCCCATCAGCCCCTGGGGATCAGTCAGGGCCAACATGTGCATACCATCAAACTGTTATCCCATGCTTATAATGTTAACCAGGTTAGAATGAGTTCCAATACAAATCCAACAATAATAGCCAAAAATGTGATTTCCCTATATAAACTATAGTAAAGTTTACCCCCTCTCCATGGGCAAACGTGAGACCCCAGGGTCATAAAACTCACAATTTTGGTAAAGCACCATAAGACCCTTCCATCTATGAAGAGTGTTTGCCTCCACCATATCTGAGAGTAGAGATTTTTGAATTTTTAGTCAATTTTAACCCTTTTTGGCCCCACCCCTCAGGCCCCTGGGGAGTGGGGACCATATAATTCACAATTTTGGTTGACCTTCAGCCATAGAAACTTTCTGCTAAATTTCATTGAATTTGGTTAAGCGGTTTTGAAGAAGAAGTCGAAAATGTAAATTGTTTACGGACGCACGGCGGACGATGTCGGACAAAAGGCGATTAGAATAGGTCACTTGAGACTTTGTCTCAGGTGACCTAAAAATAACTACCAGGTATGCCAGCTTGTTTAAAATGCACTTCAGATTAATAGATTATTTGTCAGCTGAAATAAGGTTAAATTAAACACCAGACATATTCATGTTCTAAGTTAAGTTCTCTGAAGTAAAAATTAATGTTGGTGAATCTTTAAGTTTTAAACATGTAATACAGTTTTAAGTTTCTTTATAAGTTGTTGGTTATATTGTGTACAACACACTGATATGTCCCCAGGTAAAATAATTTGTGACCAGAGCTTTGGAATTCTTAGTTTACACAACCACTCACTGTTATGTCAGAGCAGACCTGAATACTACGTTGTTACAAGGTATCTGTGCCTGTTGAAATTGAACAACACCTTTGATATTAGCCTCGCCCTTAGTTCCCTAGTAAACACAAGCATGAACCTGTGAATGAGCTTAAAAGCTTGTAAACAAAAACTGGGAAGATAAGTAAATACCGTAAGTTAATACTTAATGCTGCCACATGGTAAACATGTACATACCTGTTGTCTCATATGGTTTTTAATATAAACGTTTTCACTGTGGACTTTCAGTAGATTAGATACACTCTTTTACTGTAATCATTGCAAGAAATGTTACTTGAATCTTCAATAAACAAATTGTTTTATCAAGTTCAATATAAAACTTGTCCCTATGAATATACAAATGGCCCCTGGTAGACAACAAATACAATGTCCTACCAAACTCTATATACAAATTGATATATATTTAGTGTATGTGTGTGTATATATAATGTTTCTTCAAATGAAGACTTCTAAGATCCATATTAATGTTTAATGTTCACAGAAACAATTTGATGTGAAAAGGTGTCATGTAAGAAATAAATACAAAGTAAATGGATTAACATTATAAAAGATATCACATACTCAGAAATCAGATTATATAGTCAGGATAACGAGGGATAACAAAATGTAAGATATCACAATACTCAGATTATATAGTCAGGATAATGGAGGATAACAAAATGTAAGATATCACAATACTCAGATTATATAGTCAGGATAATGTATCTCGTAGGCTAATGGCTGAGGTGACTACCAAATTCTAGGGTTGATAAATCCTAGCGTTAACCTTAAACAAAGTAAAAAGAAAAAAAGAAGAGTTTTATTGTATGACTATTTAAGGGTTTTTGTCCTGATTTAATGTTTGATGTGCTGTATACGAGTTTTAAGAAGAAATAGTACTTTCCACCTGTTTCCTATTTAAGGGTATAAGGCAACTGATTTGAAAAAGAAATGTTTAATCTCAAGCACATTATTGGGCTTCATTTTGTTAATATCTGTATGACTATCTGAACCAATCAGATGAGAGCAAAAATAAGTCATACAACAATAACATTATATAAGTTATAATGCTCGAGTGTCAGATTAGAAAAACACTAAGGAGGTACATTATATAAGATGTCATAATACCCAGGGGTCAGATTAGAAAGTAAGTCAGAATAATGAGGGGCTATCATATTATAAAATATCACACTATCCAGGGGTGAGATTCCGGAGTTAAGTCAGAATACTGAGGTTAAATATGTAAGATGTCATATCACTCCGAGTCAGATTAGAAAGTAAGTCAGAAAAAAGACGGGTTAACATTATATACGATGTCTTAATAATCAGGGGTCAGATTAGGAAGTTAGTCAGAACACTAAGGAGGTACATTATATTAGATGTCATAATACCCTGGAGTCTAGCATTTATTTCAGGAAGCTAAGTCAATTTCTAATGAAGACCTTTATATTCTCTCAAAAAGAAATATCTACATTTTTATGAAATTAAGATTTTTACATATATCTGATGAATTCATTTTGAAGTCTAGATAATAAAAGTAGCTTTTAGACCAGCTATATTTGTATGAAGGCATTTTCATAAGAAAGAAATTTTCCTTGATGATAAGATTTGTGATAAGATTTGTTAAGGACGACTTTCATGTAGGCTGCTAAAGCTTTTAATTGCACTTTTATTACCTTGTAGCCCCTATATGCTGTTAATTCTCATTCTGCTAAGATCAAGAAGGTTCTTAGAGAGAAAGATTAAATTCCACCTAAATCATTGTAAACATGGCTGGACCAGGGCCAAAAGCAAGCGGTTTACCTTCACATTCCACTCAGTCCTATGCCAATACATTTTATATCTGGCTATATAGTCAAAGCCCTTGATTTTTATATTGAAGTATGTTAAACGAATATGCGCTAAGGAATTTTTCTACATCTAAAATGATAAAATATTGAATATTCCCTGGCATATTACGAATTACTATTTTTTGACTCCATAATTATATTACAGGAATCATATTCTCTACAGGATTAAAGGAATGATGAGATACAGTATGACAGATTTCATTTCTCTACAGGATTAAAGGAATGATGAGATAGTGTGGGACAGATTTTAAATATCTATCTCTAGTGGACATCTATGAGAGGTGTATCTAGTGATATTTTATATTTTAGAAACTGTTTATTATAGCCCTAACCTTGTATATATGAGAACTTGACAGCCATCCCCCACCCCAACCAACCCCTACAAAGAAACAAAACAGCCATTCCCCCCCCCACCCACCCTCACAAAGAAACAAAACAGCCACCCCCACCCCCACCAACCCTCACAAAGAAACAAAACAGCCACCCCCACCCCCACCAACCCCTTGCAAAGAAACAAAACAGCTACCCCCACCAACCCTCACAAAGAAACAAAACAGCCATCCCCCACCCCCACCAACCCCCACAAAGAAACAAAACAGCCATTCCCCAAACCCACCAACCCTCACAAAGAAACAAAACAGCCATCCCCCACCCCCACCACCCCTCACAAAGAAACAAAACAGCCATCCCCCACCCCCACCACCCTCACAAAGAAACAAAACAGCCATCCCCCACCCCCACCAACCCTACAAAGAAACAAAACAGCCATCCCCCACCCCACCAACCCTCACAAAGAAACAAAACAGCCATCCCCCACCCCCACCAACCCTCACAAAGAAACAAAACAGCCATCCCCCACCCCCACCAACCCTCACAAAGAAACAAAACAAGCCATCCCCCACCCCCACCAACCCTCACAAAGAAACAAAACAGCCATCCCCACCCCCACCAACCCTCACAAAGAAACCAAAACAGCCATTCCCCCCCCCCCACCAACCCTCACAAAGAAACAAAACAGCCATCCCCCACCCCCACCAACCCTCACAAAGAAACAAAACAGCCATCCCCCACCCCCACCAACCCTCACAAAGAACAAAACAGCCATCCCCCACCCCCACCACCCTCACAAAGAAACAAAACAGCCATCCCCACCCCCACCAACCCTCACAAAGAAACAAAACAGCCATCCCCACCCCCACCAACCCTCACAAAGAAACAAAACAGCCATCCCCCACCCCCACCAACCCTCACAAAGAAACAAAACAGCCATCCCCCAACCCCCACCAACCCTCACAAAGAAACAAACAACAGCCATCCCCCACCCCCACCAACCCTCACAAAGAAACAAAACAGCCATCCCCCACCCCCACAACCCTCACAAAGAAACAAAACAGCCATCCCCCACCCCCACCAACCCTCACAAAGAAACAAAACAGCCATCCCCCACCCCCACCAACCCCTACAAAGAAACAAAACAGCCATCCCCACCCCCACCAACCCTCACAAAGAAAACAAACAGCCATCCCCCACCCCCACCAACCCTCACAAAGAAACAAAACAGCCATCCCCCACCCCCACCAACCCTCACAAAGAAACAAAACAGCCATCCCCCACCCCACCAACCCTCACAAAGAAACAAAACAGCCATCCCCCACCCCCCCAACCCCCACAAAAAACAAAAAACAACACTCATCCCCAAACCCTCCCCACCCCACCACCCTCACAAAGAAACAAAACAGCCATCCCCCACCCCCACCAACCCTCACAAAGAAACAAAACAACCATCCCCCCCACCCCCACCAACCCTCACAAAGAAACAAAACAGCCCATCCCCCACCCCCACCAACCCTCACAAAGAAACAAAACAGTCATCCCCCACCCCCACCAACCCTCACAAAGAAACAAAACAGTCATCCCCCACCCCCACCAACCCTCACAAAGAAACAAACAGCCATCCCCCACCCCCACCAACCCTCACAAAGAAACAAAACAGTCATCCCCCACCCCCACCAACCTCACAAAGAACCAACACCTCCCCACCCCCCCAACCCCACAAGAACAAACGCCATCCCACCCACCCCACAACCCCTAAAGAAACAAACAGCCATCCCCCACCCCCACCAACCCTCACAAAGAAACAAAACAGCCATCCCCCACCCCCCACCAACCCTCACAAAGAAACAAACAGCCATCCCCCACCCCCACCAACCCTCACAAAGAAACAAAACAGCCATCCCCCACCCCCACCAACCCTCACAAAGAAACAAAACAACCATCCCCCACCCACCCCAACCAACCCTCACAAAGAAACAAAACAGCCATCCCCCACCGCCACCAACCCCTACAAAGAAACAAAACAGCCATCCCCAACCCCCACCAACCCTCACAAAGAAACAAAACAGCCATCCCCCACCCCCACCAACCCCTACAAAGAAACAAAACAGCCACCCCCCACCAACCCTTGCAAAGAAACAAAACAGCCATCCCCCACCCCCACCAACCCTCACAAAGAAACAAAACAGCCATCCCCCACCCCCACCAACCCTCACAAAGAAACAAAACAGCCATCCCCCAACCCCCACCAACCCTCACAAAGAAACAAAACAGCCATCCCCCACCCCCACCAACCCTCACAAAGAAACAAAACAGCCATCCCCCACCCCCACCAACCCTCACAAAGAAACAAAACAGCCATCCCCCACCCCCACCAACCCTTGCAAAGAAACAAAACAGACATCCCCCACCCCCCACCAACCCTCACAAAGAAACAAAACAGCCATCCCCCACCCCCCACCAACCCTCACAAAGAAACAAAACAGCCATCCCCCACCCCCACCAACCCTCACAAAGAAACAAAACAGCCATCCCCCACCCCAACCAACCCCTACAAAGAAACAAAACAACAGGAAAACTTTCTTTAAAAGTCCAACTTTTTTCTAATTTCTCATGCACAAAACTTTTCTATGAATCAGGACACCCAACACACTCCAACA
This sequence comes from Pecten maximus, assembly GCF_902652985.1. Taxonomy (NCBI): domain Eukaryota; kingdom Metazoa; phylum Mollusca; class Bivalvia; order Pectinida; family Pectinidae; genus Pecten; species Pecten maximus. The sequence goes on from NC_047022.1 coordinate 34,918,936, forward strand.
CAGTACAAAGGTCTGCCTATGACTAAGGTATGTTCATCATGGAAATATTTCTGAACATGCTGCATTTCATCATAAAAAGTGCATTATTTACTAATGAATAGTTTTTTAATACACAAAGTCACAATGCAAAGCTTTCATCTCAATATTATAACATTTTCAGAAAATTAAGAGCTTCAAAATAAAAAATAAAAATGTATTCTATTTGTGTAAGTATGCTAGAGAATGATCCTTTAACAAAGACATATTTTGAAATGTAGATTAGTGTTTCTGTCCTAAGGCAATCATGTGACGAATCTCAGATTCTCCACACTAAGGTAAATATGCGACAGGTGAGGTGTACCTACAGGCTAATTAAAGGTGTATAAAGGTAAATGTCACCAATTGTCCCTTGTGATGTATATGTTGTATGTCTGACTCCCCAGCAACCACCCAGAGTGACTAACACAAATGTAACATCATAGCCTTCGGGTCAAATGACCTAAAAAACTAAGAGAAGATATCTACAGACAAACCAGAAATTGTCACCTGAGTTCTGATTTATAAATACAGATAAATTTTTTTCAATAGTTGACTTTTTGTCTTTAAAAAACAAACAAAATTTTATTAAAAGTGTAAAAAAGAAAAGAAAAGAAAGAGCCTTATCCAATATCTAGGAGACAGATTTCCCTTCATATTCTATACATTACCCCATCCCCAGTGGTGAATGTGATTTCTCTATACAAACTATATTTACCTCTTTCCTAGGGGGACCCAGGGTCATGAATTTCACAATATTAGTAAAGACACTTCCATCTATGATGAGTATTTGATTAGTTATTTAGGTCATGAGAAGAAGATTTTTTAAATTTCAGTCAATTCGACCCCTTTTTGTCCGACCTCCCTAAGGCTCCTTGGGGTTAGGACAATATAATTCAAATTTCGTTGACCTCTAGCCATGCAAGTTTCCTACAAAATTTAATTAAAATTAGAAGTCGAAAATGTCAGTTATTTATGGAAGCACAACAGACAACACTGGACGTTGAACAAAAGGTGATTAATTACTTCAGAATTCATCTCAGGGGACCTAAAATTAGGATGAACTCACAGACCACACCATACCCTATTATACCACTTGGTGTATCAGAAATGGGGAGATATTGCAGATTTCTCTTTTTAAAAATAAAATAAAAATAACATATTTTGGTTAGTGGAAAAAGCCTATTCAGTATTGTAAAATTAGTAAAGAATCATTTTTATGGTGTTATGGACAACCAATGACAGTCTCTTATTTGAGACAGGAATGACAATGGATTATGACTTATCTCAAAGACAGCTTTTAAAATATCCAAATCTTATAATTTGACCTTGACCATCAACCAGATGATGGATGACCTTGACCTTTGGTCAGCTGATTTCAAGTTGGTTTGCTAAGATCTTACAGCTTTATGATTTACACAATATAGGTGCATATAAAAGTTAAAAAATTTGAGTTTGACCTTTGAAATGACCTGGACATTAGTTTAAATGATTTTCAGCTTAAGACCTAATTTGTTTCATTTGTCCTAACAAAATGTTTTTTCAAATAAATAATCCAAAATTTGATCATGAACTTTTATTTGCAAATAATGAACTTTGATACAATAAGGCAGTTGTTTGATTCCAACTAACATGAAAGTAAAAATGGAACATGGAATCAATCACATATAAAATGCATGTAAGATCTAGCTTCTGCAACAATCCATGTGCCAAAAAGAAAAATTAAGTTTGGTTGGTCATGATGGACAACTTTGTTATTTCCAGCTTCTTCCTGACCAGATACTGATGTCTTTAGGGGATACCTAACCAGTTACTGATGTCTCTAGGGGATACCTAACCAGTTACTGATGTCTCTAGGGGATACCTAACCAGTGACTGATGTCTCTAGGGGATACCTAACCAGTGACTGATGTCTCTAGGGGATACCTAACCAATTACTGATGTCTCTAGGGGATACCGAACTAGTGACTGATGTCTCTAGGGGATACCTAACTAGTGACTGATGTCTCTAGGGGGATACCTAACCAGTTACTGATGTCTCTAGGGGATACCTAACCAGTTACTGATGTCTCTAGGGGATACCTAACTAGTTACTGATGTCTCTAGTGGATACCTAACCAGTTACTGATGTCTCTAGGGGATACCTAACCAGTTACTGATGTCTCTAGGGGATACCTAACCAGTTACTGATGTCTCTAGGGGATACCTAACCAGTTACTGATGTCTCTAGGGGATACCTAACTAGTTACTGATGTCTCTAGGGGATACCTAACTAGTTACTGATGTCTCTAGTGGATACCTAACTAGTGACTGATGTCTCTAGGGGATACCTAACCAGTGACTGATGTCTCTAGGGGATACCTAACCAGTTACTGATGTCTCTAGGGGATACCTAACTAGTGACTGATGTCTCTAGGGGATACCTAACCAGTTATTGATGTCTCTAGGGGATACCTAACTAGTTACTGATGTCTCTAGGGGATACCTAACCAGTTACTGATGTCTCTAGGGGATACCTAACCAGTGAATGATGTCTCTAGGGGATACCTAACCAGTTACTGATGTCTCTAGTGGATACCTAACTAGTGACTGACGTCTCTAGGGGATACCTAACTAGTGACTGACGTCTCTAGGGGATACCTAACTAGTGACTGATGTCTCTAGGGGATACCTAACTAGTGACTGATGTCTCTAGGGGGATACCTAACCAGTTACTGATGTCTCTAGGGGATACCTAACCAGTTACTGATGTCTCTAGGGGATACCTTACCAGTTACTGATGTCTCTAGTGGATACCTAACTAGTGACTTACGTCTCTAGGGGATACCTAACTAGTGACTGACGTCTCTAGGGGATACCTAACTAGTGACTGACTTCTCTAGGGGATACCAAACCAGTTACTGATGTCTCTAGAGGATACCTAACTAGTGACTGATGTCTCTAGGGGATACCTAACTAGTGACTGATGTCTCTAGGGTGATACCTAACCAGTTACTGATGTCTCTAGGGGATACCTAACCAGTTACTGATGTCTCTAGGGGATACCTAACTAGTGACTGATGTCTCTAGGGGATACCGAACTAGTTACTGATGCCTCTAGGGGATACCTAACCAGTTACTGATGTCTCTAGGGGATACCTAACTAGTTACTGATGTCTCTAGGGGATACCTGACTAGTAACTGATGTCTCTAGGGGATACCTAACCAGTTACTGATGTCTCTAGGGAATACCTAACCAGTTACTGATGTCTCTAGGGGGTACCTAACCAGTTACTGATGTCTCTAGGGGATACCTAACCAGTTACTGATGTCTCTAGGGGATACCTAACCAATTACTGATGTCTCTAGGGGATACCTAACTAGAGACTGATGTCTCTAGGGGATACCTAACTAGTGACTGATGTCTCTAGGGGGATACCTAACCAGTTACTGATGTCTCTAGGGGATACCTAACCAGTTACTGATGTCTCTAGGGGATACCTAACCAGTTACTGATGTCTCTAGGGGATACCTAACCAATTACTGATGTCTCTAGGGGATACCTAACTAGTGACTAATGTCTCTAGGGGATACCTAACTAGTGACTGATGTCTCTAGGGGGATACCTAACCAGTTACTGATGTCTCTAGGGGATACCTAACCAGTTACTGATGTATCTAGGGGATACCTAACCAGTTACTGATGTCTCTAGGGGATACCTAACCAGTTACTGATGTCTCTAGGGGATACCTAACCAATTACTGATGTCTCTAGGGGATACCTAACTAGTGACTGATGTCTCTAGGGGGATACCTAACCAGTTACTGATGTCTCTAGGGGATACCTAACCAGTTACTGATGTCTCTAGGGGATACCTAACCAATTACTGATGTCTCTAGGGGATACCTAACTAGTGACTGATGTCTCTAGGGGATACCTAACTAGTTACTGATGTCTCTAGGGGGATACCTAACCAGTTACTGATGTCTCTAGGGGATACCTAACCAGTTACTGATGTATCTAGGGGATACCTAACCAGTTACTGATGTCTCTAGGGGATACCTAACCAATTACTGATGTCTCTAGGGGATACCTAACTAGTGACTGATGTCTCTAGGGGATACCTAACTAGTTACTGATGTCTCTAGGGGGATACCTAACCAATTACTGATGTCTCTAGGGGATACCTAACTAGTGACTGATGTCTCTAGGGGATACCTAACCAGTTACTGATGTCTCTAGGGGATACCTAACCAGTGACTGATGTCTCTAGGGGATACCTAACCAGTTACTGATGTCTCTAGTGGATACCTAACTAGTGACTGACGTCTCTAGGGGATACCTAACTAGTGACTGACGTCTCTAGGGGATACCTAACTAGTGACTGATGTCTCTAGGGGATACCTAACTAGTGACTGATGTCTCTAGGGGGATACCTAACTAGTAACTGATGTCTCTAGGGGATACCTAACTAGTGACTGATGTCTCTAGGGGATACCTTACCAGTTACTGATGTCTCTAGTGGATACCTAACTAGTGACTTACGTCTCTAGGGGATACCTAACTAGTGACTGACGTCTCTAGGGGATACCTAACTAGTGACTGACTTCTCTAGGGGATACCAAACCAGTTACTGATGTCTCTAGAGGATACCTAACTAGTGACTGATGTCTCTAGGGGATACCTAACTAGTGACTGATGTCTCTAGGGTGATACCTAACCAGTTACTGATGTCTCTAGGGGATACCTAACTAGTTACTGATGTCTCTATGGGATACCTAACCAGTTACTGATGTCTCTATGGGATACCTAACCAGTTACTGATGTCTCTAGGGGATACCTAACCAGTTACTGATGTCTCTAGGGGATACCTAACCAGTTACTGATGTCTCTAGGGGATACCTAACTAGTGACTGATGTCTCTAGGGGATACCGAACTAGTTACTGATGCCTCTAGGGGATACCTAACCAGTTACTGATGTCTCTAGGGGATACCTGACTAGTTACTGATGTCTCTAGGGGATACCTAACCAGTTACTGATGTCTCTAGGGGATACCTAACCAGTTACTGATGTCTCTAGGGGATACCTAACTAGTTACTGATGTCTCTAGGGGATACCTAACTAGTTACTGATGTCTCTAGGGGATACCTAACCAGTAACTGATGTCTCTAGGGGATACCTAACCAGTAACTGATGTCTCTAGGGGATACCAAACCAGTTACTGATGTCTCTAGGGGATACCTAACCAGTTACTGATGTCTCTAGGGGATACCTAACCATGCCAGTTACTGATGTCTCTAGGGGATACCTAACCAGTGACTGATGTCTCTAGGGGATACCTAACCAGTGACTGATGTCTCTAGGGGATACCTAACCAGTTACAGATGTCTCTAGGGGATACCTAACCAGTTACTGATGTCTCTAGGGGATACCTAACCAGTTACTGATGTCTCTAGGGGATACCTAACTAGTGACTGATGTCTCTAGGGGATACCTAACCAGTGACTGATGTCTCTAGGGGATACCTAACCAGTAAATGATGTCTCTAGGGGATACCTAACCAGTAACTGATGTCTCTAGGGGATACCTAACCAGTTACTGATGTCTCTAGGGGATACCTAACCAGTTACTGATGTCTCTAGGGGATACCTAACCAGTTACTGATGTCTCTAGGGGATACCTAACTAGTAACTGATGTCTCTAGGGGATACCTAACTAGTTACTGATGTCTCTAGTGGATACCTAACTAGTGACTGATGTCTCTAGGGGATACCTAACCAGTGACTGATGTCTCTAGGGGATACCTAACCAGTTACTGATGTCTCTAGGGGATACCTAACTAGTGACTGATGTCTCTAGGGGATACCTAACCAGTTATTGATGTCTCTAGGGGATACCTAACTAGTTAATGATGTCTCTAGGGGATACCTAACCAGTTACTGATGTCTCTAGGGGATACCTAACCAGTGACTGATGTCTCTAGGGGATACCTAACCAGTTACTGATGTCTCTAGTGGATACCTAACTAGTGACTGACGTCTCTAGGGGATACCTAACTAGTGACTGACGTCTCTAGGGGATACCTAACTAGTGACTGATGTCTCTAGGGGATACCTAACTAGTGACTGATGTCTCTAGGGGGATACCTAACTAGTGACTGATGTCTCTAGGGGGATACCTAACCAGTTACTGATGTCTCTAGGGGATACCTAACCAGTTACTGATGTCTCTAGGGGATACCTTACCAGTTACTGATGTCTCTAGTGGATACCTAACTAGTGACTTACGTCTCTAGGGGATACCTAACTAGTGACTGACGTCTCTAGGGGATACCTAACTAGTGACTGACTTCTCTAGGGGATACCAAACCAGTTACTGATGTCTCTAGAGGATACCTAACTAGTGACTGATGTCTCTAGGGGATACCTAACTAGTGACTGATGTCTCTAGGGTGATACCTAACCAGTTACTGATGTCTCTAGGGGATACCTAACTAGTTACTGATGTCTCTATGGGATACCTAACCAGTTACTGATGTCTCTATGGGATACCTAACCAGTTACTGATGTCTCTAGGGGATACCTAACCAGTTACTGATGTCTCTAGGGGATACCTAACCAGTTACTGATGTCTCTAGGGGATACCTAACTAGTGACTGATGTCTCTAGGGGATACCGAACTAGTTACTGATGCCTCTAGGGGATACCTAACCAGTTACTGATGTCTCTAGGGGATACCTGACTAGTTACTGATGTCTCTAGGGGATACCTAACCAGTTACTGATGTCTCTAGGGGATACCTAACCAGTTACTGATGTCTCTAGGGGATACCTAACTAGTTACTGATGTCTCTAGGGGATACCTAACTAGTTACTGATGTCTCTAGGGGATACCTAACCAGTAACTGATGTCTCTAGGGGATACCTAACCAGTAACTGATGTCTCTAGGGGATACCAAACCAGTTACTGATGTCTCTAGGGGATACCTAACTAGTGACTGATGTCTCTAGGGGATACCGAACTAGTTACTGATGCCTCTAGGGGATACCTAACCAGTTACTGATGTCTCTAGGGGATACCTGACTAGTTACTGATGTCTCTAGGGGATACCTAACCAGTTACTGATGTCTCTAGGGGATACCTAACCAGTTACTGATGTCTCTAGGGGATACCTAACTAGTTACTGATGTCTCTAGGGGATACCTAACTAGTTACTGATGTCTCTAGGGGATACCTAACCAGTAACTGATGTCTCTAGGGGATACCTAACCAGTAACTGATGTCTCTAGGGGATACCAAACCAGTTACTGATGTCTCTAGGGGATACCTAACCAGTTACTGATGTCTCTAGGGGATACCTAACCAGTTACTGATGTCTCTAGGGGATACCTAACCAATTACTGATGTCTCTAGGGGATACCTAACTAGTTACTGATGTCTCTAGTGGATACCTAACTAGTGACTGATGTCTCTAGGGGATACCTAACCAGTGACTGATGTTTCTAGGGGATACCTAACCAGTAACTGATGTCTCTAGGGGATACCTAACTAGTGACTGATGTCTCTAGGGGATACCTAACCAGTTATTGATGTCTCTAGGGGATACCTAACTAGTTAATGATGTCTCTAGGGGATACCTAACCAGTTACTGATGTCTCTAGGGGATACCTAACCAGTGACTGATGTCTCTAGGGGATACCTAACCAGTTACTGATGTCTCTAGTGGATACCTAACTAGAGACTGACGTCTCTAGGGGATACCTAACTAGTGACTGACGTCTCTAGGGGATACCTAACTAGTGACTGATGTCTCTAGGGGATACCTAACTAGTGACTGATGTCTCTAGGGGGATACCTAACTAGTGACTGATGTCTCTAGGGGGATACCTAACCAGTTACTGATGTCTCTAGGGGATACCTAACCAGTTACTGATGTCTCTAGGGGATACCTAACTAGTGACTTACGTCTCTAGGGGATACCTAACTAGTGACTGACGTCTCTAGGGGATACCTAACTAGTGACTGACTTCTCTAGGGGATACCAAACCAGTTACTGATGTCTCTAGAGGATACCTAACTAGTGACTGATGTCTCTAGGGGATACCTAACTAGTGACTGATGTCTCTAGGGTGATACCTAACCAGTTACTGATGTCTCTAGGGGATACCCAACTAGTTACTGATGTCTCTATGGGATACCTAACCAGTTACTGATGTCTCTAGGGGATACCTAACCAGTTACTGATGTCTCTAGGGGATACCTAACTAGTGACTGATGTCTCTAGGGGATACCGAACTAGTTACTGATGCCTCTAGGGAATACCTAACCAGTTACTGATGTCTCTAGGGGATACCTGACTAGTTACTGATGTCTCTAGGGGATACCTAACCAGTTACTGATGTCTCTAGGGGATACCTAACCAGTTACTGATGTCTCTAGGGGATACCTAACTAGTTACTGATGCCTCTAGGGGATACCTTACCAGTTACTGATGCCTCTAGGGGATACCTAACCAGTTACTGATGTCTCTAGGGGATACCTAACCAGTTACTGATGTCTCTAGGGGGTACCTAACCAGTTACTGATGTCTCTAGGGGATACCTAACCAGTTACTGATGTCTCTAGGGGATACCTAACCAATTACTGATGTCTCTAGGGGATACCTAACTAGTGACTGATGTCTCTAGGGGATACCTAACTAGTGACTGATGTCTCTAGGGGGATACCTAACCAGTTACTGATGTCTCTAGGGGATACCTAACCAGTTACTGATGTCTCTAGGGGATACCTAACTAGTTACTGATGTCTCTAGGGGATACCTAACCAGTTACTGATGTCTCTAGGGGATACCTTACCAGTTACTGATGTCTCTAGGGGATACCTAACCAGTTACTGATGTCTCTAGTGGATACCTAACTAGTGACTTACGTCTCTAGGGGATACCTAACTAGTGACTGACGTCTCTAGGGGATACCAAACCAGTTACTGATGTCTCTAGAGGATACCTAACTAGTGACTGATGTCTCTAGGGGATACCTAACTAGTGACTGATGTCTCTAGGGTGATACCTAACCAGTTACTGATGTCTCTAGGGGATACCTAACTAGTTACTGATGTCTCTATGGGATACCTAACCAGTTACTGATGTCTCTAGGGGATACCTAACCAGTTACTGATGTCTCTAGGGGATACCTAACTAGTGACTGATGTCTCTAGGGGATACCGAACTAGTTACTGATTCCTCTAGGGGATACCTAACCAGTTACTGATGTCTCTAGGGGATACCTAACTAGTTACTGATGTCTCTAGGGGATACCTGACTAGTTACTGATGTCTCTAGGGGATACCTAACCAGTTACTGATGTCTCTAGGGGATACCTAACCAGTGACTGATGTCTCTAGGGGATACCTAACTAGTTACTGATGTCTCTAGGGGATACCTAACTAGTTACTGATGTCTCTAGGGGATACCTAACCAGTTACTGATGTCTCTAGGGGGTACCTAACCAGTTACTGATGTCTCTAGGGGATACCTAACCAGTTACTGATGTCTCTAGGGGATACCTAACCAATTACTGATGTCTCTAGGGGATACCTAACTAGTGACTGATGTCTCTAGGGGATACCTAACTAGTGACTGATGTCTCTAGGGGGATACCTAACCAGTTACTGATGGCTCTAGGGGATACCTAACCAGTTACTGATGTCTCTAGGGGATACCTAACCAGTTACTGATGTCTCTAGGGGATACCTAACCAGTTACTGATGTCTCTAGGGGATACCTAACCAATTACTGATGTCTCTAGGGGATACCGAACTAGTGACTGATGTCTCTAGGGGATACCTAACTAGTGACTGATGTCTCTAGGGGGATACCTAACCAGTTACTGATGTCTCTAGGGGATACCTAACCAGTTACTGATGTCTCTAGGGGATACCTAACTAGTTACTGATGTCTCTAGTGGATACCTAACCAGTTACTGATGTCTCTAGGGGATACCTAACCAGTTACTGATGTCTCTAGGGGATACCTAACCAGTTACTGATGTCTCTAGGGGATACCTAACCAGTTACTGATGTCTCTAGGGGATACCTAACCAATTACTGATGTCTCTAGGGGATACCTAACTAGTGACTGATGTCTCTAGGGGATACCTAACTAGTGACTGATGTCTCTAGGGGGATACCTAACCAGTTACTGATGTCTCTAGGGGATACCTAACTAGTTACTGATGTCTCTAGGGGATACCTAACCAGTTACTGATGTCTCTAGGGGATACCTAACCAGTTACTGATGACTCTAGGGGATACCTAACTAGTGACTGATGTCTCTAGGGGATACCTGTCCAGTTACTGATGTCTCTAGGGGATACCTAACCAGTTACTGATGTCTCTAGGGGATACCTAACCAGTTACTGATGTCTCTAGGGGATACCTAACTAGTGACTGATGTCTCTAGGGGGATACCTAACCAGTTACTGATGTCTCTAGAGGATACCTAACCAGTTACTGATGTATCTAGGGGATACCTAACCAAAGTATTAAGAGTATTTGATTCTACCTTATTGGGTCTTGAGAAGAAGATTCTTGAAATTTCAGTCGATTTGACCCTTTTTAACTCCGCCCATCAGACCCTGGGGGTCAATCAGGGCCAACATGTACATACCATCAAACTGTCATCCCATGCTGATAAGGCTAACCAAATTAGAATGAATTTCAATAGAAATTCAACAAATCAGTCTAAAATGTGATTTCCCTATATGACTATAGTAAAGTTTACCCCCTCCCCAGGGGCAAATCTGAGACCCCAGGGTCATGAAATTCACAATTTGGTAAAGCACCTTAAGACCCTTCCATCTATGAAGAGTATATGATTCTACCTTATTTGAGTATTGAGAAGAAGATTTTTGAATTTTCGGTCAATTTGACCCTTTCTGGCCCCGCCCATCAGCCCCTGGGCTCAATCAGGGCCAACATGTACATACCATCAAACTGTCATCCCATGCTGATAATGTTAACTAAATTAGAATGAATTCCAATACACATCCAACAAATCATAGTCTAAAATGTGATTTCTCTATATACACTATAGTAAAGTTTACCCCCTCTCCAGGGGCAAACGTGAGATCCCAGGGTCATGAAATTCACAATTTTGGTAAAGCACCTTAAGACCCTTCCATCTATGAAGAGTGTTTGATTCCGCCATATCTGAGAGTAGAGAAGAAGATTTTTGAATTTTTAGTCAATTTGACTCTTTTTGGCCCCACCCCTCAGGCCCCTGGTCACAATTTTAGTTGACCTTTAGCCATAGAAGCTCCCTGCCAAATTTCATTGAATTTGGTCCAGTGGTTTTGGAAAAGAAGTTGAAAATGTAAATTGTTTACGGACGCACGACGGATGACGTACGACGCATGAAGACGGACAAAAGGGGATTTGAGACTTTGTCTCAGGTGACCTAATAAAATGTATTGATAAAATATTTTCTTTTTTCATTTTGCAATATTTCAATATTTATACAACGTAATAACCAAAGATTGATAACTGTACACTAAAGATAGCATAGTGTTTGTAGCCAGGGTGAAACACTTTGTTATTTCAGGTGTTGAATTCCACTAATCAACACTCCGGGCTAGTAAGATTTTATGACAGAGGTAGTGATTTTTGTCACTACTTTAAATCATACAGACTGTGTTCATGTTTTAATTCCAGACCTGTAAGTGAAAGGCTTGTGCCAGATATTTAAAAATGATTTTGGGTTAGGACTTCCCAGACTTTACAAAAATAAAGAAAAATATATGGGCTCACTACTCAGCATGAACAGTAAATAAGATTATAAAGGTGAAAAACACCAAATTCTACCTGATCTGGAAATTGTCGTATGCTCTCCACGAGGTACTGATAAGACTTCCAGTCCCTGGCCAACACCTGTCCCATAACCGGGATCACTTGGAAGGAATAGTTGTCATACACACTGTCAAAATAAAAGCAGATCAGCAAAATATTAATATTAATAGCAATATCATCCCTAGATAATAAAATTTTGTATACAAATATGGAGAAGGGTGGGTTTCTCTATGTTTGAGGCTTCCAATTTTGCAAGTTTTATAAAAACATTACAACAAAGAAAATTGTTTCTCAGACTATATTTATTTTTTACTTTCAATGTGTTATTTGTTTGCATCTTTTTCTGTCTTTGAAAAAGAAGAATGATGCATGACAATAAAAAAAGACCTACCTGCGGAGAAGTGGGTTGGAAACTTGACTAAACTCCAGACACATAAACCGTCCTCCAGGTTTTAATACCCGATAAGCTTCTTCTACCACCTGTCAGTGAATTAATATTTCAAATAACAGTAATTGGACAGGGAAATGTAGGATATTTATCCTAGAATATAAGCCAAGGGGCCAACACATAACATAATCAATGTAGGGGTTGACTTCACATAGAATAATAAAGTAGAACTTTTTCTGACTGCAATAGACCTGGAAGGGTTTATCATAAGTCATGGACATATATTGCAAGGTAAATATGGTTACAAACAAGGGGCCCAGTGGGCCTGTACCACTTACCTGGTATTCACTTTTGTGATGATTCTCATGACATGTACATGATTACAGAAATAAAAGTCAATTTTGGAGATCAAAGTCTGGACATTTACACTCCAAGTTCTACATCTTGTTTTATTTTATTATCAATGAATAATAAATGTTGCCATCAAATGCACTCAAACTTAAATGAAGGCAAAACATGGCCAAGGGAAGTAACTTCATGTCAGAAAAAATCCTTTTTGTTGCTACATCTTCAATACACAAACAGATTAATTACCAGGCATGACAGAAAAAACCCAAACCTGCAAAAACCTCCAAAAGAGATTTCTTTAATCATTTCTATACTGTCTAGTTTTTGTTACCACTGTAAAAGTAGCACCCTACCTTGTCTATGTGAGTACAGTTCCGGATGCCAAAAGCTATAGTATAAGCATCAAACAGGTTGTCCTCAAACGAGAGACTCTCAGCATTTCCTTGAACCCATGACAGGCCTGCCATCAACAAACATGTTGAGTTATAATAAGGATATCGATAAAATACCTGTATATGACTACAAGCCATTCACATGAGAAAAAAAACGGACATTGCTTCTTCTTTCAACATGCTTAGATTTTATCTTATGTATGAACGTTTCATGTAAACTAAATTTAGAACAAAAGAATTATATCTACAGGCTTCCATTAAGCCTTGTTTGGTCAATTTGTAAATATGAAGTGACTTTTCACATTTGTAATTTGAGTCCCTGCTAAGACTCATGCTTTTTGTATGGGATTGATAATTTGTGTATCCTCTAATATATCTTTTGAGGTGTTGTGGACTCTCCAGAGAAAAATTACTGATATGTCTATGGCTAATCTAAATGTCTCACCTTCAACTAATCCCATTTCAACAGCTCTTGCTTTTCCGACTTCCAGCATTTCTTTGTTGATATCACAGACAGTTACATGGGTTTTTGGTGGTGTGACCTTTGAGTCATCCTCTTCTTCAGAAGAGTCTGATGATGATTCAGAAGTTGACAGATATGGATCCTCCATATAATGTTCAGGAATACCAAAAGCTTGTGCTGAAATGTCCTTTGTTAAATCAAAGTCTGAACCATCATCTGATTCTGTATTTGATGTTCCATTTCTTTTCTCCAATGATTTCGAATATTTCAGGAATCTGAAAGCAATATCACCTGTGAATAGAAACCAGAAAATATACAAGCTGACTTTGATTAATTTCATTTTATTTCAAATTCAATTTTGTGAGCTTTGAAATGAAAACAAATTTAAGATACCTTTCTTTCTCAAATAAGTCAGAAAATTTGAATTTTTACCGATTTTAATGTCAAAAATGGTGTAGCACAAAATCAAACAGAGAAAGCTTTTTTCAATTCATGACATAACCTTGTTGCTCATATTATGACATCACAAATTCACAATTGCTTTCTGACTGGCATAGCCATTAAAAAATGCTCAAGGACATCTAATGATATGTAAAAAATAATACATGGGCAAATTCATCTGTTATTATGATGAAAATATATATTTCATTGAATGCATATCATTGAGGTATACATGCATGTACATTACGTAGATATATGGATTTGATTGTCTTGAGAGGGAGAGTGATAACTGGGTAAACGATCTATGGTGTCAGGTCCGATCTATATCCTGAGGGTGGTTTAAATTTATATAATGTTTCTTAGGAACCCGAGAAATGTGAGAGTAAATACCGGTATGCATCATAGTAGGATAATTAAATTAGGAGTACATATGGCATGTTGTATCAATAAGTAGTTATTGATATGGTCTAAAGATTTCTATCCTGTTTTCTTATAATTTCACTCTTATCTGTACTACTCTTACAACATAAGAGGATGCTGGTCGGTCTGCTTTATCATTATCTGACATCATTGTGCAGATTGTGAAGTTTCTTGCTGTGTAATCCTCTAATATTGTTGGAGTACAACCTGTATAAGACCTTTAGTGTGATATATCCAGTTTAACAACTACTGGTCTAGTGGTTTCCCTAAATACAAATAATATGTATATCTAGGTGAAGGCCTAGGTTGAACAACTACATTGATAACTTTTGCTAATCAGTAATATGACCATAACAACAGTTATCGGATCAGATTTATTTTTCATTACATAACCTTACTGAACTTGAAGCCCATCTAGACCTCCAGGAGGTCTGGCATATAGTCTATATTGTTCTGACCACTGTCAGCCAGAAACGTACTTCATTTTTACAACTTTAAAAAAAATAGGGCCATTGATATTGCATCTTGAGACAATATATGAACTGAGAAGATGGTACATTTTGTCTTACGCCAGGAGATATCACTGTACCTGTGCCCCCAGCCACATCCAGCAGTTGTGTCCCCGGATGTGGAGCTAATTTGTTTATAAACTGGTCCTTCCACACTCGATGGACACCCATACTCATAGCGTCGTTCATCAAGTCATAACTGCCAGCAACATTTTTAAACACTTCATAAACTGGAAAAAAAGACAAACCCTTTGAATACCTATAATTAAGTAGGCAATAATTTAAATCGTGATGCATGGATCAGTTACAAACAGTTTAATCTAAATGTTACAAACATGAAACTGAAGTTATATCAGAAAGTAAGAACTGATGTTATTTTATTAACATATCATGCAGTGTCTCTGGAAAAAGACAAATTTAAGCTTAAGTTCTAAAAAGGCGTTCCAGAATGGCAATCCTCTGTGCTAATGCTTAGTCAGTGACATTGAACAATGTCAATGGAGCAATGCGAAATTGCATCAGTAACGCAAAATACCTCTTTCTTCTTTATCGTGTTCTGGTATCGATTCGTAACCGAAATGTGTTTGCTTGGATTCAAAATCATCCTTGGGTTGACTTTTTCTGTTTACAGCGAAGGATAAAGATCGCTTACACTGTTTAAGTGTGTGTGTGATCTTTACCCGGCAACGTAAAGCGTGAATTCGTATGGGCGCCGCCATATTGAATTGAGTATTCATCATAGTCAGACAAATATAAAATTAATCCAGTATGATACTTGATATTTATAAATCTATATTTCATTCAGACCTTTAATTTTAGATGTAATATCAAAGTAAAATATTTCTAATATTTTAAGTACATCCAATATGCTAGTTTAGCATAATTCTTTTTGAATAATTAATGATTACTCTTACCTCAAATTCGGATGTTATCTAGATATATGATACGTAAATGTGTAACAAACCAAAGGCGTTCCGATAACTACAGGCTGCAGTTGCAACATGGAGGACGCAGACGGCTCTTTGGCCGAAAGGGAACGATTTTTGCAGTGTTTCCGACGTTTGAATGGATTTAACTATCGCCAAGAAGATGAAGGGTCGAGGACTAACTTCAATTTACTTCTTGACGAAATTAATTCAAAGGAATATTATATGCGGATCGTCAGAGAAGATGTATGTTTATTTCCAGAATATATCAGATGCCTGAGATGGTAACTGAAATGAAATTATCATGAGTCACGGTTATAAATGGACATGTTGTTTTGACTACCGCATAGAAACCGTTTTTTTAATAATTTGTCTTTTGAAAGTTCCGTTAATATTTCAATCCGCAATCATAATTGATAATCGTTAATTGCAGAGGGTTTCACGGCACATTTTATATATATTAACGCAGGTGCCTGACTCGTTTTATAAAATAAAAGCATATAAGAGTACATATAAATATCTCATTTTTATGTACTGTTATATGTTATTATTTTATAAAGCGAGTCAGGCAAAAAGCAGATCTCTGATGGAGCATGCCATATAGGGAGTAGGAGGGGACCTTACGCCACAAACAAACAAAAAATAGTCGGATAAAAAAAATTAGTCTCACACCAGTATAACCCATCCCACCAATAGATATCCTTGACATGAAACGGGTCATACTAGGCTATGTTTTTTATCTGACAATTATTTTAGGTCGGCGCCTAGGCCCTACCTCCTGCGGATGGCTCAGGAGGCCTAGCTTATAGGTAGATATGTGTCGCATCGCACCTGAGATCCAGGTTTGATTCCTGTTAAAACACTCTGTAAGACTAAGAATGTGTTTCGGTCCCTGTTCTTTCACTTTCTATTTAGCTTAAAAACGGGCAAGGTACATTTTGTTTTGGATTATGGGCAGTCTGATTGTATTTATAACTCATGATCATTCAATCTAAATCTGTACTCCCAATGCAAGATCAATCGTATCACTAATATAGGATTTGAGATGAACCTCCCTATAATTAAGAATTGATACTTTTAAATATGTTATATATATCAAGAACATATTTTTCTGATAATTTTTATGAGTATGAAGTAGTCTAAGAGTAAAGATGAAAAGCATAACTAACAAGAAAAAAACAGGTGATATTTAATGGAAGACATTGGGTTTCTTGTTTATTGCAAGATCTGTTATATTTGTATGTCACATTTTATAACATTGTATGGACGATTGATTGCACGTCACAATCATAATAATTACTTATCTTCCTTGACAGATGTTTTTGATTTTTAGATACTTTTTAGGGTGATTTGGCAGATTTTCATAAGCAAATTAACTGCAAATTTTCTTTTGTAGGAAGCTAACAAACTTATAACCAAGTTTTGTAGTGTTGTCCCATTGTATGAAGAACGATTCCTGGTCAAAATTTGTCAAGCCATTTTCAACTTTACAGCAAAGCAACAGGTAAAATAATATTAAACAGTAAATACATGCATGTTTATATCACTCAGTATGAATTAGATCATTTTAATTGTTTTAATTTGCAATGTAATACTGATGACAGTAGTTATGCACATTTTGCCCAATGCCATGATTGATGTTTTAATGCATCTTATTTTATAATTAGAACTTAAGAAGAATGTACCTTTTTCTGCAGTATATTAACATATATTAACTTTGATTCTGTCTCAAGTATATATAATGTATTAATTTAACATAGTCATAATATTAGAAATTGGGTGCGTCTAGTTATCAACACTGTTAGTTCTGTGCCCAATGGAATCATGTGTCCTCAGTTTGGATAAGGAACATTCAAATTATGCATTACAATCTAGCACTTAAAAACAATGTGTGAATATATACTATACACAATCTTACAGTTTTGACTTTAACCATTTGATAAATTTGAGATATTTTGAACAGCTGAAGCTTACAGTTCAGACACTGCATTTAGTGACAGAGTATCTGATATCAGCTCTACAGAGATGTCAGCCTTGGACTCTATCAGAGATCCTTATGGCCCTTGGGGCAGTTGTGTATGAATGCTGTGGCCAACTTACAAAGGTACTGTATGAACAATTTCTGAAGTCAGTTATTGTCCTTCAATATGCTATATCCATTGTTATGTATAACATATATGTAATTTTGCATTAGTGTGGGGAACCATACTCTCTTTGGAGTTTGGGATAGCAACTCTTTGTAAAAATTTTGGCTCCATGAATTCAAATGTTTGTATACAGTTCAAAAGTGGCTTATATCTTGTGTCAAAAACTGGTTCACATCAACAAAATGACAAACAGATGCTGAAATCACATCTGATGAAAAGTGTGAAACATCAAACAAAACTGACCACATCTGTATGTACCATGAAGTATCAATGTTTTTCTTACAGTACCATGACACATTCCTCAACAAGACCCAGGGTGTGTTGATTCCATTGTTGTCGGAGCAGGGCAGTGATGAGGATGTCTTACGAGGCGTTATCCAGTGTATAGAAAATCTCACCATTAAGTATGTCAAGTTTGGTTAGAAAATAACACAGTTATCGTACCCATATCAGTATTATGATAATCTGTAGTTAAATTAGATTGAGTAAGCATGAATAAGGAACACATTTTTAGTTAACTGTGTATTTGAGCTCTGTCTTCTATGTTTCCACACGATGAGATTGTACTGTTTCAGTCAGTAAAAGCAGCCAAGTTGTATAATGATACTTGTGGTGTTACAGAGTGGCTGACCAATCATACCTGGAGGATCAGCACATACTGACATGCTTTGAAGTGTTCATGAACATTCTCCACACAGTTCCTGTTAGCAAGATGGAGATGAATACACAGTGCAAGGTAGGAAGTATTTCAACATTTTAAAAAGGTCACTAAGGTGAGGGACATTACACTTTGATATTATTGCTAGATTCAAATTGCTTAATTGTATATACTAACAAATGTATTGTAACATAATGTATTGACAAAACGCGCGATGTTGGTGACACCGCTTCTAAAGAAGCATACCGCTTTCTAAAAGCGCTGCCGTCTTTTTCGTCTATAGGGTCTTGGTGTGATATTATATATCATTCAAAACGTGTTTTAATGTAAATTCTATTTGTGTCAATTATAAGTGGTATATCGAAAGATAAACACGTTTTATATTGCTTAAACAACCTCAAATATGCCCAAATAACGCTTGTAACGCGTAACATCTTCGGGCTTAGTCGTTTAAAAAAGAATATTTAAAAACGCGCCAAAGGTGGACACAAACTAAAAAAATGACGTATGGAAGTGAAAATGACGTCTTTATGACGTCAGATGATTTCAACAGTGTAGCGAATCTGCAAATGAGATAAAATATACCCAAACCAGCTCCACTCAACATGTAACGCTGGGCCGAGAAAAAAAACGGTAAAAGTTTAAGGTTTTACTGGGGGAAAATGGTAAGTCATTTTAATTATCTTAAGAAAATTTTCTTTTCAAAACAACGTTTTCATTTAGAAGAGGTAAATTTAGAATTTCCGTAAATTGTCCAGCAGCTAATTTTGTGTCATTTCTTGCATATATAAGGGTTTTGGTGACATTTTATAGTGGATTACCAGATACAAAATTAAGAAATTATATCATATGAAAAATGTGTCTGTACTGAATATTACGAAACATCTTTCGTTTTGATAATGCGACTAATAATAAAAAAACGATACCATAGTTATAAATTTCCGTAAAATGTCCACTTAAATATGCAGACGCATTAAAAACGTCATGTACGATAGTACGTCACGTTACACATTATTTAGTAGAAATCGTTTTCAAATCACATCTATAGCTCTGGAATGTGTATATCATTATCACTGTCAAAACAAAATATGACCCCCCCCCCCCCTCGGACTTCATAGCTAATAGCGAGTTTTTTTTTATTCTTTTCAAACGTTGGATCGCTCCCCCAGTCGTGGGTAAATATCCGCATATGTAATTGCGCCAGTCCGATTTACATGTATATCAATCCTACATTGTACTTTGTTGCGCTTTTGTCTACGATAACGCATGTGTTCTATATTAGGGTCGTAATTGGTAAAATCTGTGAAATAAAAATTATAGAAATATATAATTTTTTAATTACAGGATACTGGGGTACAATTGCCCTCTCTAACGTCCACGGAACGCATCAAATTATTCAAACAGAAGCGCGAAGAAAGTAGGAAAAGAAAACGCAGAGAATATTATGAAAAAGAGAAAAATCGCGTTAAAGTGAATCACAAAAATGTATCAAAGTCAGCACTGATCAAACGAAACCAACGTGCTAAAACCAAAGAACAAGAAGAAAAAAATAAAACGAAAAAGCTTAAAACTAAAGCACGTGTACAGAAATACAGAGAAAATAAAAAGAAAGCAAGCATAGGCGACAAAAACATGACAGACTCTGTAGAAAAATCTTTCAAAAATAGAATGAGCAAGTGTAGGTCTTTAATGCGTTTCAAAGAGAATCTACCGAATACTCCAGTGAGAAGAAGTGCGGTAATATCTGCATATTTAGATTCTAAATCTCCAACTGCAGAATTTCTTCGGAAAGAGAAAAAATGTGTTCCGCCTGAAGATATTGAAAATATCGAACTCGCGAATTGTGTACTCAATGACATGAAACAGGCTATTCAAAGTACCAAAACCAAACGCTCAGATGATGCCAGATCGTCTATTAATGTAATATGTGCGTCTGTTAACGGTCCTAATTCAGCAGAAAAGAAAATCCAAAAGAAAATAGCTCGCAAACTAGGTTTACCAGCTAGGCGTATTTCTGGCGGGAAACGTATTCGTCATCGGGTATTGACGTCTGAAAAATCTTCCTGGACGGAGACCTGTCGGAAAACACGCGCCGATAAAATATCGGACTCGGACAGGAAGAAAGCGTACGATTTCTGGACAGCTTCTCAAAATTCGCGACCAACCGGGAATAAGAATGACATCAAACGAGTAAGAATTCGTCCTAAATGTTACTCTAGTCACATGATCCATGTACTCGAGAAAACACAAACGGAAATTTATCTTGCTTTTAAAGCAGTGTATCCCAATGTAAAAATGTGTCAGAGAACATTTGAAAGGTGTAAACCTTACTATGTAATTCCAACGCGACAGAAAGATCGGAACACATGTTGTTGTAGATATCATGTCGAAACGAGAACTGTATTCAAAGACTGCATGGATTTCCGAAGAAATATGATAAAGCACAAATCGGAGGATGAAAAGGAACAATACCCAATATACGATCACTTGAAGGAAATTGTTCTGACAACATTCTGCAATCAAAGAGATGACAACATTGATTGTATCAACCGAGAATGCAAAAACTGTGGCGTAAATTTATTGTCATTTCATGCTGAAGAATATGATAAGTCTGACTCTACTCCACAAGTCACGTGGTCGAAATACGAATACGTTAGCATCAATGTGAAGAAAAACAAAGAAATAAAAAAAACTATGCTTAGTAAAGAAAACTACGGCACCAGGAGAGATGTTCTCGTATCTAAGACATTTATTAGTCTCATTTCCGGCCCATCAATTCCGCGCGAATTGGCAAACAACACAAATGAAAACCTTACTTGAAAATTTACCGATAAATGACTGCATTTGTATTCATGATTTTTCTGAAAACTTTTCATGCATCGAAAAAAATGAGCTTCAATCTAGTTATTTTCAGAAAAATGAAATCTCAATCCACGTTACTGTTATTCATGATGGAATAGACAGTACAGAAGATATGCCGAACATCGTTACAGAACACTTCTTTGTTATAAGTCCGGACTTAAATCACGACCAATACTTCACATATGCTGTCCAACGTCTGGTATCTGAATACCTTAAATCTATAGCTTATCCAACAGAAAAAATGCATGAATTTACAGACGGATGTCAAGCTCAATACAAAAGCCGTCACTGTATGGGTTCAGTGGCTCATGGCATGCGAAGATTTCGGGTACACCACATTAATCAGAAATTATTTTGAAACTTCGCATGGAAAGGGGCCCCAAGATGCTGCCGGGGGATGTTTCAAGCGGAAGGCGGAAATGGCAGTCATACGAGGAGCAGAGACTATCCAGTCTGCAAAAGACTTGTATAATTTTGGAAAAACCAAGTGTGAACAACCAAGTGAGACTGCTAATTGTAAGCAAAGACACTTCAGGTAAGTAAGTCTTACAAAAAAGTTTATGCCACAAATATTGTAGCATCTATATAGGCTAGCAGGCCCGTTGGAAGGAAATTCATAAATGCCGGGATGGGGTGTTAAGCTATATGTTGATGACAATAATTACTCTTTCATTACATGTGACAATTTCATCAACCTAAGGACGCCATAATAATTGGAGGGGTGGGGGGGGGGGGGGGGGGGGGGGGGGGGGGGGGTGCTTCCGTGTGTGCTTCCAATGGGGCTGAAGGGTAAAAAAATTGTATGGATGTCAGGCGCGGATCCAGAATTATTTTTCGGGGTTGGGGGGGGGGGGGGTCCAACCGTCAGAATTTTTCCAAGGGGGGGGGGGGGGGGGGGGGGGGGGTGAGCCTAGAAATCCAAGAATACATCATGGTTTTTGGTTGTTCTTTTTAAAATTTTAAAATTCCAGTTGGGCGGTCCGGACTCAAGTTTTATCCATGTCTTAATAAGGACGGATTCAGTAGTCATACATCAGGTTTTGAAATAAAACCAAACTTTACATCGTAAACTATTCATAAACAATGTAAAATATGTTACATTATACTTTTGGGCTTTCATGGAATTTTAACTGTTTTTCAGGTATATCGAGGCGGTTTCGCGTGAAACAAAGATACGGTTTAAACCAATCCCCCAAAACAGGAAAATACACCAAATAATAACCACCGGGAATCCCTCACTTCTGTTCATCCGTAATCTCTCGTGCTATACTTGCGATGAATGTATCGAGGGAAACTATGGATCTTGTGTTAATCAACACGTCGGGAAAACAACGACAGCAAACATCAGCCGGGAAAATGTCAACGACGCAGAAGTCGATGTAGATGATACGGAGGAAGAACCACACGAATTACTTGATTTATGTCAGCCCGGTAGCATACTCGCTGTATACACAGACGACCCTAATGAAGACTTTTATTTATTCAGAGCTGAAAGTCCGCCCGAAAAGCTGAAAAGGAAGACAAAAGACAGTTGGGGGGCGACATTTGAAAAAGGACATGAAATCATACGGGGGGTTTATTTTGAGGCCACGAATGTCGATTTTCGCTACCGTCTTTTAAATGACAGACATGCCGTGGTGCCATCATGTTCTGTGAGACACATTTTGAGGAATGCGAGTATGACCAATAAAACTCTTATCATCAGTAAAACCGACAACGAGGAAATATTGGCATCAATGTCAGAAGTTTTTCGAAATTAATGAAATTTGAAAGTCGCGAATTTGACATTACATCAACTGAATATAATGTATATTTGATTATTTGTGTGATTGAAGTATGTTTAAATTATATTTAGAATAAGGAAAATTGTTTGATGAAGAGTCACTGCATATTAAGACACCGCGTCAAGAAAGCGACGTCGCAAAAACGGCGTAAATATGTTACGCATATGGTCACCAACATCGCGCGTTACGTCATTACAACATAATGTAATAAAATGTTGTTCATCATAGAATGAACTACTTGGCAGATATCTTGCAATTGGGTCATAAACACAGAAAAGTAAGACGTGAAACTTGTTTATTCTGACACTGCTTGGGATTCCATGTAATGTACATGTATGTCAGATGTTAGTTTATCAGAAATGAATGTTATGATAATTATGTATTAACCTGCAGAATAACAAAATGCTTGTAGGACAGATCACACAGGTTTTTCCGTTAGACATGAAATCAGTGTACTTGCTATAGCTGTTTCTGATAGATTTGAATACATTAAATGTTGTTTATTCTACTTTTAAAGAATTGATGTTATGTATATTGAAGGTGTTGATCTGTTCCTTGAGAGGTCTACAGAATCTAGTAGCAGCAAAGAAAGTCATGCCAACAGATCAGCTGGGCAATCTACTAGCTGCAATTAGAGTAAGTCAGTCAGCTAGGCAGTCAAATAGATGCAATTTGTCTGTTAAGAGTAAGTCAGTCAATTACTCATTGGTCATTCTACCAGACTAATTTAGAGCTTTATGGAATCATGTTTTTAAGTTGATTTGGCACAATATCATTTTCATATTTTGTTTTAAATTGCAGAGTCACAGGGTTAATTGGATTTTAATTAATGTTTTGAGATGTTGTGTGTTCCCTATATGACTAGAATAAAATTCATTATTTCACCTTGCCAGGATAGGAACATATTTCCAAAAAAATAACTATTATAATATAATGTATCCACAAAAGTATTTAGCCCCAAGGAATATTCATCAAAATTAAAAACAACTCTGTAGCCTGTACCAATTGATAAAATCTATGTTTTCCAATCACCATGGTCATTTTTTTCTGAGGTTGTAATCATAAACAGCTAACAGGACTAGCTGGTATACTCTTCATAATATAGTGTGCCAATCATCTAAATTTGAACTTAAAACATAACAATTGATTTTAAAACTTTAAAATAGTAATGAAGCTAACCCCCTTAATTATCTCGATAGCCTGCAAAAGTGATATATCTAACACGAAAAAATGAACTGCCTCAAGATAAACAATAGTTTTCCTGCAGTAATAGATTATTTGCATGTGGCAACATGATACAAACCTTTTTTGTTTGTTTTTGTTTTTTTACCAGACATCTTATTTCTTCTGTTTAATGTTTTAGACATACATGTTTCATGGTGTTTCCAATTTCCCGGTGACTGTTCCTGAGCGTCTCTATCCGACACCTCTGAGTCAGTATGCTGTGCCATCCTTCAAGACATCAACACCACAAGGGGAACATAAAGCAGAAGAAGAATCTCAGGGTGCAGCTAAGTCACAAGCTGGTAAAAAAACCAGGAAAAAAAAGGCAAAGAAATCACCAGAGAAACTGAATAAAAATCAGAATGGTGAGGAGACAGCCTCAACCATAGATGGTGATATACAGGGTGAAAATCAAGGCTCATTAACGACTGTGGAACTAGGTTCATCATTGAGTACCAGACCTGTCTGGGCAAAGATCAGTAGTTCTGATTCTGATTATTCGGACACTGAGGGAGGTCAGGGGTCAAGAATGAGGTCATACCACACTAAGGTCAGACAGTGTGCACTGGCCTGTCTACACACAGTAATCAAGGTTGGTATCACAGATGATCTTTATTTAGAAATCAGCCTTTAGTATACAGCCCAAAATTTCAACAGACATATTATGGAATGCTTGTTATATATGATATTTTAATTTTTCTCTCTATGAAGTATTGGTTAACAGTTCTATAAAGTGATGTGGGAGGAAGCTGGAGTACCAGAAGAAACACTTACTTTGTTAACCCTTTCCTTATATTTTGTACAGACTACTGACCGACGGTTGATGTTTGGATACTGGTCATCTTTTATTCCTGACTCCAGTGCAGCTGGAAATAGTCCTCAGGTCCAGACACTCTTCACGATTATACTGAAGGATCCATCTCCAAAGGTTAGTTATAATAACTTTTCCCCCTCAAACCTATTATAAAATAACCTTTCAGAAAGCTCTGGACAATTGGTTACATTCTTTAGAGGTATCTCTGTAGTAGTAATTCAATTGTTTTTTACGAATTTAAGTAAATTGATAAACATATAAAGCTGACCGGTATAAAGTGTGGCTGATTTTACTGTGTTACAGTGTCGTATGGGAGCACTCGCAGCTTTGACTGCCTTGGTTGATGGAACAAAGACATTCCTGGCCGCAGCAGAGGACAGGTGTGTAGTTTTGTAGTCTCTCTTACATTACGGGTTTATTTCGGATTCTGTGTCATTTGCAAAGCAAACACATTTTCATCCCCACAAGGTTCCCATGCAGACTCTAATAAGGTAATGATTTGAATCTTGGAAAATTAAAGATATTTGATGCAGTGTTCGAAAGTAAAGGTGGTCCGATGGCCCGAGGCTATAGAAAACCTGGCCGGTCTATGTACAATTTCTAAATGTTGGCCCCAATGGCTATGAAAAGTTTGAGTCTTGACATACATTTCAATTCATGTAAACAACATCCTATATTTTCTGACAAACGATCATATGAAATCAGAGTTTACAATCAAGATATTTTAACTGAGAATAGTGCATTATTGGCTTCAAACATTTAAGTGAGTATGAACTTGATGATGCAAGCTTTTGCGTGATGCAGTTATGCTACTTTAAACAATATATGTTTACAAAATGGGTCTATCGAAAAATGACTTGGGCTAAGGATTTAAATTTTCTGTAGACCAATTTTCTAAGGAATTTTTATATATACTTTCAAACACTGTTGATGACAAATGTGATATGATATAAACAAAACATACTTTTACTCTTCCTTGTTTTCCTGTATAGTGAACAGACGACTGCCTTTACCCCATTCTCCTCCGTCCTTGGATCGACTATCAGGGAACTGCATCGCTGTTTATTACTAGCTCTGCTGTCAGAGAATTACCCGCTTACTCTCACACAACTTATCAAGGTCAGTAGTAGTTCTGGCATCAGAGAATTACCCGCTTACTCTCACACAACTTATCAAGGTGAGTAGTAGTTCTGGCATCAGAGAATTACCCACTTACTCTCACACAACTTATCAAGGTGAGTAGTAGTTCTGGCATCAGAGAATTACCCGCTTACTCTCACACAACTTATCAAAGTGAGAAGTAGTTCTGGCATCAGAGAATTACCCGCTTACTCTCACACAACTTATCAAGGTGAGTAGTAGTTCTGGCATCAGAGAATTACCCGCTTACTCTCACACAACTTATCAAGGTGAGTAGTAGTTCTGGCATCAGAGAATTACCCACTTACTCTCACACAACTTATCAAGGTCAGTAGTAGTTCTGGCATCAGAGAATTACCCACTTACTCTCACACAACTTATCAAGGTGAGTAGTAGTTCTGGCATCAGAGAATTACCCGCTTACTCTCACACAACTTATCAAGGTCAGTAGCTTTATTTAAAGAAAGCAGTAATTTAATATTATCTGTGTGCATGGCGAAAATATGATTGATACCACTGTATTTAAACAATTTGTTAAAATCAGCTGTTACATGGCTACATTTACTATGAAGTTAGTATTTAAAAATATCAATGAAAATGTTTCAATTTTGCTTCAAAAGACATATCCTCTAGGGCATGGGAAGTAATGCTGCTTTGCATTCTGTAGCTCATTGAATTAATGTATTCATGTAAATTATACATTGTTAGCTCAACTCTTCAAAGAAGAGGGAGAGCTAATGTTACCCCATCGTCGGCGTTGGTTTTCTAATATTAACATTTTGGTGCAAGTGTTGAAAGGCATATTGATAGTTGGTATAAGGGTCCCTGCAGGGTTGTACTATCCCCTCCCGGAGTCGAATTAATAGATTTTTTTGGGAAAAAAACCCTCTCACATCACTCTATATACAAACTTAGTGACAAAGTGATACTTAGTGCCTGTATAGCAATACTTCAGTAAAATCTGTAAATTAGACATTGATAGCAACCATTGCATGTTATGTTTACATTTTGAAAACGCTGTGGTCGATGTTTAGTGTGGTATATTGATTGTGTTTCTTCCTGTAGTGTATAGCGATCCTGATCGGTAATGTACCGTATCATCGCATGAAGCCTGGACTTCTGTCCAGAGTAATCAAGCTGGTCCGTAACTTCCTCAACCACAGAGGTAAGTACTGCTATTTACAATGACATTGATACCAGGAAGGTGCATCACATAGATTTTGACTTAATGTAAAAGGGACAGTGAAATAACACTAGTATACAGCTATGATATGGGTATCATCACAGTTGATAACACAACAATTTTTTTTTTTAAGTAAGCGAAATAAACTATTAGTCTGGATTTAACTTAAAGAAATATGTGTTAAAAACAAGAAGGCAATGTACGTTTTTTGTATTTCTATAAAAGCAATATTTTATGAATATAATATTGGCAATATCTACCTAATAATCATTATTATATACACAAACTGTTCACAGATCCAAATGTGCGAGTGGCATGTCTGACATGTTTTGGGGCAGTAGCTGCTATCCAGCCTCCACTGATGGAGATTTGCCACATCATTCAGCCGTCCAAACCTCCACTGTCAGCATCCATGTCACAATCATCTCAATCTAATACTGAAGTCAGTCAGCAACCAGAGTCTGAATCCAGAGATACTAGATTTAGTAATAACCAAGGAAATGATAATTCTTCAAATGATGGACAGCTCAGAAATCATTCTCCAGGGGTCGTGACCCCACCTGTGGGGCAAGGTTCTGGAGTTACATCCCCTGGGACTGTAACTCCTGTATTCACAGACAAGTTACTTCAGGCCCATGCTCGCGACACTTCCTGGCTCATCAAACTCTGCATGAAGAACATATTACCATATACAGATCACCATGGAGACTGGTCAGAGCCTCACTTAGAACCACTTCCTGTTAGATTGGAGTCTCTACAAGTACTGGCTCACCTCACAAAGGGCTACTTCCCTATCATCAGGTAAATGGAATAATATGTAAATATTTATGTGAAGTTTTACTTATTTGATAAGGAGGAGTTTCCCTGCAGTTAGTATCTCCCATCATAAAAAAGCTTAAAAATTTAAAATTGTATTATTTGGATTATCCATAAACAGTCAAATAAAATATATCATGATTATAATGACCAACATGTTTTTTGCAGGAATAGTCTTGCTGTACTCCGTGATTTGATACATAAGTGTATGCAAGACTCGGACCAAGTGGTCAGACTACACACAATCAAGGTAATCCTATTATGTAGTTGATTTTATACTAACAGTTGTAAACGTGCTATATGTAAGTTCAGATTTGCTGGAAAAAATATTGTCTGTTTTCTATCTAAGAAAAAACATATCTCTTTGAATGTGTTGTAATGGTTTGAATTCTGTGTGTTAAGCTACTGGATGTGTTAACACAAGTGCTACTGCAGGATGTGCAGGTGGCCGAGAGAGAGGGGCCTGAAAACCGAGTTAACGTAGACCTGGTGAGTAACAGTATGGGAAGTTTACAAATAGTCATCAGAAAAATTAAAGTAAAAAATGAAGTGAAACATCTTAATTCAAAAATGGTTGAAAATATAATATGCTTTAATTAAATACAACAGTATTACAATATATTTTTGCATTTGAAATTAGTTATATAACAAGTGTAATAAGTAATTTTAAAAGTTTTTTTTTCCTGTAATACACCATTGTTGCAATTTTGTTTTTACCAGACTGCAAAAAATAAGGTAATAAATCTTCATTATTAATCCATATGTTGATGATTTTTTCCCCTAAGGCCAAGGAGTTCTGGAGTTTCATGTTGATGGGGCCCTTACCCAACATATTACAGACAGAAACAAACAATGCTGTCCGAGCTACGTCATGTGACTGTATATCAAATGTTGGTCCAGAGGTGTTCGCTGTTTTACCTGTAAGATATCATAAGTGTGCCATCCAAATTGACACCAAAAACACCCATCACATGCTCTATAAAATAATGCTTTGGTTTTGTCTAATGAAATTAACCATTTTCTTTACAGTAATGTGAAAATTGATTGAAAAAATCCTTTGAAATGTTTCCTTTGGCCTCATGCAATATAATCCATGGTAACTTCATCTACTTTGGGTCAGATATTTTTTAACTGTACCATGGGAATGCATGAAGCATCTGTGTAAAAGAGCCTACCTGGTCAAAGGACCCCTAGTAAATAAATTACCCCTATCCAGATACATGGCAGTTGCATAGGCTTCCAACTGTTGATCACATGTTTACAAATTATTAACCTGTATCAATTTTCATATTGGTGCCCTGTAAACCAAACATGGAGCCCTTTGTTGGGAAAAATATTTTACATGAATTTATTTATTACTCCAATATTGCTATATATAAATGATTTCAAAAATGTTTCTGTTTTTAAATTTGTAGTACATTGTGTTACTATTTACACTTTACAGATGGACAAGAGAATTCTCTGTATTACACTGGTCTTGGGTCTGACATCAGATGAAGATAGAATTGTACGGTCAGCAGCTGTCAGGGCTGTCGGAGTTTATGTCCTCTTCCCTTGTCTCAGAGAGGTATGGTCAGGATAATCTTTTCCATTTTTTTGTGGGAACAGAGAGTAAATTATCATTTGGTGAAACTTCATTTGCTGCATTATTACAGATTTGTTGGGATCTCCTCCAGTGGTTTATGAATTATAGAGCACTTGACTTTGTCAAGAAAAGTACTCTCATCCAAATTTTGAACTAAACTTTTCGTTAAAGGGTTTTAGACACAAAAAGGTTAAAGTTGTCTATAGGTTAGTTTCTGAAAAGCCAGTCAAATTACCCTCACACTCCCGGGGTTGTGTATATACACGCTGAGATACAGGGCACAGCATGGGCCCATCTAGACAACTGACCTATATGCAAAATTTCATTCTGATAACGAGGTCGGTCAGCCTCCTATGTCACAGGTTCACTGCTGCCGAGATGATAGTATAACTAACCTTATAAACACCCAAATGTGTGTCGCATTAAATCACTATTTACACACTATCTACCAAAGGTTTTGTGATGTGGGAATACTTTACATTAATATATTGGGTTACAACAGTGAATTGGTTACATGTACTCCAGTGATGATCCCGTTATTCATTAAACAACTGTATTAAATTCAACTTTATTCCATAAGTTTTACAACTTATTGGATAAAATAGTATATAACATTAATGGACAAAGGCATCCACTCTTACATGATTTATAATTCAATAAGCTAATTTGTCAGATTTGTTACAGGGAAACAGAGAAATAATCATTAAAAATGAATATATTCTAATTAAAATCTTATAAAAAATCTTTCCTTTAGTTTATTTGCTAGTGATAAATATTTTCCTAAATTGTTAAGTTCTTTTATATTTTCTACTTTGAGTAACTGAATACGTTTAAACATACTATAGTATTTAAAATGATATGTTTTAATCAAATCAATACGAATGTCTGCGTAACATTTTCACCACATCAAATACATTTCCTTCATAACCTTCATAAAACATTCTTTAAGGAAATTGTCAAAAAAGGACGTTGTTTGAATACATTACTGTAAAATTGATCAGAACAGTAACTGATTTCTTCAAACATTTACCCAAGACTGACAGTTCAAAGTTACTGATTTAAATAAAGAATCCAAGGATCTTTAGTTTCCAACATGTCATCATAACATGCTTTGAGTAAAAAATTATCTGGACGCTTTAATTTCAACCAATATTTAAAAATTCTTGATTTAATATGTACAAAGGAAATCCTCAAAGTTCAATGTACAAAAAACCCATGTATCGTCTCAGATAAAAAAAATCAGTTCTGTGATTACGTACTATCTAATTAAATTACATCAGGATGAGACAACTGCATTTCAAACTACTGCATTTTTATCAAATCTTTATCTTGCAAAATTAAGAAATGGATATTTTTATGTTAATATTATGTCAGGAAAGGGTAAAACATGTTCTTAAAAGTGTACAAAATCTTATCAAATTATGCCAAAAATAAAATGGTTAACAAGGCTAGGAAAATTAATCACCGTAAAAAGACTTCACAAGTGAGATCATTTTGTCACCTCACTGTATAGTAGACCAGAGATGTATATATCACATATGTGATATTTACATCTCTGAGTAGACCTATAGTGTATATGCCATTGTTTGAGTTTTTAAAATAAAAAAAATAAATAAAAAGATGACATGTGATATTAGTAAATTACCAAGGTTATGATATTGTCCGCTGGTCTACTATTTTGATTATACAATTACAGACATGAGGTGTGGAAAGAAAATCTAAACATGTAAGATGATAAAATCAGGACATTCACTGTCATTGCTTTCAATGTTTACAAAATAATATGGGGCTCTTTGAAGTTTCCCTCTATAAATGCATATAACAAGGCAGATTCTAGCCTAGTGATACTGGTGATGTGAACCAGATGACGCGTCGGACCACGTGACCACCTAGCTCATTAAAATTTTTCAGCCAGCAGCAATATCCCCCTACTGGCCTAAAATAGATAAACAGCTTTGTAAGGCGAGGTAAAACCTGTGTCAGCCAACATTTATGGGGTCGGGCTAACAGAAAATGGAAAAATACCCTATGTGTCCAAAACCCTTTAATATTTTCTATCAAAAGAGTATTCAGTTCAATAATATTTAAAACATTTAAGTTTAAAACCTTACTTACATTTAATAACTGTTACACTAATAAATCATTTTCCAAAAATCATTTTAAAGGAACTATTTAGAACATTTAAAAAAAAACAACAACAAAAATACCCCACATTTTTCTGTTTCAGATACAATTTCAAAATTGATAATAAAAGAATCAAATCATGATAAAGTAACAGCTTGATGAAACATTAACTGATCCTAATTTGTTTTACATCTTCTGAAATTATCTTGAGTCTTGTCTTAAATCAATTTTTCAGGACGTATCTTTCATCGCTGATGCTGCGAACTCCATACTGAAAAGTATGACGGATACAAGTCTAAATGTACGGCTTAAGACAGCATGGTCCCTTGCCAATCTCTGTGATGCCTTGGTACTCAACAAGTGGGTCATAATACTAACATTTCATAGCTGTGATTTCATACTTGGAAAGATTAGCTTAGAAGGTTTATTTAAGAATGTTGCTTTCCAAATCTGAAATTCACCTTTTCGTCCACCATCACCAGATGGTACACTGTAGAATAACCTTTCATGTGTCCATCCGTAAATAATTTTTGTATATGCTATTTAATTGTTCATATCCAGATTAATAAAAATCGTAGCCAATAGGTGGCCATCATGAATTTTGAAAGTTTAAATGTTATCACTATTTCTCTAGAAGTATTTCAAAGATTAATGTCAAGTTATATGTAAATTTCCATAGGTCCCAAGTTGTGTATGTTCAATCTTGTATTTCGACAGCTGAAGTTTGTTATTGCTACCCGTTAGAGAATATTACATATATTAATAATTTCTTTTTGTACCTGTTTCAATTTTGACACTGATCAGTAGGATAAAGAATGCACATCATACACATGTTTATATTCTTTAAAGGAATTATTCAATAAACTTGCCTAAAAATCAGTTGTTAACATATGTACATGTAGTCATTTTTAGATTTAATAATCATATCCATAGTACTGTATTAACAGGTCACAGTGAAAACTCACTAAAAACTAAAAGTAATTTCTTGATTAGACTTGACAATGTATAAATGTGACATCACGTTACTAGAGTTTGATGGACTTATATTAAGTTGTCTTTTTAAAATTAACCTGAATTGCCCTCTCAAAGGGTGAATTCTGCTAATTTGAAAGTACGTTTGTTTATTTTTCAATATTTACCCTCTCTTCATAAATATATGATATTTTATGATAATATATTTTGAAACAAGTTATATAGTTATGTGATGGTTTTCATTTGTTTCTAGGACAGAGGGAGATGCCCAGTTCCTACAGGACTTCTCGAACATGTTGCTACAGAAACTGTTTACCACGGCAACCCGAGCTTGTCAGGACAGTGACAAGGTGCGGTCAAATGCAGTCCGTGCCCTTGGTAACCTGATGAGGTACTTACCTAAAAGTAGTCTAGGTACGTATTCTTTACAGGTCAACATTTTTTTCCTATTGCAGTCTACCACTTACAACAGAATTATCATCCTGCTGTTAACTTATCCATGTTAATCCAAGATTATGAACTGGCTAATAAATAAGAAAAATTTATCAAAGAATTACCAGTATTAAGTGGTTTAGCCAAATTTATTTTCGAAGCTAATAAGATTCAATCTGTACATCTTTAACCTGTACTCCACTTTGTATTTGTATTGCTGTTCTATACCAATATTATGACTGTGTTCTTTATGACATGTTCATCTGGACCATATGGCCCACAGTCAATAAAGAAATTGAACATTGATTAGTATTTGATTGATGTTCCTGGCTTTACCTTACAGAGAAATGTACGTTTAAGATACCCGTGGAGGAGGGAGTGAAGGCACTCGTCAAAAATATCACCTCTGGTACCATGAAGGTAAATAATAAAAACTCTCCCTAAATGAACGTTATAACATTTTATCAAGTCTTTTAATATTATACATTTATTCATACATTTTGTTTATATAATATTTTGCTAATCTTTAAGATTTTTTATCAATTCTTAAAAGATATAGATATATACATGTATATATATATACACACACATATTAAGTTTTCAATGAATACTGGTATATCTTCCTGTTTGAGAGATGTTAAAGATATTTTACTTTTTTGTTTGGATCTGTTGCTATGTAAAAGAACCTGAAATAGAGTTTGAGTTAATTATATTTTTGTGTTTAGGTGAGGTGGAACGCCTGTTATACTGAGTTGATTATATTTCTGTTTAGTTGAGGTGGAACACCTGTTATACTGAGTTGATTATATTTCTGTTTAGTTGAGGTGGAACACCTGTTATACTGAGTTAATTATATTTTTGTGCTTAGTTAATTATATTTTTGTGCTTAGGTGAGGTGGAACACCTGTTATACTGAGTTAATTATATTTCTGTTTAGGTGAGGTGAAACACCTGTTATATTGAGTTATTTATATTTCTGTTTAGGTGAGGTGAAACACCTGTTATACTGAGTTAATTATATTTATGTGTTTAGGTGAGGTGAAACACCTGTTATATTGAGTTAATTATATTTATGTGTTTAGGTGAGGTGGAACGCCTGTTATACTGAGTTAATTATATTTCTGTTTAGGTGAGGTGAAACACCTGTTATACTGAGTTAATTATATTTCTGTTTAGGTGAGGTGAAACACCTGTTATACTGAGTTAATTATATTTTTGTGTTTAGGTGAGGTGAAACACCTGTTATATTGAGTTAATTATATTTATGTGTTTAGGTGTCAGAGGTGGAACGCCTGTTATATTGAGTTAATTATATTTCTGTTTAGTTGAGGTGGAACACCTGTTATACTGGGTTAATTATATTTCTGTTTAGGTGAGGTGAAACACCTGTAATATTGAGTTAATTATATTCATGTGTTTAGGTGAGGTGAAACACCTGTTATATTGAGTTGATTATATTTATGTGCTTAGGTGAGGTGGAATGCTTGTTATGCAGTTAGTAATCTTTTTAAAAACCCACTTCTGAACCAGGCCAGTACCGAGTGGATGGTAAGTTTTCTCTAGTCTTACTTTCTTATGTCTAGTGATGATAAAGACTGTTTTAATACTAGGGTAAATGCCTGTGTACAAAACTACAACCCGGTAAAAAGAAAATCTAAATCAATAAAAATCATGTGCATTGAATGATAATTATTTATCTAATGATAGTAATAATTTTGACATAAATGGTAGGTTTGATGTAAAAAAATAAAGTCATATCCTTGATAAAAAGTACTTGTATGACTGCAGCGAGACATCATACTAGCTTTATGTGGAGTTGTCCGGGACTGTAAGAACTTTAAAGTTCGGATCAACGCTGCTCTGGCCCTTGGGTCTCCGAGTGACCGTGACCAATATGGGGACATTAGCCTGTTTCTGTCAGTGTGGGAGGCACTCATCCGAGGTCTAGAGACTGCAGAGGAAGTCACAGACTTTGCAGAATATAAATATAGGGGAAATCTTAATAACCAGGTCAGTTATGTTTTTGTCATTGAGATTAATGTTGTGTTAAAACAAATAATGAAAAATCAACATTTTCGAACAGTTCATTCAACAACAACGAACAGTTTATTCAACATCAAACAATAGTTTATTCAACAACAAATAACAGTTTATTCAACATCAAATAATAGTTTATTCAACATCAAATAATAGTTTATTCAACATCAAATAACAGTTCATTCAACAGCAAACAATAATTCAATCAATTCAGTGTTATTTCATATTTTGAACTGTTTTCGTCTGTGGTAACTTTATCTTATCATTCTGCCCTCAGCTTTGTCAGTCACTGTTGTGTGGCTGTTTTGTCATTATTTAGTTGATAAAACGGTAACAAATAGTCTATAGAAAATTCTCCATATAAAAAGCAATTGTACATATTTATGTCATATTGAATTATGTACCCAACATGATGTTAACACTGTCTAAAGTAAGGTTACTATCAGGTCTAAATATAGCCTTTCTTATTCTGTAAAAAAAGTGACATGATGTAGTATAACAGAATTACATGAATTGTATTTAAAATTTCTAGATTTTGAAGCAAAATGAATCATAACCAATAAGAAAAATGTTTTAGGATTAAATTGTCTGTCTGGTGGTTTTAATAAAGGATCAAATTGAATATAGTATCAATATTTGGAATGGGCCATGAAGCTACCTAGTAATGAGGTATACAGTCCATACACTAGCTGTCTGATCACTTCATAGTGATATTTTCTATGTTTTATGTAGATATGTACTACCATCCTTCATCTGATTACGGTAACACAGTATGATGACCTTGATAAGATTGACGAGCTACTGCAAGTCCACTTTGACCTGCTTCTTGATTACCTTGAGAAAATACAGAACTCTCCTGAAGAGAAGAGGACAGAATTTGGTAAAATCAATACATTTGTATTCCTATGTAGATTTAGAGAAAAAAACATTGTCTGACAACATCAGTTTTTAGGTCTGAAATGAGGTCTCATGTGACCTATTGTAATTGGCTTTTTGTCCATCCTCATGTGTCGGACCACGATAACTCAGTCTGCTAGAGTTCCAGTCATGTAACCTCAGGTGAAGATCTGAGGTGCGTGGTTTGACACTCTCTACACGTATTGGTTTGTGTTTCTTCGTAAGGAGAGAAATGGACTGGTCTGTGATGTCATGGTTGTGTCCTTGGGCAAGACATTTTACCCTAATTGCTCTGGTTGGC